>NW_026060323.1:475097-805179 GCF_024139225.1 Suncus etruscus | reverse complement strand
AGGCTGGGAAAATCTATGCCTGCCCAGTGATTTCTGACTGTGAGTGTTTCCTGTGCGTGTTTTTCCACTGTTTGTCTCTGAATCCTCTTGGGAGTGGACCCAAAAGAGACCTAAAAATAGCTGTCTCAGAGGCTCATGCAAGGGACAGAGCGCTAAGGAACTGTGTCTAATGATGAAAAACTGCTATTCGCAGAATTCTGCAAAAAGGAAGGTCCCCAGTCAGTGATATAAGCTGGGAAAATCTATGCCCCCACATATATTCCCAAATGTGATTGTTCCCTGTGCGTGTATTTCCACTGTCCTGTCTTCGAAACCTGTCTTCGAAACCTGTCTTCGAAACCTGGGTGTGAGCCAAAATGGGCCCAGAAATATAGCTATCCCACAAGCTGAAACATATATGTTCTATATTTTAAACTTTTAAATTCTAACTTTTAAAATTCTAAATTCTAAAATCTAAATTTTAAACTTCCAAATTCTAAATTCTAAAATTCTAAATTTTATATTCTAAAATTCTAAATTTTATATTGTAGAATTCTAAATTCTAAAATCAGAAATTCTATATCTATATTCTAAAATTCAAAATTCTAAATTCTAAAATTCTAAATTTCATATTCTAAAATTCTATATTCTATATTTTAACATTTTAAATTCTAAAATTCTATATACTATATTCTAAATATCTAAAATCTAAATTTTAAAACCTAAATTCTATAATTCAAAATTCAAAATTCTAAATTCTATATTTTATAATTGTAAATTCTATATTCTAAAATTTTAAATTTCATATTCTAAAATTATAAATCATATATTTTAAATTTCTACATTCAAAATTCTATAGTCTATATTCTAACTTCTTAAATTCTAAATTCTAAAATATAAATTCTAAAATTCTAAAATTCTACATTCTGAATTCAAATGTTTAAATTCTATATCCTATAATTCTAAAGTGTAAATTCTAAAATTCTAATTTCTAAGATACTTAATACTAAAATCTAAAGTTTAAACTTCTAAATTTTCAATTCTATAACTATAAATTCCATATTCATAAATTCTATAATTTTAAAATCTCTATTCTAGAATTCTTAATTCTTTATTCTAAAATCTAAGGTTCTACATTCTAAAAAGGAAATTCTGAAATCATATCTAAAATTCGATAAAACAAAATTTGATTTCTAAACTCTAAAATTCTAAATTCTAGAGTCTACAATTCTAAATTTTAACATTCTAAATTCTAAATTCCTACAATTCTAAATTCTAAAATTCTACATTACTTGTGGGGCACAAGTGTTGGCATCTGCCTTGCCATTTCCAGCCAAGGACAGACTGTGGTTTCATGACCCTCCATCCTATTTGGTTCCCAAAACAGAAAAATTTCTGAGTCGATAGCCAGTTGAAACCAATTCACGTCACCTGCTGTGGCCCAAAATCCATAAAGGAAACACAAAAACCCATGAATAATCATATAAAATTCTACATTAATAAATTTCTACATTTTATTCTGAAATTCTAACATTCTAAATTCTGAATTTTAAAATTCTTAATTCTCTGTTCTAAATTCTAAGATTCTAAATTCTATATTCTAACTTATAAAATTCTCAATTCTAAAATTTAAAATTTTATATTTAAAAATTCTAAATTCTATATTCTAAAGTATTAAATTCTAACTCCTAAAATTCTGTATTCTATAATATATCCTATATTCTAAAATTCTAACTTTTAACATTCTAAATTCTCTAAATTCTAAAAATCTTAAATTCTATATTCTAATTTTCTACATTCTACATTCTAAAATTCTAAATTCTTTATTCTAAAATTCTAAATTCTAAAAATCTACATTCTAAATTTTTAAATGCTAACTTCTAAAATTTTAAATCATAGTATTTGAATTCTAAAATTCTACATTTAAAATTCTAAAATTCTAATTTTTTTATATTTTAAAATTCTAAATTCTAAAATTCTACTTTCTAAATTCAAAAATTCTAAATTACATATTTTAAATTCTTAATTCTATATTCTAATATTCTAAATTCTAAAATACTATAGTCTATATTCTAAAGTTCTAACTTCTAAAATTTGAAACTATAAAATCTAAATTCATAAATCTAAATTCTATATTATAAAATTCTACATTCTAAATTCTAAAATTTTAAATTATTAATTATAAAATTCTAAACTCTCAATTTTAAATTTTTATATTCTAAAATTCTCACTTCTAAAATCATAAATTATAAGACGTAAATTTTAAATTTCTAATTTCCGTATTCTAAAATTCTACATTTTAAACTCAGCCATCCTAAAATCTGTATTTTCAACTTCTAAAAATGATGCTAATATAATAAATTTTATTTTAGAATATAGATTTTATAACTTAGAATTAGAGAAGTTAGTATTTTAGAATATAGAATTTTAGAATTTAGAATATTAAAATATAAAATTCTGAATTAGACTATGCAATAAAGAATTTTAGAATATAAAATTTAGAATTATAGAATTTAAAAATATAGAATAAATAATTTTGAATTTTAGAATATAGAATTTAGAATTTTAGAATATGAAATTTAGAATTTTGTAAGTTAGATTTATAAAATATTGAATATTAATGTTAAAATTTAGAATTTAAATTTTAAAATGTGGAATTTAGAATGTTCGAATTTAGAAATTATCATTTTAATATAGAGAATTTAGGATTTTAGAATTATAATTTAGAATTTTAAAATATAGAATTTAAAAATTTAAAATTTATATTTTAGAATTTAGAATTTATAAAATTTAGATTTTACAATTCAGATTTTAGAAGTAGAACTTTAAAATGTAAAATATAAATTTTTAGAATTAAAGATTTAGAATTTTATAACATAAAATTAAAAATTTTAGAATATGAAATTTTGTATTTAGAATTTAGAAATTTAAAATATAAAATTTAGATTTTTAGAATTTAAAATGTAAAATTTTAGAATTTAGAATTTAGAGTTTTCGGGTTTAGAATTTAAATTTTTGAATTATCGAATTTTAGAATCGAATTAAAATTTTACTCTTAGAATGTATAATTTTTCATATTAGAATAAAGATTTAAGATTTTTAGAATAGAGAACTTAGATTTTAGAATTTAGAATTATAGAGTTGGAATCTAGAATTTCAGAATATAGAATATAGAATTGTAAAATATACGATTTAAACTTTTAGAAGTTAGAATTTTAGAATGTACGATTTAGAATTTTAGAATATAGAATTTAGAATACAGAATACAGAATTTTAGAAATCAGAATATAGAATGTTAAAACTTAGAATTTAGAGTGTTAACATTTAGAATTTTGGACTCTAGAATTTCGAATTCTTAAGTTTAGAAATCAAATTTTGTTTTATCAAAATTAGAATGTACTTTTTAGAATGTAGAATCTTATATTTTTGAAAATAGAATTAAGAATTCTAGAATATAGATTTTAGAATTATAAAATTTAGAATTTAAAAATATGAAATTTAGAATTTTAGAATTCAGAATTTAGATGTTTATAGTATAGAATTTAGAATTTTAGAATTTATAATTTAGAATTTTTGAATATAGAATTTAGGATTTTCAAGTTTAGTATTCAAATTTTAAATTATCGAATTTTAGAATTTAATTTAGAATTTACTTTTGAGAATGTTAAATGTTACATTTTAGAATAAAGTTTTAAGATTTCTGGACTATATAATTTAGAACTTTAGAGTTTAGAAATTTCAATCTAGAATTTTAGAATATAGTACTTAGAATTTTAGAATTTACGATTTTGAATTTATAATATAGGATTTAGAATTTTACAATATAAAATTTAAATTTAATATAAAATTTAGTGTTTAAAAGTTTAGAAATTTATTTTTAGAATATAGAATTTACAATTTTAGAGTACAAGATTCTGATTTTTAGAATATAGAATTTAGAATTTTACAGTTTAGAATTTAAAATTTAGAATACATATTTTGATTTATTAAATATTAGAATCAAATTTTGAATTTACTTTTCTGAATTTAGAATATTAAAATTAGATATAGAATTAAAAATTTTAGAATTCAGAATGTTAAAATTTTAGAATAAAATGTAGAGTTTTATCCATTTAGAATTTTATTTGAATATTTTTCAGTTTTTGTGTTGCCTTTATGGATTTTGGGCCACAGCAAGTGACGTGATTGGTTTCAACTGGCTGGCACTGGCATGCAGATGCCAAGACTAGCGCCCCCACATGCCAAAGTAATGTAGAATTTTAGAATTTAGAATTCTAGGAATTTAGAATGTTAGAATTTTAGACTCTAGAATTTAGAATTATAGAATATAGAATTTAGAACTTGAAAGTTTAAAAATCAAATTTTTAATTGAATTTTATAATCAAATTTAGAATTTACTTTTTAGAATGTAGTATGTTAGACATTAGCATATAGAATTAAGAATTCTAGAATATATATAATAGAATTTAGATTTTAGATATATAATTTAGAATTTCAGAATTTAAAACTAGAAAATTTAGAATATATATTTTAGAATTTTAGAATGTAGTATTTAAATTTAGTATTTTAGAATATAGAATATAAAATTTTACAGTTTAGAAGTCAAATTTTTATTATCGAATTTTACAATGGAATTTAGAATTTAGATTTTAAAATTTAGAAACTTAAAATATAGAATGTAGAATTAAGCATTTTAGAATTTAGAATTTTAGAGTCTTAAAATAAAATTTAGAGATCATTTAGAATTATAATTATTTGGAATCAAATTGGACACAGGTGGCATGAAACCACAGTCTTTCCTTGGCTAGCACTGGCCAGGCAAATGCCTATACATGCTCCCCACATGCCCAAGTAATTTAGAATTTTAGAAAAATAAGTATAATTTAGATGTTTGAATTTTAGAATTTAGAAGTCTTGGAATTTAGAATTTAGAATGTTAGAATTTCAAATTTTAGACTATAAAAATTATAATTTTAGAATTTGGGATTTAGAATTTTAGAATATAGAAGATAGAATTTTAGAATTTAGGATTTTAGAATATAGTACTGAGAATTTTATAATATAGAATTTTAGAGTTTAGTATTCAAATTTGATTTATCGAATTTTAGATTGGAATTTATAATTTACTTTTTAGAATGTAGAATATTATATTTTAGAATATAGTATTAATAATTCTAGAATGTTGGGGCCGGGAAGGTGGCGCTATAGGTAAGGTGTCTGCCTTGCAAACGCTAGCGTAGTACGGACCACGGTTTAATCCCCCACATGGTCCCCCAAAGCCAGGGGCAATTTCTGAGCGCATAACCAGGAGTAACCCGTGAGCAGCAAATGGGTGTGGCCCAAATTCAAAATAATAATAATAATAATAATAATTCTAGAATATTGAATATAGAATTTTAGAATTTTGAAAACTAGAATATAAAATTTAGAATTTTAGTATTTAGAACTCTGAAATTTGGAATTTAGAATTTTAAAATATAGAATTTAGAATTTTACAGTTGACAATTCACATTTTGTATTATAGAATTTTATAATCCAATTTTGAATTTAGACTTTAGAATTTAGAATCTTAGAATTTAGAATGTAGAATTTAGCATTTTAGAATTTTATAGTATTTAAAATAAAGTGTAGTGATTTATCAATTTGAATTTTTATTGATTATTTATGGTTTTAGAGTTCCTTTATTGTTTGGGAGCCACACCAGGTGAAGTGCAGTGAATATACCTGGCTATAAAATCCAAAATTGTCACGTGTTTTAGGAATCAAATGGGACTTATAGGGCTTGAAATCCCAGTCTGTCCTTGGCTAGCATTGGCAAGGCAAAAGCCTACACTTGGACAACCACACTGGCCCAAGTTATTTAGAATTTTAATATAGTAGTTAAAATTTTAGATATTTGGAATTTTATAGTTTAGATTTCTAGGAATGTGAAATTTAGAAATTTAGAATTTGGAATATTAGAATATAAAATTTAGAATTTTAGAATATAGAATTTAGAATTTTAGAGTATAGAATTTAGAATTTCAGATTGTAGAATTTAGAATTTTAGAACTTAAACATTAGAATTTTATAATATAGAATTTGAGAATATAAAAGTTAGAATTTTAGAGCTTAGAATTTTAAAATTTAGAATACAAATTTTGATTTATCGAATTTTAGAATCGAATTTAGAATTTAGTTTTCAGAATTTAGAATCTTAGAATTTAGATTATAGATTTAATAATTCTAGAATTCAGAATTTAGAATATAAGAATTTTGGAATAAAATGTAGAGATTTATCAATTTAGAATTTTATTTGATTATTTACGGGTTTTTGTGCATTCATTATGGATTTTTGGTCACAGCAGGTGATGTGAATTGATTTCACCTGGCTATGGACTCAGATATTGTTCCGTGTTTGGGGAACCAACTGGGATGCAGGGTCAGGAAACCAGTCTGTCCTTGGCTGGCACTGGCCAGGCAGTTGCCAACACTAGCGCCCCCACATGCCCAAGTAATGTAGAATTTTAATTTAGAATTCTAGAAATTTAGAATTTAAATGAAGAATTTTAGAAAATAGAATTTAGAAATATAGAATATCAAATTTAGAATTTTAGAATATAAAACTTAGAATTTTAGAATTTAGAATTTTAATATTTAGGTTTTAGAATTAGGAATTTAGAATTTAGAGTTTTAAAATTATAATTTAGAATATTAGAATATAAAATTTAGAATTTTAAAATTCAATATTTAGAATTTTAGAATATAGAATTATAGAATTTAGAATTCTAGAATATAGAATATTGGGCACATAGAGATAGCACAGCAGCATTTGCCTTGCAAGCAGCCAATCCAGGACCAAAGGTGGTTGGTTTGAATCCCGGTGTCCCATATGGTCCCCTGTGCCTGCCAGGAGCTATTTCTGAGCAGACAGCCAAGAGTAACCCCTGAGTAACACCGGGATGGCCCAAAAAAACCAAATATATATATATATAATATTGAATTATAGAACATAGAATTTTAGAATTTAGAATTTTAGACTTTACAATTTTAAAATTTAGAATACAAATTTTGATTTAGCGAATTTTAGAATCAAATTTAGAATTTAGTTTTCAGAATTTAGAATCTTAGAATTGAAACTATAGAATTAAGTATTTTAGAATTCATATTTAGAATGTTAAAATTTTAGAACAAAATGTAGAGATTTATCAATTTTGAATTTAATTGATTACTTATGGGTTTTTGAGATTCCCAGCCATGCCAATAGAAGAAGAGCAGAAATCCTGACATGTGGGGTCTTCTGGGTCCAGATGCAGCCTCCCTCTCCAATTTGAAAATGCGTAGAGGAGGGATTTTCCTCATCCCACCTACCCCCAAGACTGCATTTGCCATATGTAACCCTGAATGCCAGTCTGACATGGGGGAGGGCGAATCTCGGTCTCATAGACTAAGTGGTCATCCCAGGAGGCTTTTGGCCAGCTGTCTGCCCTGATTCCCAGCCATTCTAGTAGAAAAAGAGCTGAAATCCTGACATGTCGGGTCTTCTGGGTCCAGATGCAGCCTCCCTCTCAGTTTGAAAAGGCATAGAGGAGGGTTTTCCCTCATCCCACATCCCCCCAGAGCACAGATGCCAGATGTGGCCCTGAAGGCCAGTCTGACAAGGCGGAATCCAGGTCTCCTAGGCCAAGTGGTCAGACCAGGAGGCTTTTGGCCAGCTGTCTGCCCTGATTCCCAGCCATTCTAGTAGAAAAAGAGCTGAAATCCTGACATGTCGGGTCTTCTGGGTCCAGCTGCAGCCTCCCTCTCCAGTTTGAAAATACATGGGGGGAGGAGTTTCCCTCCTCCCCATCCCCCCAGAACTCAGTTGCCAGACCTGGCCTTGAAGGACAGTCTGGCATGAGGAGATTTTCGGTCTCCTGGACTAAGTGGTCAGCCCAGGAGGCATTTGGCCAGCTGTCTGCCCAGATTCCCCGCCATGCCAGTAGAAGAGGAGCAGACATTCTGACATGTGGGGTCTTCTGGGTCAGATGCAGCCACAATCTCCAGTTTAAATATCCATGGGAGAGAAGTTTCCTTCCTCCCCATCTCCCCAGAGCTCAGTTGTCAGACCTGACTTTGAAGGCCAGTCTGGCTTGAGGAGAACTTGGTCTCCAGGAATAACTCGTCAGTCCAGGAGGCATTTGGCCAGCTATCTGACAGATTCCCAGCCATGCTAGTAGAAGAGAAGCAGAAATCCTAACATGTGGGATATTCTGGGTCCAGCTGCAGCCTCCCTCTCCAATTTGAAAATGCACAGAGGAGGGTTTTCTCTCCTCCCACGTCACGCCAGAGCACAGTTGCCAGACGTGGCCCTGATGGCCAGTCTGACATGGGGAGTTCTCGGTCTCTTAGACCAAGTGGTCAGCCCAGGAGGCCTTTGGCCAGCTGTCTGCCCAGATTCCCAGTCATACCAGTAGAAGAGGAGTAGGAGTCCTGATAGTTGGGGTCTCCTGGGTCCAGCTGCAGCCTCCCTTTCAAGTTTTAAAATACATGGTGGAGGAGTTTCTCTCCTTTTTAACCCACCAAATTTCAGTTGCCAGACCTGGCCTTGAAGGACAGCTGGGCATGAGGGGATATCGGTCTCCTGGACTAAGTGGTCAGCCCAGGAGGCTGTTGGCCAGCTGTCTGCCCAGATTCCCAGCCATGCCAATAGAATAAGAGCAAAAATCCTGACATGTGTGTCTTCTGGGTCCATATGAACCTCCCTCTCCAGTTTGAAAATGCATAGAGGAGGGGATTTCCTCCACCCCCTATTCCCAGGGCTCAGTTGCCAGGCGTGGCCCTGAAGGCCAGTCTGACATTGGGATATCTTGGTCTCCTGGACCAAGTGGTCATCCCAGGAGGCCTTTGGCCAGCTTTCTGCCCAGATTCCCAGCCATAACAGTATAAGAGGAGCAAGAGTCCTGTTAGGTGGGGTCTTCTGAGTTTTGTTGCAGCCTCCCTCTCCAGTTTAAAAATTCATGAGGGACGAGTTACCCACCTTCCATCCCCCAGAGCTCATTTGACAGACCTGGCATTGAAGGCCAGCCTGGGCTGAGGGGATATCGGTCTCCTGGACTAAGGGGTCAGCCCAGGAGGCTTTTGGCCAGCTGTCTGCCCAGATTCTAAGCCATGCCAGTAGAAGAGCAGACACTGATATGTGGGGTCTTCTAGGTTCAGCTTCAGCCTCCTCTGCACTTTGAAAATGCATAGAGGAGGGGTTTTCCTTCTCCCCTCACCCCAAATCCCAGTTGCCAGATGTGGCCCTGAAGGCTAGTCTGATATGGGGGGAGCGCTATCTCCTGGACCAAGTGGTCAGCCCAGGAGGACTTTGGCGAATTGTCTGCCCAAATTGACAGCCATATCAGTTGAAGAGGACCAGCATTCCTGATAGGTGCCGTATTCTGGGTCCAGCTGCAGCCTCCCTCTCCAGTTTGAAAAAACATGGGGAAGGAGTTTCCATCCTCCCCATCCCCCCAGAACTCAGTTGCCAGACCTGGCCTTGAAGTCCAGCCTGGCGTGAGCAGATCTTGGTTTCCTACTTCCAGAACTTTCTACATACCTGGTAATGGAGGATTTCTCTAGAAGAGGTGCTCTCAGTCCTGACAATGCAATCTTTGGTGACAGAACACTCACATACACACACACCAAGATTGCTAACTATTCACATTCCAAGAGTGCTAACCTGTGACCACTCAGTGGTGGGACTGGAACCCATAATCCTGTCTCAGAAGGCCACTGTCTTTTCCATTGGACCACCCCAGAGACCAGGTTTCTTTCTATGACTTGCGTCTTCATCTCCAGTGCTCAGAACTCTTCCCTTTACTCCATAACTAAAAGTTTCTCCATATATACATTCCCACATTACTCTACCCCTGGTATCCATTTGCTGTGCGTCAGAAGAGTATACTGGTCACCATGGGTCTCTTCTTCAAGTAGGGCTTGTTAGAGTGCAGAGTCCTGCACCTTAATCCTGGAATCCCCAAGTGTTAAGACTATACGAGTTTCAGGTATCAGAGCAACAGCACAGCATGTAGTGTCTCAAAGACGAGTGACCCAGGTTCAATCCTCATTATCTCATATGGTCCCTCAGCCTGTCAGGAGTGATCTCTGAGAATAGAGCCAGGAAAAATCCTGAGCATCACCAGATGCAGCCCAAAAACAAATTTAAAAAGACTGAGTTTCAGGTGGAACAACAGGAAAAGTTGCTTTACACATCTTTGTAAATAAAAGATGACAGCCATAGGGTTTTCTTACTGGGGAAAAGTTTTTCTCAGATCACATCTTGTAAGAGGGAAGGGTAGGGGAGAATATAATCATAGGAGAAGCACAGATAGAATACAAACATTGGACCAAAGAGAGAGTGCGCTAGACTGGAGTGCATACTTTGCATGTTAAGAGGCCCAGATTTAATCCTGGCACTGCTGGTCCTCCAAGCACTTCAGGGAGTGATCCCCAAATGTTGAGCCAGGAATGGCTCATGAGCACTGCCAGGTGAGGCCCTCAAAAGTAGAATTTTGTTTGGGCCAGAGAGACAGCTCAGTGTACTGAGTGTATGCAAGTGTACTCTGCATGAAGGAGCCCGAGGTTCAATCCCCAAGTATCACATAATCTCCTGAACACAGAGCTATAAGAGGCCAAGAAAAAATTAGGAAAAAATACAATCATAGAAACCATGGGTTGTCTGTGAGTGTGGAAAATGCAGACGCAGAGGGCCAACTATATGTTCACTGAAAAGAAGCTGCATGTGAGGAAACAAACCCATGTCGAGCTCCAGAGTCAGCTGATGTGAATCCAGGAATGGTAAACAAAGAGATGGAGGATCAGCAGCTAGAGCAAACCTTAGCTCAAAGGTCAACAGGAATCCTTCCAACTGATCCCCAGCCTGTTGAGGTGGGTGTAGTTCTTTTTTTTCAGTTAAATATCCTAGTAGAGGGGCTAAAGTGGTGGTACAATCATAGAGCATCTGCCTTGCCCATGCTAACCTGGGATGGACTGTGGTTCGATCCCCTGGCGTCCCATATGACCCCCCAAGTCAGGAGCGATTTCTGAGGGCATAGCCAGGAGTAGCCCCTGAGTGTCACTGGGTGTGGCCCAAAAAACCAAAATACATAAATATCCTTGCATAGAAGTTATGAGTGGCTGATTCTCCAATGTTCTCCACCTTCATAATGTGCACACAGTGTTCTCTAGACTGAATGACACTCCCCTAAGTCCTCATTTGTGACTATGTGCACCTAAAGGCATGCCCATAGGTCTAGGACTCCAGGAACGTAAATCCTTTTATAGATTAAATCACTTAACACGTGCAATGGCATAAGCAGCAGGGAAGGGGAGGTGACTCCCAAGGATTAGCTCACTTGCCCAGCATGCGGAGAGCCTGAGTTCAATTAGCAGCACTGCATGTCCCCTTCCATCACCACTGCTAGGTCTAACTGAAGGTCCCAGCACTTCCAGATGGGCCCGAGTCCCAGACTTTGACTTCTGGTGCACATGGTTTTTTAATTTTTGTATTGAACTGGCTGATAAGTAGCCAAATCGATTGTGCTCATCCAGCACAAACTTACCAATAATAGAACACATTAGAAAGGCCAATATGTGAGAATATACTTTGGGGCAGTGTGTTTGGGGCCACACCCCGTGATGCTCAGAGGTAACTCTCTGTGTTCAGATATCGCTCCTGGCTTGAGGGACCATTGGGATGCTGGGGGATTGAATCACAGTCCATCCTAGATCGGCTGCATGCAAGGCAAACGCCCTACAGCTGCACCACCGCTCAGCCCCCAATATCTCACTTTTTAATCAACAAAAAAAGTTTTGAAGGTGAACCCTGCCTTCTGTCTTCGACTCCAGATAGACACACAGCAAGAATATTCACTTTCTGGTGGCTTAACTGAAAAACACAAATGCGGACACAAATGTAGAATTGTGGGATTAGGCCCTAGATGTCCTCTAGAGAACGAAGGGGGAAGTACAAGAAATTTATTTTATTTCACAATTCCCATTTTCTTTCAACTTAAATTCATATGTAAAGGGAGCCAAGCACATGCAAGTAATACTCCTTTTCTACAAAGATTTAAGGAACACATTTATCAATATCTACGAAGTGCCAGTGACCCTCATTTTCTAAAGTTATATGAAAAAAAAAAACGTAAGAATCACTTAATGCCTTTCTGTTTCCAACTATGGAATAAAATGTTTAAAGCTAGATTTAGATGCTGACTTTGCAGCTATTCAAAGGGAGGGGGAGTCATGCCTCCTATTTTCCTTTCTCACAATGCACTTTAGGCATGATGGCAGTATCTGTATCACCCAAAGGTAGGTGATACAGATTCTGTTTCAGTTAAAACAATCAAGTACTCTCAGCTCTTTACAGTTCTCCTTGTATCTTATACCTTGGTTCTTATCAGACACAGAGGTACCAAGAGCCTCTACACAGATGCCGTCTTTCTGGCCTTTGCTCTATCCTTGCAAAAATGAGCACATTTCTTGTGAAAATAGGTTGAAAATAAATTTCCTTCAACTCCAGATCAGATCCAAGTGCTTTCCCTGAAGTCCAACAAGTATTTCTGGGGAATGTCAGAAAGATGAGAGAAATCCATTCCTGACTCTGCAAGTCTAGTTTTGATTTGCTATCAAAGTCCAATGCGGATTTCAGCTTCCACAAAGATGCCATTCTGTTTGCAGCTATGGTATAAAAATGTTTAAAAATAAAAACAAAAGTCACAAAACAAAGAAATTCTACTTGAAATATGTATGTTATCAATTTTACTTTTTAAAAGTTTTTAACATAAAGTCTTCCATCAGACACCTACTTGTGATGTATCCTTCCTATGCAACTCAAGAGGTACTGCTGGCACTGTAGTCTGTAGTAAAGGCACTGCACAACCCTCTACCTGAGTGGGTAAGAGTATGTCTGACCCTGACCAAACGCTGTAGCTCTATTCAGGAAATGTTGCATATGTCAAAAGTATTACAGAAATTCCAACTGTGACAACCAATGCAAACTATCCAACTCTACACTATTTACATCCTAAAATTGCAAGCAAACACACAAAGATTTTCCTACAAATGATATCTCTGCAGCTCTACCTGTTTGGACCCTGGGTCCAGATCAGGGCCTGGAGACTTAGACACCTGAGAGATATGCTTTAAATTCTTATGAATTAAACTCAAAATTACTTTGTAAATTAATGTGCTAGGTCACCCAGTTGTAAAATCTTACAGGAATAGGTCAGGATAACTGGGATAACAGTTTATATTTAAAAGACCTGTGAAGTGGCTTTCTTTACAATTCTCTTATATATTCTGGGAGACATGCCATCAGCAATGAAAGGTAACCAGTCAGAAAAAGCCTTATACTGACAAGACAGTTCCTTCACTAATGTAATCTTCCTTGTTAATCTAAATTTAGCTCAGATAACTAAAGAGCAATTGTTCACTTTTTGATGAAATTAGAACATCACATAATTCTGACAATCCCCCACATATATTTTTGAAAAACTCATTTTGAATAGAAATGCTTTTAAAATGCACTGAGCTGGCATTAAAAAGGACATAACCCTAATTCTAAAAATTTTATGAAAAGTTTAACTAGCACTAGCACTTTTATAATATCCATTAGACGCATGCTTAGTAATTATGCAACTCCTTAACTTTATTTTTTACTTCACTTGGAAAAGTCACCAACAAAATTGGGTAAATGCAAATTTTAAAGATCATTTATAGATGATCACATTTCATTTTTAAGATAAGATGACAAAAGTCTAGGAAGATATTCTCATGTCAATTTGCTAAAACTTCAAAAAGTCTTTGCTATTTTCCCTATCCCTTCGTAATTTTTGTTGGAATAACAGGGGTCATCCACTCCTGGCTGTGGTACTGGAATTTTGTTATGGTGCTCACCTGGGGTTCTATATTGAGATTGCAGTACTAGAATGCTTGGCAATAGTGCAGGGGCTCAGGAAAGGGGTGTACATGCTCCATTACAGCACTTACATAAATACTCAGCAGTGACCCACCCGAGTTCGCGTACATTCTGGAACATGAATAATGGCCACAATGCTCACACAGCTTCAGGTGTGGTGCTCTCCAGGGGTTTGCACATGCACACTTCAGTTTTACTGCTCATACCTGCATAGCTACAGTGAGCTGAGTTTGTGGTGGTACCTGGGGTCCCAAACTTCAGTAAAGTTGTTGAGACTATGCTCAGCACCTGGATGGATGCAACATGGGGGCCCAGCTTATGTCCTGAAGCTTGCTAGGCAAGGCCTTTTTACCACTAAGCAAGCCCCAGAGACTCCTAAGTTTATTTTTGAATAAAAAAGTATGAAACTGGAGACAAGGCTGTGTTTCTCAATCTAGAGTGTTTGTTCTAAAATATGGGTTTCCAGTCCTTGATGCTAGAGCAACTGATTACAAGATTTTGGATACAGTTCAGAAATGTGTACTGTTCAAAGCACCTCGGTGAGTTCCAGCACACTTACAAAATAAGTGGTCAGTACTTGAACACCCATGGGATTCAAAACATCAGAGTTTACTTTTGGGTCCTTCACTATGTCATTTCTCTCACTGGGTCCCCTTTTCCTCATCTTTAAAAATGACAAATTTACTCCTAAAAGTACCAACTTTAGTCTCCATTCCCTTGAAAGACAAGAACCAGATGGGTTTGTCTCCATACCTTGTCCCAGCTCACTACCGAGAACCAGTGGGATTGATATTTGTCAACCAATTCCCTCTAAAGATGTGCTGTCAAATTGAATGCTACATGGTTCTAAAATCAGTAATAAAAATACAATGTAGTTGGCCAGTTGTTTACCAAATAATATTTATTCTAAAAGCACAATCCCAAAAGTCAAAACCCAGCACACTATTCCTTTTCCCAAACATACATTTAGCCTAGCTTCAGGACAATGTCTTTCTGAGGGGTAAATCTGAAGACTTATTTATGGAAAGAATGTCAGTAATTTTTGTACAGATAGGTGAAGGGGGGTGGCTTGGGACCACTAGCACCATGCTCGATTCACAAAAAAATGCAGAAAAAGTGAGTGAAATCTGGGAAGCCCAGTAAATTCTTGGGCAGTTCCTCTGCTATACATACAAGAGAACTATAATCACAGCTGGATTTAAGGACCCTAGTCTCAAATCACAGTGCCAAGAAGCCCAAAACTATCAGGCATCTTCCCTGCCACGTGCAATTGTACTAATCTAAGTGCATTTGAAATAAGAAAGTGGAGGGAAAAGAAACTGGAAACTCTATAACCTTTTTTACTTTGGTTCAATTTCTCAGGGCTGGAAATATAGCTCAGGTGGTAAAGTAAATGGGGCTGGAGAAGTAGTACAGCAGCCAGGACTTGAACATAGCCAACATGAGCTCAATACCCACTAACTTATAGGGTCCCCAAGCACTGCAAGAAGTAATCCGAGCAGGTGTGGCACAAAAACAAAATAGCCATCAAAAAACAACCAACCTCTAGTTAAATGCTTCCATTAATTATGTGTCTAATGTAGCTGAGAAGAGGGTCTCTCAAAGTGTGATCCTATAATCAGCAGTATCAGTATCTCCTACTAAGTATCAGAGTAGAAAAAGCAAAGTGTGCTTCTCAACCAGCATTTATACAACAGACATACTTTTGAGTAATAAGTTTCTCCATTTGAAAACTATGCGTCTGAAATACTAATCCTGACATTTTTATATTAAAACAAAACAAAGCACCACCAACAATAATACACTGGCTAGGGGGATTTTCAAGTTCTGGTTTCTCTATTTTAAAAATTAGATACAAATCTAAATAGAAGAATTACCAAGTTTGACCTTGGGAGAAAGAAAAATGAAAGCGAGGGAGAAAAGAAGGGGAGAGTGTGGGGGAGGGAATAAGAAAGAGACAGAGACAGAGAGAGTTCATAGGACAGTCACCAAGTCTTGCTTTTTTTTAAAATTCCATATCGTACTTTGGAGTCAGCAGGAGTGTTATGCAGGAGACTGAACAAGTCATATAATAAGTAAATTTACCTTTCTGCAAGAAAAACTTGTTTCTGAGACTGAAAATATTCAAGTGTGAATTTATACTTTAAAAAATATGAGACTAGGGGCCGGGCGGTGGCGCTGGAGGTAAGGTGCCTGCCTTGCCTGCGCTAGCCTAGGATGGACCGCAGTTCGATCCCCCGGCATCCCATATGGTCCCCCCAAGAAGCCAGGAGCAACTTCTGAGCGCATAGCCAGGAGTAACCCCTGAGCGTCACAGGGTGTGGTCCAAAAACCAAAAAAAAAATATGAGACTGAAGAGATAACACAGAGATGATATGTACCTGACCCTGGTACTGCATGGACTCCCAAACTTCCCCAGGGCCCTCTTGGCTCAGAATATTATTGTGTCCTCAGGCCCTTGCACTGACCATATAGCCCAGTTGTGAAAGAACTACAAGGGTGTTTGTTCAGAGAAACCCCTGAATCATTTGGAAGCCCTGACAAAAACAAAGAAAAGAAACTGCACAAAAATTTAAGTTACAAAACAAAGTAACTTAAAGTATTTACATTAAGAAATCTTAATACAGTAAAGAAAAGTGTGTTTAATAGAAGGCCTAAACCCAGAGGGTTGTCAAGAACAGAAGAAAAAAAATCTATTTGTAAAGATACTTTCAGGTCAAGTGACGAAATCTGAAGTCACAGCAAGATACCTCCAGAATTCCAGGGCTCCAGAGAACATACGTCAGCACTCCCCTTCCCCACTCACTCCAGAACTCCTCATGAGGAAAAATACACGAACTTGAGTGTGTTGGACATGGAGCTATGGGGTGTGGAGGAGCAGCCCTACTCTGGGACACTGAAGGGCAGGGTACTGACGACTTCCCCAGACTCAGTAACCATGTCATCATATACCCAGCACCGGTTGTTGCGGCACTCAGGCCCACACTTCGTGGAGTTGCACTTGGGGCAGGGGTAGAAGCAGCCCAGGTAGTTTGGATCCAGACAATCACACAGGTCTACGCCATTGCAGAGCAGCTTGCCACTCTCGTCATATTTCCTCTGGGGTCTGTAGAGAGAAAGGAAAATATTTGCATGATGTGGTGTGCCAGGTTCAGAAGAGACTGGGAAGTTGCCACTGTGTTGACACTATGGAGCAGAGCTGACCCAGAGTACTGTAGAGCATTTGAGTGCAGGGATGTCCTGAGAAATCCAGCCAGGCTTGTCATCAAGTGCACTTCATACCCCAGTATGCTGGGCAATGTTTATACCCACAGAGGTTAATTAGACAATTTCTTACTCTGACACCTTCCCTAAAATCAAACAGAAATCTGGAAATGTGGCTGGCAGTACCTTGCACATGCAGATCCTAATTGGATCATGGTTCCCAAATATCAATACTGAGCCCCAGAAAAACCCTAAGCACTGTGCAGTGTAGTCCCAGTAATCCCCCAACACTGCAGGGCTCAAGTAGTACCTCATTCTTTGTTCCTAACATTGAACCCAGATTGTGGTAAATTGCTAGAATTCCTGAGCACCAACCCACTCCTCCAAGAGTTGATTGCTGGGATAGTCCATAATAAATTATGCAATTTCTTTCATTCTTTAACAAAAGGAATCCAGCCATGTTTCCCCAGGTGGCAGTGACATAAAACTCATCTAGCTCTTGAAAGAAAAGCAAACTGTAGCAAAAACTTATGGATAGAAATAAAACAGAGCTGATTGAACTCTGGGACACGTCCTTGGCCTTGCTAATGTCCTGTCATATGCACACACAGATATACCTACCCTACAACTACTTCTAGACAAATGGTATAGCTTCACGACTTTTGCACTACACTGCAGAGATTCCTAGCTGCTGAAAACTGCAGGTGTTACTGTTTTGTGAGTGACAACTCTAGGGATACATCGGAGCCTGAGCAAGCAGCCCCCCCTTGCAAAGCCTCACTCCCCATCCCAGCATGCTTGTAAACTTCCAAAAGTCCTGGTAACCATAGCCATGAACAAACACATTTGCCATATTAGCCACTGGCCCAACTCCACAGATCCTCAAGTCCTGGACTGCAAAGACACCCCATAATTGTAAAATTATCACATTAGCTCAAGAAATAAAAGTCAGTGACAGAATGCTCAACAAGAAATAAACAACTTAGATTCTGGAGCTGCCCAGCAAGCAGGTGAGTGAGTAAGAAATGGCTGACCGGGGGAACTGCCAGGTAAAGTGCTGACTGACTCACTTGCAGAGTCCCCGCCTGGCAGTGCTTCTTCTGAGGTAACTGAGGACTTGAAGGGAGCCCTGCTCTGTTCTTCTCTGTCTTTCCTGAACTCTGGAAGCTCTCCTCAGAGCCCTGGGAAGCGAACCCCAAAAAACTGTATTCTGAAGCTACCCAGCGAGTGGAGCCCTGGGAAGCGAACCCCCAAAAACTGCATTCTGAAACTACCCAGCGAGCAGCCCTCCTCAGATCCCTGAGAAGGGAACCCCCCAAAAAAACTGCATTCTGAAGCTACCCAGCAAGCGATCGAGCAACCCTGCACTCTTTCTAAGAAAAGAACACCATTGCAACAAGAAGAAAAAAATCACACTAAGAACCGTGCTGGATCACAGAAGCAAGCATTTCTCGCCGGACTGTTGTCTCTGCTGCATGCTCAGGCCTAAGATTTGATCCTGTGTGAGGCCTCATCCACGAAAGACGCCCCTCCCTTAGAAGCAAGTCGGCCCATCCAGAAAGGGCGGAGCCAGAGGAGTGTGCTGCCTGCATCATATAGCCAATGAATACCACCACAACACGTAGAAAAAGCCACAATACAAGTGTGACAATGCGGAAACAACACAGGCCAGCATCAGACATAGAGAATGAAGAAGACAATTCTGAGAACCAGATAATAACCAACCAACTAATCAACCTCTCAGATAAGGACTTTAGACTAGCAATATGGAAGATGCTCAAAGAACTCAAAGAAACCATGGATTGAGTTGAACAGAACACTAATAAGAACCAAGAAAATATGAAGACAGAAATCACAAAACTCCAAACTGAAATAACATGTCAACTAACAGGTCTGAAAAAGTCAGTAAACAAAGTGAATGACAAAATGGATAAGCTCTGGGACAGGGTATCAGAAGCTGAGAATAGACTTGGTGCTGTGGAAGATGAGATACATAACAATTCCATACAGCAGGAGAGGTTGGAAAAAAAACTTAAAGCAAATGAACAGACAATGGAAAAATTAGTCAAAGAATGGGAACAGATGAAGAGAGAAGTCTATGATAAGATCAACAGAAACAACATAAGAATCATTGGAGTCCCAGAGACCCAGGAAGAAAATTTCCAGGAAGAATCAACGGTCAAGAACATCATTAAAGAGAAACTTCCAGAGCTAAAGAACATATGTGATCAAATCCTGCATGCTCGAAGAGTACCAACCAAAAGAGACCCCAGAAAAACCACGCCAAGACACATCCTAGTCACAATGACAAATCC
This sequence comes from Suncus etruscus, assembly GCF_024139225.1. Lineage (NCBI taxonomy): Eukaryota > Metazoa > Chordata > Mammalia > Eulipotyphla > Soricidae > Suncus > Suncus etruscus. The sequence goes on along the minus strand of NW_026060323.1, from coordinate 785,757 downwards.
CACTGATAGAGACAGAATTCTGAAAACAGCAAGATCAAAAGGGGAAATTACATTCAAGCAAGCATCCTTGAGATTTACAGCAGACCTGTCACCAGAAACACTCAATACCAGAGAGCAGTGGTGGGACATTGTGACAAGATTGAATGAAATAAATGCTTCACCTAAAATACTGTACCCCGCAAAACTCACTTTCCGGTTTGATGGAAGAATACATGGTTTCACAGACAAAGAAATAAACAACTTAGTAAACCTTCAGAGAATGCCATACTAGCCCATTGTGAGATATAACAAGATTCATACATTTTCTTTTAGTTTTTTTTAATAATTCCAATATTATTTAGTTGTACCAAACAATATTAAGTAAGTTATACTAAGCCAAGGAAGGGTCAGGCTTTGGGGAAATTGGGAAACTAATGACAATATTGAGGGAATGTTACACTTGCCATGCAATGGTGTTGGAATGTTAATTTCCAGAAATAACTGATTATAAGCAACCATGTGTCTAAATTTAAAAAAGAAAGAGGAAAGCAAATATGGGACAGAGAGGTGGTACAGCAAGCAGGGAGCTTGCCTTGCACATAGCTGACAAAGACTCTATACCCAGTACCCCATATATTACCCCAAGCCCACCAGGAGTGTTCTCTGAGCACAGACCCAAGAGTAAGCCCTGAACACTAAAGAGTGTAGCCAAAAAATCAAAATAGAAACTAGCAAACAAAACCATCGCCTGATTTTAGTGATGGCTCATGCATTTGTTTCCCTATGCATATTCTACTTCTGCAATTTGCTTTCCTATTATAAATAAGAATTTGAGATCCATCATTGAGGCTGAATAGCTTCATAAAGCTATTCCCATATGACTCAATCATTCCCCTTCTGAGCCCTCACCTGTATAATATAAAAACACCAAGAGCTCAATGCACCCCCCTGGTTCACTGACTCAATACGTAAAATAGCCAAGAGCCAGAGAAAACCTAAGTGTTTATTAACTAATGAATGAATAAATAAATAACAACTACTGTGCAAGGAAATACTACTCATCTATAAAAATAAAAGTAAATCCTATCCTTGGCAACAACATGAATGAACTTAAAAAATATTACCCTGAGTGCTGGAGTGATAGCATGAAGGTAGGGCATTTGCCTTGCATGCAGAAGGATGGGGTTCAAATCCCAGCATTCCATATGGTCCCTTGAGCCTGCCAGAAGCGATTTCAGAGCATAGAGCCAAGAGTAAACTGAGTGCTGTCAGGTGTGACCCAAAAACCAAAAAGAAGGTAGGAAGGAAGGAAGAAAGGAAGGATGGAAGGGAGGAAGGAAGGAAGCAAGGAAAGAAGGAAGGAAGGAGAGAAGGAAGGTAGATAAAAGACTATTACCCTGAGGCTAGAGAAATAGTACAGCAGATAAGGTGCCTGCCTTGCATGTGGCCAACCCAAGTTTGATCCACAGCATCTCATATGGTTTTCTGAGCATGCCAAGAGTGATTCCTGAGTACAGAGCCAAAAATAACCCTGAGAACCACTGAGTGTGGCCCAAACAAGACTAAACAAAAACTAAACAAAAAGTATTTTTCTTAGTAAAAATGACTCCACTGATAGGTGGAATATAAGGAAAACTAACAAATACAATAAATAAAAACAAAATTAGCTTTAAAAACTTGCCAGTTAAAGTTCAGTCGAGTGTGAGAACAGCAAGATCACAGCCTTGAGCAGTTGTCAAAGATTGGATTAACCTCCATTACATGAACCCAGACCTATCTGCCTGTCGACTGGGGCAGAGTTTGGGGAAAATAAATCCCCAGTTAGAGTTCAGCTCAGTGAGAGACCAGCAAGAGCACAGCCACTCTGCTTTGCTCCATGTCTGCACATTCTTCCAGTCGAGGAGCTGTACCACAATACTTAACAGCAGCACCATATATCAAAATTCACAGTGGGAAAACAGAACCCTACCACACCTTGTGACTGAAGATCCTAGTTCTGGAGACCCACCCAACACATGGCACCAACATACCGTCTCTGATCAGGATTTTAGAAAGAACTGTTCATCAAACTTAAAGATATGATGGAAGACACAGACCAGAAGACTCAAGAGGATAAGAGAGTAGAAATGAGAAAAATTTAAACAGAAATATCCGGACTTAAAAACAAGGTAGGTAGAATGAAAACCTCACTCTAAAGCCTCACCAGCAGAGTAACAGCCACTGAGGACAGAATCAGTGATATAAAAGATGAGCTGCAAACAGCTCTACACAATAGAAGAGGATAAAAAAGTCCTCAAAGAAAGTAAACCGATGACGATAAACTCAATGGAAACAAGATAAGAATAATTGGTGTCCCAGAGACCCAGGAAGAAAACCCAGTTGAATAACTAACAGTCAAGGACAACATTGCTGAGAAATTCCAGAACTACAGAGTGTGTGCAATAGTATTCTGGATGCCTAAAGAGTACAAAGAAACCACCCAAGGCACATAGTAATCACAATGATGAAAACCACAGATAGAGATAGAATACTAAAAGTAGTATGATGAAAAAAGAGAAATTATATACAAAGAGGCATACTCAAGATTTACAGCAGATTTATCACTGGCAACTCTCAAGACTTGAAGACAATGGTGAGATATAGAGACAAAACTCAATGAAATGGGGCCGGAGAGATAGCATGGAGGTAAGGCTTTTGCCTCTCATGCAGAAGGTCGGTGATTTGAATCCCGGCATCCCATATGGTCCCCTGAGCCTGCCAGGAGCGATTTCTGAGCATAGAGCCAGGAATACCTCCTGAGCATTGCCGGGTGTGACCCAAAAACACAAAACAAAACAAAACTCAATGAAATCAATGTTTTGCCAAAGATACTTCACCCAGGCAGACTTGAAATCAGGTTTGATAGAAGGATACAGAGCTTCATGAATAAACAACAGCTCAGAAACTTTACATACTAAAAACCAACTTTAAAATAAGAGCTGAAGGATCTACTCTGAGCCAAGGCAGACCAAACAAACACATCAAACTCCTACAATAGATAAGAAGACACTTAATCCCTTGACAAATATCCCTCTCAATGTCAATGGACAAGCAAACTATACCCTTAAAAATCTGGGGTGGCCATACTAAACTCAGGCAACACAGACTTTAAGCTTAAAAAGCTTTTAAGATATATAGATGGCCATTTCTTAATCAAGGGATATGTACTAAAGGAAATAACACTCCTAAACATATGCACCCAATAAGAGGTCAGCAAAATATTTAAAACAACCTCTGATAGAAACCATTAATAATAGCATAATAATAATGGGAGTCTCCAATACCACTCTGTCACGCCTTTGATAAGCCAACCATGCTGAAACTCAACAAGGATATATGGGCTTTGAGAGAAGAAATGCACGGGAGTGGCTTGGTAGATATATGTAGAGGGCTCTTCAGCCACAAAAAGCTAAATATACATTCTTCTCCAATACACATGGGGCATCCTCTAAAATAGACCACATGCTGGGCCACAAAACATACCTCCATAAAATCAAGAGGATACAAATTGTATCAGATCTACATTCTGAGATTATCATGCACTAAAATGACAAGTAAATTATCAACAGACACAGAGAAAAAACTTAATACCTGAAAATTAAACAGCTCATTACTGTGGGTTAGAGATGAGATCAAAGAGGAAATCAAAAGATTCCTGGAAACAAATAAAAATGAAGACAGATTTAGCAGAATGTGTAGAATACAGCAAAAAGCAAAAGATGAAAATGTATAGCATTTTGCAAGCATTCATCAGGAATAAAGAGCCTACATAATTAACTTATAAATCTATAATATTTATAACTTATAAATAAAACAGCTTAAAATTGTAAAATTATCAATAAAATGATAAAATTTAGGCAGACAGAAGAAAATAATGAACCTCAGAGCAGAAATTAATGAACATGAAACCCAAAACAATCCAAAAGAGCCTACATAATTAATTTATAAATCTATAATCTATAATATGTCTATAATGTTTATAACATAAATAAAACAGCTTAAAATTGTAAAATTATCAATAAAATGATCCAAATATAGGCAGACAGAAGAAAATAATAAACCTCAGAGCAGAAATTAATGAACATGAAACCCAAAACAATCCAAAAGATCAATGAAAGCAAGAGTTGCTTCTTTGAAAAATAAGCCAGATAGCTAGGTAGATAAATAGACAAATAGATAAACCACTAGAAGAAACAGATAAACCACTAGCAGACTCAAAGAAAGAGATTAATAATCCAAATTATATGAAGATTAATAATCCAAATCCACTAGCATATAGATAGATAGTTAAAGCACTAGCAGACTCACAAAGAAAGAGAAGGTTAATAATCCAAATTAGACATAAAAAGGGGGAGATGAAAGAGAATAAAAAGACGTTACCAAAAAATCCCATTCACAATTGTGCCTCAGAAGTCAAGTTGTACGGACACTATGGAAATATAATGGGTAATGGGAGATTACTTTGAGAAACTCTATACCAGAAAACAAGAGAACCTGGGAGAAATGTATACATTCTTGAACTTCTTTAACTTTCTAAGGTTGAACCAAGGTGATCTGCAATTCTCAACGGACCTATCAGTATTAAGGAAATTAAAATGGTAATCAAAAGTCCTCCCAAAAACAAAAGCCCAGGCCCAGATAGATTCACTAACAAATTCTTTCAACCCTTCCAAGAAGACCTACTGCTTATTCTTTTCAGGCTTGCTCAGAAAACTGAAGAAACAGAAACCCTCCCAAATAGTTTTTATGAAGCTAACATCACCCTGATACCAAAAGCAGACAGAGATGCCACCAAAATAGAGAACTACACGCCAATATTCTTAATGAATGCAGATGCAAAGATCCTCAATGAAATCCTAGTAAATAGGATCCAACAGTTCATCAAAAAAGCCATACACCATGACCAAGTAGGGTTCATTTCAGAGACGCAAGAATGGTATAACATATACAAGTCAATCAATGTAATATACCATATCAATAAAAGGAAAAATAAAAACCATAGATCATATCAATAGATGTAGAGAAAGCATTTGATAATGTCCAACACTCACTAATGAAAAAAAAATACTCACAACAAGATGGGAATTAAAGGACCTTTTCTCAATATAGTCAAAGCCATTTAGTACAAGCCCATGGCAAATATTATACTCAATAGGGAAAAACTAAAAGCCTTCCCTCTATGGTATGGAAAAAGACAAGGTTTCTCCCTCTGGCCACTTTTATTCAACATAGCAATTAGTCAAGCAAAAGATATCAAAGGCATCAAGATAGGAAAGGAAGAAGTCAAGTTCTCACTGTTTGGAAATGACATGATACTATATTTAGAAAATCCTGAAGACTCTACCAAAAAGCTTCTAGAAACAATATATGTGTTTAGTAAAGTGGTAATACTTCCCAAAGCATTGTACAGGTTTAATGCAATACCTCTAAAGATACCGATGACATTTTTGAAAGTGGGTAAAACACTCCTGAAATTCATGAGGAACAACAATCATTCACAAACACTAAAGCAATCCTTAGGAAAGAAGATGGGAGGCATAATTTTCCCCAACTTTAAGCCATATTATAAAACAATAGTAATGAAAACTGCATTCTATTGGAATAAAGACAGACCCTCAGATCAAAGGAACAGACTTGAGTATTCTGTGACCTACCATCACGTATACAGCCAAGTAATATTTGATAAAGGGAAACAAATACAAGATGGAGCAAGGAAAAAGCCTCTTCAACAAGTGGTGTTGACTTCAAAGAGTGGTGAGTACTGTTAGAGAAATAACTACAATAACAACTATCATGACAACAGTAGTGAGAGAGAAATAGAATGCCTGTCTCAACTTCAGGCAGGGAGTGTGGGAGGAAGGAGGTGGGGAGCATTGGTGGTGGGAAGGTTGCACTGGTGAATGGGGGTGTTCTTTTTTATGAGTGAAAACCAACTATAAAACAGGTTGCAATCATGGTGCTTAAATAAAGATATATATTAAAAAAGCACACAAGTGATGTTGGGAAAACCTTTCAATTACATGCAAAATGGTGAACTCAGACCTCTCTTTAACACCATGCATAAAGGAAAATCAAAATAGATTAAAGATCTTGATTTCAGACCTGAAAACAAATAAGGTACAAAGAGGAAACTTAGGCAAAATAACTCTATGACACTGATTCAGGCATTTACCAAGAAGAAACACCACTGACCCTTGTGGAAGCAGAGATAAACAAATGGGACTACATTAAACTGAGAAGCTTCTGCACTTCAAAGGAAACAATCAGTAGAATACAAGGGCGACCATGGAATGAGAAAATCTATTCACCAATCTATACACCAATACACATCTGATAAAAGGCAAATATCTAAGATATATAAGGCACAAGCAGAAATGAACAAGAGAAATACATCCAATGCCATCATAAAATGGGTAGAAGAAATGAACACACATTTCTTCAAAGAAGAAATATAGATCACCAAAAGGCACATAGAATTGCTCCACATCACAATTCATCAGGGAGATGCAAAACAACAATGAGATATTATCTCACACCACAGAGAAAGGCACAAATCACAAAGTGCTGCTGTGGATGTCGAGAGAAAGAAAACTCTCATTCTCTAATGTTAAAAATGCCATCTAGTCTAGTCTTTCTAGAAAGCAATATAAATATTCCTTAAAAAACTGAGTCTCCATCCTTGGTTGGAAACTCAGTTCAGTTTTTGAAGGAATATATATATTGATTTCTAGAAAGACTGGGCGATATATAAGCCACTATAATTAAAATAAAAATCATATTAAAAATAAAATAAATAAAAAATAAAAAAAGAAAGAAAAACCAAGTTTCCAGTGGTATTTCTAGTGAGCAATACCACATCTAGGAACACAACATACTTGATTCTTTTCACTTTTTCACTATACAAATCAAGATCAATAAAGCTATTTATAAAATATTATAATAGTACTAAAAAGAAAAATTTATTGGGGGGTTGGGGTCCACATCTATGGTACTCAGTGACTCCTGAGCGTAGAGCCAGGATATACTCCTGAGAACTGCCAGATGTGGCAAATAGGAAACAAAACAAAATCCCCCCAAAAACAATTTGGGCCTGAAATTGTTACAAAATGATATAAGAATGGAAGAACAAGATGAGGAAATGAGGAAACGGGGGATAGATTATTTAAAAAAAAAGCAACCTCCTGTTAGATCTTCATTTACATAAAGAATTCAATTTACCAAATAATCCAATTGGTCTATCCTAAAAACCCTCATAGCATACAAGCAAAAAGGTCACATTCTAGATGACAGACAATTAGCAAGTCCATGGTCTGTCATATGCATATATGATAGCTTGTCATAATTATAGCTGATTGGTATGTAACCAAGCAGAGATCAGAACAACAAAAGGGTGGAAATATGAAACCTGTTTAAACCCAGGTCATTACATACAAAGGAAAATTGGAGGGGTGCAGAAGGGAGAGCCTGGGGCCAGAGATTGTTGACACCTGCTGCTGCTGCTGCTGATTTCCTGAAGAGTAGAGATGTATCTGTTAAGAGCTAGAAAACAAAAAGCTGAGGGCTAGAGAGATAGGATAGGTAGGAGTCAAGGTACTTGCTTTGTAAACAGCCAAGTCAAGTTTGATCCCGGAATTCCATGGTTTCATGGGTCACTAGAGCAAATTGAAAGTCCTATAATGAAGTAGGCCCTGCAAATCAATAGGTATGGCCCCTACCCCATAATCTCCAGACCCCGACTTAAAAAAATGAAGAGCTCCAACAATGATGCTATCTAGGAGTACAGATTTGTTACATTACATTATCTCTTAAACTTGCTTACTTCCAGATGCATGGGGTGATATTGTGCTTTCAAGACTTCTTTTGTTGTTGTTATTGGGCCACACCCAATGGTGCTCAGGGTGGCTCTGCACTCAGAAATTGCCCTGGCAGGCTCAGGGGACCATATGGGATGCTGGGGATTGAACCACCCGGGGCTTTCTGGGTCATCCACGTGCAAGGCAAATGCCCTACCACTGTGCTATGACTCCGGCCCTGAAGAACATATTTTTAAAACACATAAGCAGTGACCTTTTGTTTCATCAAGAAGAACTCAAACATTTGTGGATTATATAAACCCACAAACAAATAAATAAATCATAGTCTTACTTGTTTTTCTCAGGAAAATTCTCATTCTTCTTTGACATCTGTGCTTTCTTTCTCAGTTTTCTGGGTACAGGATTAAAGTCGGTCATCTTCGGTCCAGGGTTTTCAAATGACAGGCTTTTTAACTGTTGCTCAATTTGCTGTTATGAAACAAATATAATGTATTCATAGCAGAAACTAGATTTTCTTTTATATTACACTGTACCGTTATGATTATTACTGTACATTGTAGTTTTTTCTATCAGGTTTACCTCAGTGATAAGAAAGCAGATATTTTACCTACAAAAAATGTTCAATCTGATTTTCAATGGCCACAAAAAATACTTTGCAAAGAAAGCCTTTGTTTCTTACTTAAGAAATACAGTGCGAAAATAATCAAGTAGGATATATATCTTTATAGAACTGTAAAAGAAATATGACAAGGAAATATGTAGTTGTTAGCTAAAAAAGCTTTAAAAGACTTTGCATGCAGAATGTTCTAGTTTGATTCCAAGTATGACAGGATCCCTAGACGACCATCACGAGAGACCCTGAGCACAGAGTTGGTTGCAGACCACAAATACTGCTGGATGTGGCCCCAAATCAAAAGCCAGGTAAACTGTGATGTAGATTCTCCAGCCCAAACACTTCCTTTCAGAGCTGAGGATCATCAATCTAAAATTTTTTGAACGTAGAAAACATATGCTTAGGGCAGAAAGTCTTCCTTTCAAGATCTGTAAAGGGAAATAATCTGAGTGGCCCCCAATACACAGGCCAATTTCCATAGAAAATTCTATGTCCCAAATCATAAGAAAGTTCTCCTTTATTTTATCTTGTATATGTATATACCTATGATGGATTTGAGGGTTTGATGTCAACCCTAGCAGTGCTCAGGGAGCACTCCTGGGAGAGCTTGTGAGACTATCTATGGAGCCAGTGATTGAACCAGAGTCAATCATATGTAAGGCAAGTGACTCATAGCCTGTGCTAGTTCTCCAGATTCAGCTCTATGTTTTATTATTAGGGAAAAAAGAGGACTTTCCAGATATACAAGTCTGGAAAGCTCCACTAGGGGAGCAATGGGCATTTGTCTTGTTTTCTTGTAGTTTTTGTTGTTGTGCCCTTATTCTGCTGGAGAGGGAGACTTTTAGCATTGCAAGCTTTTCTTTATAGTTTGCTTGGTTCACTAAAAGCAGTTGAAGAGATATAGTTACAGTACAGGTATTGGGTGTTTTGCTTTGTATGCAGGACCTGAGCACTAACAACACCACCAAGACCAAAACAAATCATTGAAACCAGGCATTTCTGTGGCTTTGTTCACCCTACCATCATGGAGAAATATAGCTTCTTTCTGTGAGGTTCACACCTAGGAACCTGCCTACCTATACTTGAGCATCACGTATATGCCCAAATTGGCAACTCCTCACATTCCTCGGCATCAAAAATTATATATGTCATACCGATTGCTTCTGCCTGATTTGATAGGTTTTCTCAGCAGAATTCTCATCTGTTTCATTCTCTTGCAGGGAGCTCTGTTGATCCAATGGTTCACTCTGTTGATCTGATGGTTCACTCTGTTGATGTGATGGCTCACTCATTTTTTGGACCACTAGAAATATAAAGAAAAAGTGAGGCTATAATAATATCCATTCCTAGTAATGCAAACCTGTTATGTCCTTACATCTCACCTAATTTCCAAGTAAGTTTTCCTGGACTGGAGAGAAAAGTTAAAGGGCTTGGAGGACACATGCTTTATTTGCAAGAGGCCTGGGTTCGATGTTCAGCAACACACAGCTCCTCACTCCTATGTCCTGAGCAGACAAGTAAACCATTTACATTGTTTTTGGGTTTGCTTTTGTTGTTTTTTCTTGGAGGGTATACAGAGCTCAGGACTTACTCTGAGCTAGCTTTTATCAAGAATCACACCTGGTGATGCTCAAGTAACTATGCCTTAATCCTATTTGAAGCCAAGATGCCATGGATAAGCTGCTTAAGAGGACCAGGAGCTTTCCCCTCTCAATAGCTCCTTTAGAGAAAATCAAGACCTATGCATCTTATACCACTCAATCACATTGTGAAACTATATCTATGACCTAGTCCAGCTGTCACTTCCTCAGAGATCTGCTCCCACCCCCACAACTGCCTCCAAAAGTTCCCATCTCCTCACCCACATTTTCTAACAAAAGTCTAATACAAGCTGTGCTTATTAAAGTCATTTGTGTTCCACAAAATCCCATTGTAAAAATACCCGTTATTGAGCCAGGGAGATAGCTAAAGACTGGAACACATCATTTACATGTAGGCTCCCCAGTACCATGGTTCCCAGGAATTCCAGTGTGCTGCTGCATATGACCCCCAACAAAAATTGTAATAATTAAAGTACTTGCCTTGCAGACAGCAACCCTAGTTTAGATCCTAACCACTACATATGGTCTCGACACACATCAAGTATGAGTTCTGAGCACAGAGCCAGGATTAATCCCTGAGCATAGTCACATTGGCCTCAAAACCAAAAATTAAAAATGTAACCAAATTCACATAACTTTACTCCAAAATGTTTTATTGCTACACAGGGTGCCATGTGTGCATGTATGTATGTATTTGACGAAGAGAAGAAACACAAATGCTAAGTACACAGTCATGGCTGCTTGTGAGCCTGTCAAAAGGACAGAGGAGATGCTCACACCCCACATTCTCCTCATTCCCTCTATTATTCTGTCCAACCTACAGACCTCAGTGTCAATCAGAGCAACTTGAGTGTTGCTTTCCTGAGTTAGTGAGCAAGCTCAGCTGGCATTACCACACTCCAAACTCACAGAACCCCAGGTCTGCCCACAGCTCCTTGGGCTAGCATACTCTGACATGGACTGCTGGCCTTCCTCTAGACCCCTAATTCCCAAATTCTTAACATTCCCAACACTGGTTCTTCCTTCTAATTTATCAGAAGAATCTCTTCCAAAATGGTAGCAGGAGGGAGAGGAAGAAGACTATTCCTGTGACCAGTTTCCTTAACCTTACCATCTGTTTCCACAGTCTTATAGTAGATTCTTCCTGACTCTCTCCTGACCTCCCTTTTCATAGGGGCATTTGTTTCTCACAACTGACACTGGAACCTCTTTTTCCTGTCCCACAATAAAAGCGGACGTTTTCCAGGCCTCCTGTCAGATTTACCTTGGAATAGTCTTTGCAGGGATTAGGAGCCATCTTGTTGAAATAAAATCAGCCAGAAAGACAATGTTGGCCCCTCTTTGCCAGTCTTCCTGAGAGGATTCAAGAACACTTACTAATTGATGGGTGCCAATTAAGAAAAAAAGGTGGCTAATTATTTGAATAAAACAGTTTCCATTGCAGGAAGAACTCCAGGTATCCACTCCACACCCCACATCCCATCCTGTCCTCTTGAGCTTCAATTGAGTTGAGCTGAAACTAAACCCTTCCGACCTCCTCCATTTGTGTAGTTTTCCCCATACTGTCCTTGCTAGGTCCCCCACTCCCATGAAGTAGTATCAGTTCAGCCAAACCTATTCTTAGAGAATGCTTCCTAAAATGTCTGAAAATAAAAATCACACTGAGAGATTTTAAAAATTAGAGCTTCTCCACATTCCACATCTTCTGGTGCTCTCATTCTCTACAGAGAATCTTGGGTAAACTATTTCATGAATAAATTCGCCAGCTGAAAGGTAGCTCACAGGCAGAGTATCTGCCTTGCAAGTGGTAGACTCTCACTCATCACCACCACAAACTGACTAAACTCTCTGGATAAACGCTTGCCTTTATAGGAAACACCAGGCGGCAATCTCGCCAGCAATCTTGGCCAATTTCCTATAACTTTTAACACTATTTTCTTCCCAGTTCATTTGAACATCAAAACCATGTTAATATTCCTAAATTAAGGCTTTTTCTTTGTGCCTAGTTGAGATTTCCAAGACTCTCTTCTGAAAAAGAGATCTCACAGCCCTTCCCTAGAAGGAATGGTTTGTAGTAAAGTTTCCATCCTCCCTGTCTAGGCTCACACTCCCCCCAAAATCCAGTCCCAACCTTGATCTGGGGCCTGGACTATCTGACAGTAGCATTCCCACTTACAAACCTCTCATCTCTCCCCAGGCTCTGTCCATTCTTCTGAACCCAACTCTGTCAGCTCCAAGAGGCCATCCCTGATCACACTAGGTCAAGAAGGGATTGTAGATATATGAACAAACCCTAAACTCCAGTCCCTCAAGAAGCATTAAACCCTATAGTTTCTTCAGGCAACAAAATTTCCTCATGTATTACATATACATGACCGACAAAAAATTATCAACCTTTCTTGTGAGAATGTTTCCAGAGAATAAATCGTATGAAACAGCATTGGGAGTTGTACTCTTAAATGAATCTGCCTGAGAAGTCACTGTGTCAATTTTTCTTATTTCTTATTTATTTATTTATTGGTTTTGGGGTCACACCTGGCAGCGCTCAAGAGTTACTCCTGGTGCTATGCTCAGAAATTGCTCCTGGCAGGATCGGGAGACCAAATGAGATGCCGGGATTCTAAATTCTGTCTTTCTGCATGCAAGGCAAACGACTTACCTCCATGTTATCTCTCCGGCCCCAACTGTGTCAAGTCTTGGTAAAAAGGTAAACTCTACACACTGAGAGATGGGGAGGAGAGGAAATTTTGCCTTTGTATTCTATATAATGCAAATAGAAACTATAATTTTATTTCATTAGAGACCAAAACTCTAATTACATTTTATTACCAGTCTAAAATAAATATCTCCGGAAAACTACTAACAATATTCAAAACTCTATTTACCTGAGTGATAATCCAAAAGCAGGGGTTCTTTTATATTGCGGAGACTCTCCCAGTAATAATCCCTGGGATTATTACTCTGAGTTTCCTCAGGGATTGGCTCTGACAGTGCCTACTATCTGCAATGCCTGAGATTAAACCAAGGTCAGCCAGGAGTAAGGCATGCACTTTAACTCTTGAACTATCACTTGTCCCCCACAAAACAGGGATTCTTAAAAGAAGGTAGATGCTCAGGCCCTTGGAATTGGAAGAGTAAAGAATACATAGTTATCCCCACTAATATAAAACTGAAGATTATAGCACTGCCTTCTATTATAAAAAAAACTATATCTCAAATTCACGGACCATGAGCCATTTGCGGCCCTCTGTACAACAATTTGTGGCCCTGCCCTAGAGGAATCTTTTTTTGTTTTGTTTTGCTTTGTTTTAGTTGTTTGGGTCACATTCCCCAACGTTCAAGGCTTACTACTGATTTGCACTCAAAGATCACCCTGACTTTGCCTCCTGCGGCCCCCAGTAAATTGAGTTTGAGACTCCTGATATAAAGTAAAAAGTACTTGTGACTTGTTTATGTATTTATAAATAAAAACAGAACTACTCATATCTTCAGAGGGTTTAAAGGAAAGAACTCTGGGGAAGGGAGATGAATACACTTGATGTGGTGTTGTAATTATGAAAATGTATTATAATTCACAGTACCTCAATCATTAAAAGTTGTAACAACATTCTTTGGGGGCAGAGAATCACTTGCCTGGCATGCAACTGATTCAGGTTTGATCCCCAACATACCATTTGGTGTCTAGCCCTGTCAGGAATAATTCCTGAGTGTAGAGCCAGCAGTAAGTTTGAGCTCAACTGGGTCACCAAACAAAAATAAAACAAAAAATCATATCTATACTTGTTATGTATTCCAAAAACATCTACTTTTTTGGTGCCCTGGGTTAAATAAAAAGGTTCATGCATGCAAAGCATGAGCTCTACCACTGAGCTACAGGCCTATACTCTTACAGTATGTTTTAATGTATGGTAACATGTATTTCAATTTAGTTGATTTCTTTTGTCATCTCACAGATTTTACCTTACATGCTTAAAAACTTCATCCTGAAGCCAGAGAGATAGCACAATGGTAGGGCTTGCACATGGTTCAATCCCCAGTAGCCCATGGGTCTCCTGAGTCTGTCAAGAGCAATTTCTGAGAACAAATCCAGGAGTAATACCTGAGCACTGCTGGGTGTGGCCCAAATACAAACAAACAAAAAACCCCACCTCATTGAGGATATGGCAAAGTGGTCTTGCCCATCTAGGCTGTTCACCTTCCAGTATAGGGTTTGGTCCCAAGGGATAGTACAGGGCTAAAGTGCTTGCCTCACACACACACCTAGCCCCAGATTTACGCCCAGCACTGCCTATGTTCAGGTCAGGAATGACTCTGAGCACAGAACCAGGAGGAGTCCCTAAGCACTATTGGGTATGGTATGGGGGGTGAGAGACAGAGCTGGAAGCATAATGCATAATCTGAGCTCTTTACGGGGCAGGAAATGCATGAAGTCAAACTTGAAAACTAGGTTGCCCATGAAAGCTACTAAGATGTTTCCCTTTGGAGCAGCACTCTCAAAATCTGAAAGTCTGCTGTCTCTAAAGAGGGACTAGGATTATCTTTGTTTTCTTTTCTTTTTGGGGCCACACCCGGTGACTCTCAGGGGTTACTCCTGGCTATGCACTCAGAAATTGCTCCTGGCTTGGGGAACCATATGGGACGCTGGGGATTTGAACTGCAATTTGTCCTAGGTCAGCCTCGTGCAAGGCAGACGCCCTACAGCGTGCGCCACCGCTCCAGACCATGGTTTTTCATAAGCACCTTCTAAGCATCAGACTGCAGCCACATTCTCCTTCAGGAAAACAGTGGCAAATCAGGGCTTCAGCACAATCTCTTTAGTCAACAATAATAGGGGCCTCTAGCAGTGCTAGAGAAGATGATGGCTATACCACTCACCTGCCTGCCAAAGGTTAACTAAACCAAAAAGATTGGGAGGGAGGCGCATCATATATGGCAGTGCTCAGGGTTCATTCCTGGTTTTATACTCAGGAATCACTCCTGGCAGGGATTACAGGACAACAGGAATCAAACCTAGATTGGCTACATGCAAATTACTTTTTTCTATTATATCTTTAGCTCTACACCTTACTTTGTCCCTTGGCAAGTTTAGTTAATGCTTGAACTAAGTCAACACAGAGTCCTAAGATAATATATAGTTTATTCCAAAAAATTTCATGAATTTTATGCTAATAATCCCAATTATTAGGCATCTGCCATGTGCCATGAATTTAGCTAAAATTACAGTTCTGTCTTTTTTCTTTAATTCCAAGACAGAATGGATGAGATACTGCTGCAGACCCAGAAAAATTCTACAGGCCTTGTTATTAAGAGGTTGCATTGGGCTGGTGAGGTGGCGCTAGAGGTAAGTTGTCTGCCTTGCAAGTGCTAGCTAAGGAAGGATCGCGGTTTGATCTCCTGGTGTCCCATATAATCCCCCAAGCCAGGGGAAATTTCTGACCACTTACCCAGGAGTAATCCCTCAGTATCAAACGGGTGTGGCTCGAAAAACAAAAAAAAAAAAGAAGAAGAAGAATAGAAAGAGGTTGCAGCAGGGGCCAGAGATGTGGGGTGTTGCCAATCCAGAATGGACGGTGGTTCGAGTCCCGGCATCCCATATGGGCTCCTAAGCCTGCCAGGAGCGATTTCTAAGTGCAAAGCCAGAAGTAAGTTCTGAGCGCCTCCGGGTGTGACCCAAATTATTTTTTAAAAAAGAGGTTTCAGTAGTCAAGAACCCTGATTGGTCCAACCTCCAAAACAATCCATTCAGGCTGCCAAGACAACTTCATATGTAATTGTCAAGATTTAAGTCTTAAGGCTGACCAGAGTATTGCTGAAGCAGAGGGTATAATCAGTGACCACCACACTGGGCCTTTTTGAAGCCTGAAGAAAGAGTAAGAGAGAATGCATTTCAGAGCATCCCAGGTTGGCTTACTCCCTTTCAGACACTGTTACAATGAATCATAGACTGGATTCAACCCTAGGCATCAAAGAGAGATGTCATCATCATTGGGAACAATGGCTTAGCATTGGAACTTTAGTTCCACATGGTCCCTAGCACCAGCAAGTGCAGCCCTTGAGACCCCTGAGTGCCACTGAGGTGACCCTGGCCTCCTCAGCACCACTGGACCCATGTAGCACCACATTCTTAGGCCTGTACCACAAATCACTTGTCCAGCTGGCCAAGAATTATAAGTGACAATTATTAGAATTATTAAACATGACAATGTTAATGATCAAGAAAAGTAGAGAATGCCAGTCTGAAATCCAGGCAGGGAGTTGAGGAGGAAGATGGGGGGCATTGTTGCACAGAATGTTGCACTGGTGAAGGAGCAGAATGTTTCCTGGCACCATAAAGAAAGACTTGGTGTTTGACAATGAACATATCAGGAGCATTTAGCTGGCCTCATGACAGTATGTTTTAAAGGTTGAGACACCCTTTATCTCCTAGGCCAAGGGAATTTCCTTTCTAATTTCCCCAATACTTACTATGCCTATGAAAACAAAAAAATTGCTACATCAGCCTCTCCCCCTTTTTATTTTTTATCTTCTTTTAAATTTATATTCATTAGCTTCTAGACAGGGGCTCCCGCCGGTTTTTTTCTCTTTCTTTAACAGAACCATAAAATATGAATCATCTTGTTCTGCATCATATTTCTATGTCTTCCTACAAATTAAGAAAATACTGAATGATACCAGAGCAAAGCAGTCTCATGAGCATTGAGTGGAAATAAAAAATGATCAGACCTAAATACCAAATCCAAAGTCAATGACAATAGAATCAAGAGACCCGACTACTACAAGCTATACACAAAATGGACCTGTTACACTAGCAATCCAGGATATCACGGGGCTATGAGTGAGAAAAGAACAAGTCATAGAAATTTATTTTTTAGTTTTTGGGTCACACCCGGCAGTGCTCAGGGTTTACTCCTGGCTGTCTTCTCATAAATAGCTCCTAGCAGACACGGGAGACCATATGGGACACCGGGATTCGAACCAACCACCTTTGGTCCTGGATTGGCTGCTTGCAAGGCAAACGCCACTGTGCTATCTCTCCAGGCCCTCATAGAACATGTTTTAAAGAATATCTAACCAAGATATTATGAGACCCTCATAGAACATTTTTTAAAGTATATCTAACCAAGACATTATGAGGCCCTCCCATAGCTCACCAATATAGACACAAAAGAAAATAACATAAATAATATTTCAGGCCAACACACGGGAATAGGATTTCACACATGAGCCTAGGAAACCTTCATGGTATACCGCACAGGATTGGGGTAAGAACAGAGGAAAAAAAAAAACAAGGTCAGAATCGGGCTACAGCTGAAAAACTTCAAAAAATTCTGTTCTAAAGGATTATGAGGCCAGAGATAGAGTGTAGGGGTCAAGACATCTTTCTTTCATAACCCTAAGCACAAAGCCAGGAGTAACTGAGTCTGTAAGTACTGCTGAGTGTGGCCACAAAATAAAACAAACAAAAAACCCAAAATATATATAAGTACTTTAACCTAGAAAAAGTAATTTTTTCTCTTTTCTTTCTTTCTTTCTTTCTTTCTTTCTTTCTTTCTTTCTTTCTTTCTTTCTTTCTTTCTTTCTTTCTTTCTTTTTTCTTTCTTTCTTTTTTTCTTTCTTGTTTTTGCTTTTGATGTTTTTGTTTTTGTTTTGTTGTTGTTCTTATCCATCTCAGGGTTTACTTACTGATTACCCCCCAGTTTACATGCAATGCAAGCTTCTATCTTTCTAGACCACCATTTTTCGTTAAATCAAAGTCCTAAAAATTGCCATAAGATTGAAAGCTTCCACCTCCTCTTACTTCGATTTTAGAAAGAAAATTAATTATACAAAATAATGATTCTGTATTATTTCCAAGTTTCTAGGCTAATACCCAATAGCTTTTCAATTAGTTGCTTCAATGGCAACTAATTCAGATCATTAAATCATTGTTTAAAAACAAAAATTTAATCTTCAAACATAGAAAAGTTTTTTTCAAAGTTAATAAAACCTCTAAATTTGATAGGCCAGTTTTTGCACTTTGGCATGATTTTTTTCCAAAGAAAATCTATTCCCTTCTCTTCAAATATTCTGAGGTTTTTTAGAAAGGAAGATGAATGGAATTTGAAATTGGCTGCTTTTCCCCATGAAGTAGTCAGATCCATAAATACTCCTTAACTTACCTACTAATTCCTGGAAAATAATTCGGACTTTCACTGCATTTGTAATTTTGTAGTTATCTATATATTAATTTGTTTTTGGTTTTTGGACCACACCCGGCCACACCCTGTGACATTCAATGTTTACTCCTGGCTATGTGCTCAGAAATCATCCTGGCTTGGGATGCCGGAGGATTGAACCATGGTCTGTCCTAAGCTAGCACAGGCAAGGCAGATGACTTACCCCTAGCACCACTGCTCTGGCCCCACTATATATTAAATTCTAATAACCCTTGTACTTGAAAAAGTAACACATGTTGGGGGTGGAGTATGTGGTTTAGAGTCATGCTTCACATATATGAGGCTTAGGTTAAATTTCTGGTATTTGCAGAAGAAAAAAAGCAAGCAATATGACTCATATGCTTATTTACTGTATAATTCCAAAATGCTAAAATACACATATTTGAGGAAGTGGTTAACACACTATTATGCTAATAATACTCTACAAATTTGATTTCTTAATGTCATAGAACACTGAGACTTCATAATCTACTTCCTAGTCTCAGGACACATTTTCAGTTTTTGTTTATTTTGATTTTTGTTCTTGAGCCACACCTGGAAATGCTCAAGAATAACTCAAATGCTCAGAAGACCATCTGGTATGCCTCTGTGTGAATCTATATGTGTGTATGCTTTTGTTTATGTGTCTGTCTGGTCTATGTATCAAACCTGGTATGTCTGTGTGTGTTTCAAGTCTGGGCTGGTTATATTAAAGGCTAGCATCTACAGATACATTTGCTGAACCTATATTTGTTCCTTCTTATCAACACACACAGATACACACAGAGAGATAGAGAGAAACACTTTCTCTCTTTAAAAATATCACAAATGGGGCTGGAGCCATAGCACAGCAGATAGGGCATAGCGTAGTACCTGGCCAACCTGGGTTCGATCCTTGGCATTTCATATGTTCTACCAAAATTGCTAGGAGTGATTTCTGAGTACAGAGCCTGTCAAGTGTGGACCCAAAACAAAACAAATAAAAACAAAGAAAATATAAAGTTCTTTGAAAAGAATAAAACCACCATTAATTAATCATTAGACGTGTATTTTAATTGTTTTAAAAGCATTTTGTATTATAAAAGTGTTAGTTTAGAAGACTAAAATGTAATAATTCCGGGGCTAGAGAGACAAAACAGCAGGGAGTGCATTTGCCTTGTCAACTCAGATTTGATTCCTAGCATTTCTAGCACTCAACATGGTCCCCTAAACCATACTGGGAAGTTTTCTTGAAAGCAGAGTCAGGAATTATCCCTAACCACTGCTGGAGTGGTCCAAAACCAAAGCAAACAAGCAAAAATTGAACAATTCAAACAACATTGTATAAAACAATAGAGTTGGTGCTGCAGAGTTAGTAAAGAGAGTAGGACTTTTACCTTGCATGCAGCTGACCCTGGTTCGATCCCCAGTATCCCATATGGTCCCCTTATCCTGCCAGAGTAAATCCTGAGTGCAGATCCAGGAGTAACTAACCCCTAAGTAAATACAGGATTTGGCCCCAAAACAAACAACAACAAAATGGAGCCATTAAAATCCAGTAAACAGGGACCAGAGAGATAGCACAGAGGCAGGGTGTTTGCCGTGCATGAGGCCGACCCAGGACCTACGTTGGTTCAATTCCAGGCATCCCATATGTCCCCCATGCCTGCCAGGAGCAATTTCTAAGCACAGAGCCAGAAGTAACACCTGAGTGCCACCGGGTGTGGCCCAAAAACCAAAATAAATAAATAAATAAATAAATAATCCAGTAAACAGTGTAATAGGGAAAAAGACAGGTACACTATTTTTTGTTTAGTTTTGTTGGGGCCACCTGGCAATGATCAGGGGTTACCTGGCTCAGCACTCGGGAATTTATCCTGGTGGTGCTTCAGCAGACCACATTGGATGCTGGGGATTTGACCTGGATCAGCTGTGTGTCAGGCCTGCTGCAATAATGCTATGGCCCCAAATATACTTTACTTTTAAGAAAAAGAATTTGGAGCTAGAGAGAGTATAAAAGTTAAAGTACTTACTTTGCACACAGCCAGTCAAGATCTGTCACTGCATATGGTTGGTTCCCTGAGCACAGAGCTAGGAGGAAGCACTTAAGTACTACCAATGTGGCCTCCAAACAAAAGAAGCACATTTCTGGGCCAGATATGTGGCTCAAATGATAGAGTACATGCCTTGTATGTGGATATGTGAGTACCTGAATTTGATAACTGACACCTCACTGCTCTCCAGGATTACTGAGTGTAGAGCTGCTGATCCCAGAGTATGGCTGTGTGAGGCCTCTGGAAGGGTGAGGGGAAAAATCAGATTTCAATGGAAAAATCTCAGGAATTTTGTTTTTCCAGGCAACTCTGCTAAATCATATTATTTTAGAATGCAACCATTTCTCCTATGTTTCCAAACTAATCAACATACTTTTTTGTTCACAGCTCAGTCTTTTAATGTCTGCGGCATTTAAGCACATTTCCTTTTATATTATTATTTGTGCTGCCCCTCCTCCTCTCCTTCCCTCCTTCTTCCATCCCTTCCTTTCTTCATTCCTTCCTCTTTTCTCTTTCCTCCATCCCTTTCTCCTTCACCTCTTATTTACACTTCCTATTTAATGTCCCTTTATTTCAATATATCTTATTGGGGTGAGGCTGGGGTCACACTCAGTGGTGCTTACAAAAGATCCTTGGAGATGCACAGGGGACCACAAGCAGTGAGGGAAAGATAAGAGCCTTAACCCATGTACTCTCTCTCTCTGTCTCTGACCCTTGGGTATTCTTAAAATGAGTATTTATAATTATATTTATAATTATAGAAATTATATTTATAATTAATTAAATTAAACCATTTAAATGCTATTAATATGTATTCTTAGTTCATTTATTTCTCTTTCCTCCCAAATATAAACATTTGTGGACAGAAATATCTTTGGGGGCATAGTGATAGTAGAGCATTTGCTTTTTATGCTATCAACCCAGATTTGCTTCCCAGCACCATGGTATCTGGAGGGTGGTGAAGGACAGATAACTGATAAAGAGAACAACTACAGCAGACAAAAATGTGTGTTCATTGGGCCCGAGAGGAACCTGCTTTGTGGAGATGAATGACCAGATTTTAAATATGACTTTAAGGGTTTTGTTTTTCTTGAGAATTTACTAGGGACGTTTCCTCTCTACAGACATCCCCAAGTACACGAGGAGTGACCCCTATGCACAGAGCCAGGGGTAAGCCAATAGAGCGTGACACCAAAGGAAGCACTGGATAAAAAGAAAAAGAAATGTTACTAAGTCTGTCTCTGCGAGCCAGGTTTATCTACTGGGGGAGGGGGAACAAGAACTTAGCAGAGGCCACTCCCAGCTTAGTGCTCCAGGGATTGATCCCTGGAGTGAGTGTTAGAGGGAGATGGAGTACTTGGGACTAAAGCCTTGGCTCCTACACAAATGGCATGCACTCAGGTCTGGTGAGCTATGTCAGATCTTCTCCATTTTCTTTTTTAAGTGAAGCAAGGCAGTTTTTATAGGCACTTATTTGGAAAGATGTGAGAGAAGTGCATATTGAAGAGAGGGTGTTCTATTTCTCCAGAGTGGAAACAAGCAAAGAAACATAGTGATGAATAAGTAAGATATGTGTTCAAAGGAGAACATGGGCTTGAAGAGCAAGCCTGAAGCATCTCTTTTGAATTCTATCCCTGATTTGATCTCATTTCAAAGTAGAATTTTTTTGTTTGTTCCTTTCATTTAATGCTATAGAGAAATTTATTCATTTTTAAATTTTATATCTTGTTGTTGAGATTTTGGGATCACACCTGGTGGTGCTCAGATTGCCTCCTGGCTTTTCGCTCAGGGATCACTCCTGGGAGAGGCTATGGGATGCCAGGGATCAAATCCAGGTCAGCCACAGAAAAAGAAAGCACTCTTCTGCATCTCTAGCCTCAGCGTGTTCCTATTTTCTTCTGCTGGGTGGTGTATTTTTCTCTTTATTGACATCTATACCTCCCATCCCTGACAGAGCACCTGTGTCTCTTTGGAGCAAGGTACTTCCTTGGCCAGCTGCTTGTGGAAGTAGCCACGCCTCCTAACAGCCACTTCCAGTGGCTCCTTTTCCTCCTCAGTGCCTCTTAGGAAACTCTGTGATCCAACCCTCCTATTCCAGTCCTTCCACAGCTGCTCCCAGTTTGTCTTCCTAGCCCCATGACATTCTTCTGTCAACCTAGAAAATGTCAGGGACGTCATCAAGAGCCATAGGCAGGGCGTTTCTCCGTCACCCTGTTACAAAAAGCACTCCTGCTGTGGTGCTTCCAGGATGGTATTGGGGCGGTTTTTCCCACATTTGTCTCCTCAGCCAGTCTCTGACTTCCCAGTTGCCCCCATAGACTCCTCATTCTAATATTGTGCAGCCTCCCCCATGCTAACACAAAGGAGAGAAGAGAAGCGGGGATCCCTTTATTGTGAGTGGGAGCAACAGAAGGCGCATCTTTCCTGATGCCAGTCACGCAACACTCTTCCAGGCCTGTGATTTGAAGCCAAAGCTAACCTATCTGACTTGTACAGTAGATCTTCAGGTACCCTCACAGGACACAAATGAAAGCAGTCTCTGCCCATAAGATTGTCTGTAACTAACCCTCTCTTTTCACAACCATCAAACAGAGCTGCCCTTAGATTGGTGTTTAAAAACCTGTGAGGGGGGAAGGGCCACACCCAGCTTTCTCAAGGGCTTCTTTTGGCTCTTTGTTCAGGGGTACCCAGGAAACCATATGCCCGGCAACTGTTGGAACTGAAACTGCTGCATTGCAACTCAAGCCACTTAATAATTATTCTACATTATTTCACCACTCCTTCCTCCCTGCAATTAAAAAAAATTTTAAATCAACAATAATAATCTTATTATTATTATATGCTCTTATGTGTATAGAAATATCAGATATTCAAAATGGGTTACCTATGGATTTTTTTTGTCTCATCCCTTCCTCCCTGTGTTTATAAAGTTCTTATTATAAACATACATTTTATAATTTTAGGTATTTAATATTTTAAATTTAGTTTTTTGGGTTTGTCTTTGTTTTGGGGCCACACTCAGTGGTGCTCAGGGGTTTTCCCTGGCTTTGCACATAGGAATCACTTCTGGCGGTGCTTGGGAGATGATAAAGGATGCAAGGGTGCAAGGAATTGAACCCAGGTCAGACGTGTGCAAGACAAGCAACCTACCCACTGTCCTATTGCTCTGACTCAAGAACATTTTATTTAATTTTAGGTTTTGGGGACCATACCTAGTGCCTCACAGCTACTGACTGGACCACATGGTACAAAGGTTCAAACAAGGGCCTTCTGTGTGCTCTAGCTTTTGAGGCATCTCCCAAGCATAATATTAACAGGCTGACAGCACGTGGCACTCTTAAATCTTACCACAAATCACAACTCTACAGCACGGGTGTCTGTTAACTATTTCAAATAAACGTCTAAGAATGTAAGGCAGTGCGCTCATGGTATCTGCAAAATAACAATGTCCAACAGGTGGCACAATCCCCAGAATTAAAACAGAATTCTAAAATAATAACCTGGCTGACATTAGCACGTGGCACTCTTGAATCTTACCACAAATCATCTGTCTACAACTAGGGTGTCTGTTAACTATTTCAAATAAACGTCCAAGTATGTAAGGCAGTGCGCTCATGGTATCTACAAAATAACAATGTCCAACAGGTGGCACAATCCCAAGAATTAAAACAGAATTCTAAAATAATAACCCTTTCCATTTCAAGATGCAATGGAAAAAGTGTTTTTTCCAGACCTTGCAACAGTCAAGATAGAGAATGGCTCCAGAAAGTTCAAGTCCATTGAGTAGAATTTGTTTGGGGATTAGAAAAAGAGTATGGGGCTTGGTTAAGGCACTTGCCTCACAGTTTGGATCCCTGACATCACAGAGGGTCCTTCAAACTTGGCCACAAGTGATCCTTGAGCCAGGAGGAAAGCCTGAGCACCTCAGAGCGTGGCTCAAATTAACAAACCAAATAAGCAGCAATTGTTTGACCTTTGCAACAGGGGCCTCTGGGAGGGAACCTGCAGAGCAAAATAATTTGTGCAGATTACTGAAAACCAATCAAATCTGGTATTGACAAGATATCTTAAGTGAAGCTACATTTGGTCATCATATCGTCCATCATTATCAAACACTTTTCTTTTTGGGTCCCACCCGGAGGCACTCGGGGTTTATTCCTGGCTCTGTGCTGAGAAATCACTCCTGGCTTGGGGAACCATATGGAGCGCTGAGATCAAACCCAGGTCCATCCTGTATTGGCAGCATGCCAGGCAAATGCCCTACTGCTGTGCTACGTGCCAGCCCCTATCAAGCACATTTTTATAGTTTTCTCGAAATAAACTTCAATATGAAATCAATAAAGGAGGTCCCATTCCAACTGAAGTAAGGGAATTAATTGGAGCCTTCTCGGTTTTTTTCCTTGTCTCCCGTCCCCTTGGCCAACCCCACTTTAGTGGCCACAATATCTATCCAAATCAATACCATCTCCACTTTAGTGGCCATATCATCCATCCAAATCAATACCGTCCCCACTTTAGAGCCCATACCGTCCTTCCAAATCAATACCATCATGCCCTATAGCCAAGAGCCATCAGTGAGTCCCGGGCATGACGGGTGGAAGGCCTCCCCTAACGGATGTTTCAGATATCTCCTTTCCTTTGCAGCTGATACCAGTCAACAGCTTCAAGTCTGAAATGGAAAAATGCCACCCCACCCCCAAGTTCAAAAACAAACCAGCTCGCTACTCTTCTCAAGAAAAACATTGCAAGTGCTTAAACATATCCAGCATTTTCCACAGCACTAACCCTCGGCCTTTGGCCTGCCTGCAGCCTGGCCTTGGTCGTTCCTGGGCTGTGCGGCCTTCGGCCAACGCGCGGCTCACCGTCCCAGGAAGCCCCAAAGGAGCCAGCTCAACATGGCTCAACATGGCTGCCCCTCCTGCAGACACACGAGGCGGGGAGTGCCTGGCCATGGCAGCCAGTCGGTTTAGGGCTCTGGTGACCCCCTCGACTCCCTCCCGAGGCTGCCGCAACGGCCTCCAAGAAGCAAATACCTTCAGAAAATGTCCTCCAGACGGTTGACTTCAAGGGACAGTGTCAGAGGCTCTTACCTCCCAAGTTGCCTCTCCTGCAATGTCCGACGTCAATAGGGACGCTCACCCGCGTGGGGTCAGGGGTCAGGACGCCACAGAGGCGCTTGGGGAGGGGGGTGCCCCCGCCAGGATGGGCCATTCCCACCCCAACCAAAACTCCCTAATCCAGACCCACCCAGCTCAGAAGCTACCAATCCAGCCCCGATGGCTGAGTGAGACCTGGGTTTGGCTCTCTTTGAGATGCTGAAACACATCGACCTCCCTCGTCATTTTGTGGACCCCACCTTAGGAGACCTAGGCCATTTCTATATTGGAAAATTCTATCTTCTATCTTCTAATATTCTAAATTTTAAAATTCTAAATTCCATATGCTAATATTATAAATTCTAGAATTCTAATATTCTACATGCTAAATTCTAAAATTCTAGATTCTATAGTCTAAATTCTAAAATACTCTGTTCTATATTCTAAAATTCTAACTTCTAGCATCCTTAATTCTAAATTCTAAATTCTAAAATTCTAAATTCTATATTTTAAAATTCTAAATTCTAAAATTCTAATTTCTAAAACTCCTCTATATTCCAAAATCTAAATTCTAAATTTTAAAATTGTATATTCTATATACTAAGATTCTAATTTCTAAATTATAAAATTGTATATTTTATATACTAAGATTCTAATTTCTAAATTTTAAAATTCTTAATTCTAAAATTCTAAATTTTATATTCAGAATTCTAAATTCTAAAATTCTAAATTCTATATTCTAAAATTCTAAATTCAATATTCTAAAATTCAAATTCGATATTTTAACATTCTAAATTCTAACATTCTATATTCTAAATTCCTAGAATTCTAAACACTAAAATTATACCTACTATTCTAAAATTCTATATTAGTTGGTCTTGTGCATCCCATTTGGTTCCCAAAACACGGAAAAATTTCTCATTCCATAGCCAGTTATATCCACTGCACATAACCGGCTGTGGCCCAAAATTTATAACGGAAACTCAAAAACCCATAAATAATCAAATAAAATTCTAAATTGATAAAGCTCTACATTTTATTCTACAATTCTAAAATTCTAAAATTTGAATTCTAAAATTCTTAATTCTATATTCTAATTCTAAGATTCTAAATTCTAAAATCTAAATTCTAAACTCGGTTACAAAATTCGATAAATCAAAATTTGTATTCTAAATTTTAAAATTTTAAGCTCAAATTCTATATTCTTTATTCTAAAATTTGGAATTTATATTCAAAAATTCTAAATTCTAAAATCTAAAATTCTAACTTCTATATTCTAAAATTCTAAATTCTAAAATTCTGAATTATAAATTCTAAAATTCTAAAGTCTAAAATTCTAAATTACTAAATTCTAAAATTATATATTCTATATTCAAATATTCTAAATTCTAAAATTCTACGTTCTATATTCAGAATTCTAAATTCTAAAATTCTAAATTCTATATTCTAAAATTCTAAATCCTATATTCTTAAATTCAAATTCTATATTCTTACATTCTAAATTCTAACATTCTGTATTCTAAATTCCTAGAATTCTAAATTCTAAAATTTCAAATATCTTAAATTATACCTACTATTCTAAAATTCTAAATTACTTGGGCATGTGAGCCAATGCTAGCCAAGACAGACTGTGGTTTTATGCCCCCTGCATCCCATTTGTTTCCCAAAAATTCTAAATTGATAAATCTCTACATTTTACCCTAAAACTCTAAAATTCTAAATTCTAAAATGCTGAATTCTACATTCTATTTTCTAAAATGCTGAATTCTACATTCTATTTTCTAAGATGCTGAATTCTAAAATCTAAAATCTAAATTCTATTTTGAAATTCAATTAAAAAATTCTAAATTCTAAAATTTTAAATTCTATATTCAGAATTCTAAATTCTAACACTCCGAATTCTGTATTCTAAATTTCTAAACTATATCTCTAAAATTTTATGTTCTATATTCTAAAATTATAACTTCTAAGTTCTACATTCTAAAATTTGTAATTATTTATTCTATATTTCTAAATTCTAAAATTAAAAATTCTATATTCTAAAATTCTAAAAGAAACTATAAGAAGAAGAACAAAATTTGTTTTTGCCAATATAAGAAAACCATTCTATGACATAATTCAGGAAACAGTACAGAGGTAAGTCATACATAGCATAATAATAAAACAATAGTAAGTCATATACATAACATAACATAACATAACATAACATAACATACATAACTAGAAAATTCCCTACATTGCATTATATTTTCTCTTGAGTGTACCAAATATGGTCTTGAGGCCTCCTGCAATGCTCAGTTGAGCACGAACTCAATAATCATGGGCAGTTACATTAAACTCTGGCCAGTTGAAAAAAAAATCAAAGCCTGAGCCCTCAGAAATTATGAGTACTGATTATTTTTTCTTGGGAATCGGGATACCAGTGACAGGGTGGTTTATAACCACAGCAGTTTAGTCTTTCAGTTCTAGAAGCTGTGATATATATGATCTTTCTTTTTTGGGAGGAGAGTGAAATTGTTTTATTTTATTTTTAATTAATATCTTTATTTAAACACTTAGTTTACAAATATATTTGTAGTTGGAGTTCAGTCATGCAAATAACACTCCCCTTCATCCTTGCAACATTTCCATCACCAATGTCTCAAATCTCCCTCCTCCCCACACTACCCCCACCTGTACTCTATACAGGCTTTCTACTTCCCTCATTCATTTACATTTTCATGATAATTCTCAATGTAGTTATCTCTCTAACTGCACTCATCACTGTTTGTGGAGAGTTTGATGTCGTGAGCTGGACTTTCCAGCCTTCTTCTCTTTTGTCTTTGAAAATTATTGACATAATAATTGTGACAGCATTCAGAATGTGTCCATTCTGAATCAGAATGGACATTTGTTTTCAAACCAGTGTGATCATAAATCATGATTCAGAATTTAAAATTGGCTTTATGTTGTGTAACAATTTGACATCAAAATAGGTCATTGTGACATAATATTTTTGGATTCTGAAGTCAGAATATACATTACTTTGCATACCTCTATGGCATCATAATTCATGATTCTGTGACAAAATAGATATTAATTTTAAAAACCAATGTGATCATTAGTCATGATTCTTAGGTCAAAATTGGCTTTGTATTGTGAAATATTTTGACAACATAATATGTGCTTTTGATGTGGTATTTCGGGGTTCTTTAGACAGAATGGACATTAATTTGCACTCCAATGGGACATCCTATTTCATGATTCTGAAGTCAGAATTGGCATTAATTTTCAAAGGTGTGTGATCACTATTGGCTTTATGTTGTGAAATATTTTGATATTATTATTCATACTACTAACAAGTTTCAGGTTTGATGTCTGAATAAAATTTAATTTGCACACAAATATTACATCATAATTCATGTTTTTGAAGTCAGAATTGACATTATTTTTGATACCACTATATCATTACAATTCATAATTTTGAATTCCTAATGGACAATTTTTTACCTGTGTGATCATGATTCACGATTCTGATTGCAAAATTGGCTTTATGTTGTGAAACATTTTGACATCAGAATTCTTTTTTTGTGACTTTAGATTTTGGCTTTGAAGTCAAAATGGAAATTATTTTGCACACAATTGTAACATCATAACTCATGACTCTAATCATCAGAACCTTATTTTTCTAACTTGTCTGACCATGTTTATTGAAACTGACATCACAATTGGCTTTATTTTTTGAAACATTTTAAGATTCTGATTGTGACCCTATATTTCTAGAAGTTGAATTCAGAATAGACATTATTTTTTACAGTTTGACATCATAATTTATGATTCTGAAGTCACAATGGAGAATATTTTTTGAACCAGTTAGAACATGATTCAACATCACAATCAGCTTTATGTTGTGAGATATTTTGACATCTCAATAAGTGCTTGTGACATCATATTTCACGTTCTAACGTCAGAATGTCCATCAAAAGTGTTGTGTCAGATTCAATTCATAAAAGGTTCTACCTCTGTTTCCCTCATGATATTGTATGGGTAAGATCTGATATGGATATGTTCAAACCATTTAGTGGACTTTTGAATAAGTTATTAGAGAGGGGTCTGATTTGATTTTTATACATGTGGCTGACAGTTTTCTCAGAAACATTTATTGAACAGGCTTTCCTTGCTCCTTTATACAATCTTACCTCCTTTATTATTCAATAATTGAGATTAGCTGGCCATATGACTCAGGATCTTCAATAATGTAATATTGGGTGGCCTCTGACGCACCAAGGGCCAAGTACCATCCCATGACCACCGACAAGTTTGAGTTTTGCTGCCAGCTGTGGTGGCAAGGACACAAGGCTCAAAGAGAAGGACCAGCTTGAGTGGTCCTGCCTCAGGAGACCTGCTCACAGGACAAGAACATGGAACTTGGGTCTTTCCCGGGGACAAGTGTCCTGGCTCCCTCCCCACAATGACTAAGATTGGGAGAACTCTGAATAGAGGCGGAGCTGTCTAATTCCCTACCAACAGCCACAGTGGGAGCAGCAAAGATGGGGCCCCATTCACCGCCACCCCCAGTTCTCCAGAGGAGTGAATTTCAGAGGAGCCAACGGGTTTTGGTACTTGAAAGGTGAATTGCGGGGGCCTGGGCAGGCCCCAGTAATGACGGCATGGACCCAGGCATCCAGAAGGTGAGGTCTGGGCTGGAAGTGGGAGGCCGGGGCCTCTGGCTTGTCAGTAAGAGATGCTGGATTTGCCTCCGGGTGAGTTAAGAACTCTGTTATGGGAGTAAGGCCGGGGCCCCAGCCTGGGCTCAGGGTTGTGGAGAGCTGGCATGGGTTCAGTGTTGACGCTGTATGCTGCCTGGACGGTGCTTCTCCAGGTGCCGAACTAGCTGCAGCTGTTGGTTCAGGCTGGGGGTCATCTCCTTCACACATGAACAAATGGTCCTTGGGTTTGTTTGGGTGAGCCAAGGGTGCAAAAATGGTCATTGGGCACCCAATAATGTTCCTGGACATCCCCCCTCGAGGACTTAGGCGCTGTGGCAGCTACTGGGGCACAGGCTACTAGAAGATGCTGCTCCCTTTCCCTCCTGGGGACTTGGTCCTCTTAGGAGCATTCTGAGGTTATTTGATGGGTCTGAAGATATTCGACGCCATTCTATTGGGCCTACTGGAGCCTGCTCGGGCCCCACCTCTCCTTCCTTCCTTCCTTCCTTCCTTCCTTCCTTCCTTCCTTCCTTCCTTCCTTCCTTCCTTCCTTCCTTCCTTCCTTCCTTCTGTCAATCGATCAGTCAAATTATTTAAAATCGACTAGTTCTCCTTTTTTCACACTGCATTTTTTCATATTTTATGAGGAAACAAACCTACCTAAAATGCTTATGCGTGAACAGTGTACTAATTCAGAATACTACATGTTTTTTGGTCCTTATATGTTCCTATTCCAAGTTCAGTAGTTTGCATTTGATGAAAAAT
Source organism: Suncus etruscus (assembly GCF_024139225.1). NCBI lineage: Eukaryota > Metazoa > Chordata > Mammalia > Eulipotyphla > Soricidae > Suncus > Suncus etruscus. The sequence goes on along the minus strand of NW_026060323.1, from coordinate 754,934 downwards.
ATATAAATAGTAAATACATATATATAAATATATATTAAGCTGTTTTTTAAAACACAACTGGAAAGATACATACTGATTCTTGACACACATAAATAAAATATTTTATCAAATTAAAAGCATTTTATAGTAGAAAAGCTGAGGCATAAACAAAGTTAAGCATCAACAAGAAGTTTGTATATGAAATTCTTTGTATTTTAAAGTGGTCTAGCTAAAGCCCCTAAAAAAAGGCACAGATAAGTTCCCATTCAAAAGGCCAAAAAGAATTGCCCTTCTTTTTTGATATTTTTTTTATTTGGGGGACACCCAGTGATGCTCAGAGGTTATATCTGGCTATGTGCCCATAAATCACTCCTGGCTCAGGGTACCTTATGGGGTGCCAGGGGTCAATCCTATGTCTTGGTCAGCCACATGGAAGGCAAACATCCTACCACTGTGCTACCAACCCAGCTCCTATCTCATATTCATATACACAGTTACATTGTTTTAATTATATGAAATAATGGAGGATGGAGGCCTAGGGGACTTGGGATCATTGATGGTATTAATAAAGGAAAGAAAGACATATCTAGGTCACAGAGTCAATAATTCTTAAATCATGAGACCCAAATTAAAAAAAAAACTAACTTAAAATGTGCCTGTTCTGATGGCAGACTAAGACAAAGTAGTGGTGGCGGCATGGGATAAAGGGCATATTGGTGAAGGGAAGTTCAAACTGGTGATGGGACTAATGCTAAAATATTGCATTTCAAAAATGTAACTATGAAGGACTTGTAAATCACATTTCTTCATTAAAAATGACTTAGAAATAAAATAAAAACTTAATGCTGGAGAATATTTCAGCGAATAAGATGATTGCATCCCTGGAATTCCATTGTGTCCTCTGAGCACTTCCAGGAGTGTTTCCTGAGTGTAGAGCCAGGAATAATCCCTGAGCACCAACAGTCATTCTTTTCCTAAAACAGAATTTATTTTAAATGACACATTTCTTATATTACTTTTAAGAAATTAGGGTCCACGGCACTGGTCTTGCACACAGCTGACTTTGGTTTGATCCCCAACACTACATATGGTCCCCAAGCACCTCCAGGGTTGGCTTCTAAGCACAGAACCAGGAGTAAGCCCTGAAAATTACTGGGTATGGCTACACAGCATAAAATTAATGTGATTAATTAAAAATTCCAGGGATCTAAATCCTGGGTTTTATTTTGATTCATTCATAAAACACATCCTCTGACACTTCTGCCAAAGGACAAAGCCTTGTTAGATGAAGCAGAGAGATGTGCTGAGAAGCATCTAAAGACTGTTCACCCTGTGAGCTATTAGGCTTGATACATATTTAGTGGTGGTTGCTGGTTTTCAAGTATTAGCTTTTAGTTAATATTCATTAATTTAGGTTTTGAGACATATGCAGTTATGACTAGGAACTATTCCTGGCCCTATATTTTGAAAGTCCTTGAGATGATATTTAGGAGACCATGAAGTTTTGGGATCACAACCAGACTAACTACATGCAAAGTACATGCTTAATCCATCAAACTGTCTTTCCAGCCCCATGTGGGGATAGTTTTTCAGGTCTCTGCTTAGATGAGTGGCATATTCAAGTACCTACAAGTTCTGAACATTCTAGTGAGTATTTGCATGTGGCAAGAGAAAACAGCTTATATCCAGAGTTGCCCATTGGGTTTATGGCAAGTCCTAAAGATGACAAGTCATCTTCCATATTGTTACTAACCTAAGGTATAGCCAATGGCTACAAAATAACTTAGAAAACAGACACTTCTATCCTCTGAAAGCAACAAATGAAGCACATTTTCAAGGACCTGTATTCTACATCTTTATTTCAGTGCTTGGCAAAAAATGGTTAGTGGAGAGCTCACAGGATTTCTCTCTCAGCAAATATTAGTCTCTTCAGATGATGAAAATAAATGACTCTTTGAAAGGTATCATTTCTTCGCCTTTAATGAAAAGTTCCTCTGTGCTCATGTCAACAATAAACTCAATGCTTAGGGTGAATGGAGGCTCAGTCACAATGCAGCGAGGTACTAAGGGTAAGTTCTTTGCCTAAACTTTGGCTTTCTCAGGTACTTTACAGAAAAGAAGTTAAACAGCATTCACAAGCAAGATGTTTCCCACTGGAGAGACTCATTACCTATAACATTAGTAAAGGCTATTTATTCATGATACATTTTTTAATTTTATTTAATAAATGCAGTTGGAAATCAAGTAAATTCATTTGAAGAGGGAGTATTTGATTTTTAGTCACTGAAACAGTACCATTGTTATGAAAGAAACACAGTTCATACGACCTTGAATTCATCATTTAACTTGAATTTGCATAAGCTTTATAACCTATAAATCAGTGATAATAAATCCTACCAAAATATTTTGTTATGATTAAATACATGTAAAGTCATCTACTGTAAGGTGTGAGTAACAGTAGATAGTCATGGAAACTATTTTCTATTCTAAAACATAAGGTAACAGAAAAACAAGTAAGGTCCAAAAATTTACTCCACCTAACTTACTTTAATTGCTTTTTTAATTAATGGAGACTATTCTCAATGAGAAAGAATAAAGATTCGAAATCTCTCAGATGAAAAATTGTCATATCTTCATGTTTCTAAGAAAATATAAAATTAGTATTTACATTAAAGGAAGAAATTAAATGTCAGTGGGCCATAGCAGTGACACAAGCAGTAAGGTATCTGCCTTGCCTGCACTAGCCTAGGACAGGCTGTGGTTTGATCCCTCGGCATCCTATATGGTCCCCCAAGCCAGGAGGTATTTCTGAACGCATAGCCAAGAAAAACCCCTAAGCATCACCAGGTGTGAAAAAAAATTAAATGTCTGTAGAAATGGTTTTAAATTTAGCAAATTTCAACAGGAAAGTACTTGTTAAATGATAATAGAGCAACAGAGCATTTGCATTTAAAACATTCTTTTCTATAAATTCATAGAGAACCTGATTAATCTATTGCTTCGTAGGTCTATTGGCATATTAGTAGAGCTAAGAAATTCATAAACCCAGACTAGGCCCAAAAGCTAAAACTCACCTAAAAGTCATTTATGAAAACATGATTTTAAACAAAAAGAGTAACAGGTTAAATTCAGATATAAATGGAGATAGAGTCCATGGCCATTTCATAGCATATTATAAATAGGGAAAGAGTCACAGAGAAGAGAAAGAGAGATGTCACTGAGGTACTTAGAAGAGTTGAACCAAAGCCAGCTCACAATTTTCTCTTTTTAATTAACTTCTATTATTTTAAACCCCAGCATTTGACAGTGAATGTCCAGTCAATACATATACACAAAAATAAGCAGAACACATGTACCCAAAAGGACAGTAAAAGGAGGGAGATTCCTTCTCCACCCATTGCCTCACCAAAGGCCTCACATTTATTTCCTGGAAGTATTTCTATGAGTTTCTTTTGGGTTGTGGTGCCCAGAACTCTTTACTGTTCCCAATAATGCTCCCCAAGAGCTACTCTTCATACAGTTGTACCATTCATTTCCCTTAAGTGCCTACTTTGAAGAGCATTTCAAGGATGAAATAAAGTCAAAAGCAGGAAAAAACATTGCAGTCGTAGCCCAGGAAAGCAGAATCAGAATAAGTAAATTCAAGGGAATGAAGAAAGTAATTTAGAGCTAAGCCTCAGAAAGTGTGTGTGGTGTCAAAGTGTCCTCATATGCAGTTGTTACTTCGTGTCCTAGGTAGGCAGGAGGCAGGTGGGTCAGAATTCAAAATTCATGGGGAATCTTGGAAATTTGGAAATTGCCATTAGCTTTTTTATCACATTGGTCTTATTCCAATCACTTTACCTAAGACAGTGGTAAACAATGTATATTTGAGGGTGAGTCTTTCTGATGAGATCAACAAGATTTATCTGGGTTTTAGATGGCTTGGTTATTTGGTTAGTAGACATGTTTATGCCTCTTGCTTAGGTGTACATGGACCAATGGGAAGTGGGAATGTGTATGGGCCTTGAGAAATCTGATTTACATTTCCGGAATAGTTATGATGACAATAGTAATAAGTTCTGACATTCAGCCATCACTCTGGATTGATTCACTTTAGCAGGGCACCCTGCTAACATCGTTCTCTGAGTTCCTTGTGGTGCAATGGAAATTCCCAAAGGCCAGATGCTATCAGAAGTAAAGGCAGTGAAAGTGCTCAGAAAACCCAGAAGAATAAATCTATGGGTATTTTTTGCCACGCCATGCAGCATAGACACCTCCATTTTAAGGGAAGCACACTCCAGATGTATATATTATGATTTTCCTGGAGCAGTGAGCTGATATTCCCCAAAGAAATATTTTAGTCAGCAGGCCTGTTGGTGAATGTCAATTATACCCCCATGTGGATTACTGCCAATATTTCTCAGATTCATAACATAATGACATTACATTTTTTTTCTTACTATTGGGCACATTCACTCCCTTGCAAAACATGGGCCAAAATTACAGGTCTCTATCTATGACTCAGGGAAATTTTCAGCACCAAGTCTACTAAGAGTTTCCCTTGATGGCCAGATAAGACTGCATTTCTAAGCAAGTGAGTGGCCAGTGAAAACGCAAACCTGCATTTCTAGTTTCAGCTTCTAGGCGGTAAACAGTTTCTATCTTTCTTGCCTTTTGCTATTCTGGCCAGCTGCACAATTGTAGCAAGACATGTTTCTCATCCTTTGTCATAAGAACCTCCTTTCTAAACTAGAACAACCCTTATATTACTTCCTCCCAATTGTAGCAAGACATGTTTCTCATCCTTTGTCATAAGAACCTCCTTTCTAAACTAGAACAACTCCTTATATTACTTCCTCCCCTTTAAGCTCGGGATTCTTTTCCTGTATTGGCTAGTTTTGATATGTATATTCTAGGGCCTGCTATCATTGTGTCCCTTTTACTAAGACTCCCTGCCTTTTGTCAACGTGGAAATTCCTTTCATACCAGAGACTTGTATATATGTTACCAACATAGAAAATTGTCTCACATTTATTGAAGACGTGGGTCTCCGTACATTTTACTTTGTGTAGTTTCATCATTTCATATTTCACCGCCCATGCAACCCACTTTTCCTGAAGTAGATTCATTGAAATTCCACTGATGGCTCTAGGACAGAAGCTACCTCCTGCATTTTTTCTTTCTCTATTTTTCTTTTCTTTTCTTTCTGTCAAGATTTTGGGCCTAATTTAACAATATTCCAGAGCTCCTCCTGATTCAATTCTTAGTAGTGATCAGGCTTCACTTAGTACCAGAGAAAAAACCCAGGCCTCCTGCATGCAAAGAATATTTTCGGCTCATTGAGAAATATCTTTGGCCCCAATGTTACCCTTTAAGCTGGATTTGAAATGTTATTAACTGGTGCTGACCTGAGGTCACTAGGCCTACCCTAAAATGGAGAGCTACGATTTGTGACAGTTCTTTAATAACGATGACACAACCTAACAATAAATGTCTTGGAGTTCCATCAGGCTGAAATCTAATTGGTAGAGTACAGAGAGAAGAGAACACGGTGCACTTATAGATAAAGCTGATAGGGCAAAAGGAATGGTCCCCATTTGCAAATGACATGTAAGTCCATGTTGAAAATCCCCACCAAAAACTCTTCTAGAACTATCTAACAAATAGCAAAACTTCCAGATAAAATATGCTAAAACCGACTGTAAAGTAGCAGGAAATGTTGCATTTTATACTGCTTCCTGACTTGTCCTGACCCTGAATAATACTATACCTAAGCAACTGGATTCGAGATGACATCAGGGTCTTAGAAAACAAAACTTTCACTACTTTTCTTTGTCCACACCACCCTCCTTTTAATACTTTATATAATTTTGGAGTTTCAATTAACCTTTTAAAAAAGAGCTTGTTGTAGGTCTTTTTCCCCTCGGCTAGTCATCATAGCAAAGTGTTGCAACTTATTTGACCCTTCCAACAACTGTCTACCATAACAGTAGTGTTAACCTATTTTTGTCCAGCTCGAAACTGGAGCTCATTTATGTTACAACATAAGCAGGTTGCTTAAGGTTACAAATCCACAAGGTCAAGATTCTATCCCAGTTCCAGCATCTGGTCCTGAACCAGTTGTAGTTTTTTGTAAATCCTTCTTGTTTTCTTTTTTACACAAATATAAAAAGTCTCCATGACATTCAATTATAAGACATTTTCGTGACTTTTTTTCTGGTAGCTACATAGTGTTCCATTTTGTATATGTACCAGAGTTTCTTTAGCCACTCATCTATTTTCAGGCATCTGGGTTTGTTTACAGATTCTGGCTATTGTAAACAATATTGCAATGAATATAGTGTGCAAAAGGCATTTTTTTTTCAAATCAAATAATTGTCATCAGTTCTATTTCTGGTGAGGATATTTAAGGTGCTCACTTAAGGAACATTAATGCACATATGCAGGATTGCTGACAATGTAGTGACAATGCTCTGGATTAGTTCTCTAGGATTTACTCTTCTCTCCCCATTGGCAACTATTTCCCAATTCCATCCACCTTTTTTCAACTCCCAGTACCCCCATTCTACTCTCTAGTTTGACTAGTTTATGTTGATAGGTGCAGCATAGAAATGTCATATCATAATTCACCTTTATCTGACTAATCTTAGTACAATGCCCTCAAAGTCTATTGATGTTGTCACCAACAGCAGTTTTTTTTTCTTTATCCTAGATGAATGACATTACATTTTCTTTAATCATATCCTCACTGAAGAAATGGTTCTCCCATTAGTTTGTTTCCATTTTTGGACTATCACAAGGCAAGTGTCTTATCTGCTATATTATTGTCTTATCTGCTATATTTTTGTTCTGGCTAAAACTTTTTGAGGGAGCACCATATTGTTTTTATATGGAGAATTGGTAAATTAGGTGATGGACTTAGCAGTTCAAGTCAGGAAGTCTGTTTATCTCAGTTTAATACAGAGGCTGAAGAGGGGTGGGGGTAGAATTTTATGGCCATGTCATGTAAAGCAGAGACTGTTGGAAACATGAATTACAAATGTACTAATGTCCCTCGAGCAAATGGACATGTCCGTGAAGGCAGGGAATGAGCCTTTGAATCAAGTAGAACCCATATCTGTGCTGGTCATGCAGAAGGCATTTTTGTATTGTGTTTTTGTGTTTCTAGGGAGTGGTATAGCTGGATCATGTGGGAGCTCAATTACTAGTTATTTGAGGAATCTCCATATTTTTCCATAAAAGCAGTTAAGACATAAAATATTAGACAACATTCCATCAACTGAGAGATAGACACAGAATAGTCTCACTCATCTGTGGGACTTAATAAAAATAAAAAGCATCATTATAATAATACCCAGAGACAATAGAGATGATAAGCATTATAATCAGACCAGAGAGATATTGCAGAGGTTACATACTTGCCTTGCATACCATCAACCCAGGACCTATATCTCCCACATCAATATGGTCCTCTGACCCTACCACAAGTTTTACCTGAGCATAGAACTTAAAGGAGTCAGTATACTTAATACTTGTGTCATTTCCTGCTGCAGGCATCTTGTTTCTCAGCATTCTCTAGTGGGGACCAAATCCTTCACGAGAGGAAAGCAGGCAAAAGAATGGACAAATATGAAATATGAAATAACGAGAACAAACATAACATAAATTGTATGGGGACCTGCATCTGCAATAGACGTGAGACTATTTTACTTTTCAAGCTGAATTTATGATAACAAAAGGTGGAGAATCTTAGGAGAAACAACACAATGGTACCAGGCCCTAGAATATACATATCAAAAAACTAGCTGATACAGGTGAAAAGAATCCTGAGCTAGCACGGTAAGGCAAAACATGAGAAGGGGGTGTTCTGGTCTAGCAAGAAGTTTCTTATAAGGAAGAAAGAGAAACTGGGTTTGCTACAATTTTGCAGCCTGGTGAAATAGTAAAATGCAAGAAAGACAGAAACTATTGTTTACCACCTAGAAGCTGAGAGCAGAAAAACAGGTTGCAGGTAGCTGGCTGGACTCATCTTTGAGTTGCAAATATCCTTTGCCAGCGGGACACTTTAACGGCTTTTGCAATTGAAAATTTCCCTGAGTGCATCCTGACTGAGGCCGTATTTTGGCCTGTAGTTTTGCAATGGAGACAAAGCTAAGTGATAAGAAAAGAGATATTTAATGTCACCACCATGTCATGCATAACAGAAATATAGCCAGTAATCCACATAGGGATTATGATTAATGTCCTCCAATGAGTCTGCTGAGTAAAATTGCTTGGGGAAAATCTCAGCTCACTGCACCAGGAAAGCCAATAGACATGTCTGGTGGACTAGCTTCCCCTATGATGGAGACATTTATACTGCATGCCAAAAAAGTCCCTGTATGAATATATGAATAACTGAATTAGAATGCATGTATAAAAGGAAAGTAATGTATTTTATTATACTTACACTTAGTCCTGATACTGATAAAAGGCTTTAAAAATACACATTAAACCATCAACAGAGGTTATTCTTATGGAGTTGAGTTGGAAAAGGGCTGGAGAGAAAAGACATAATCTCATTTTATTTTTAAGTAATTTTTGTTTGATTGATTGTTTTGGGGGTCACATCTGGTAAAGCTCAGGGGTTACTCCTGGCTACTGAAACTAGTTCGTCGTAGGTCAGCCTTGTGCAAGATAAACACCCTACAGGTGTGTTATCATTTAAGCTCTAGGAATGACTCTTCTTGCCAAAATAAAGCTGTTGTACCCAAATCTCCCCACAATCCATTCTTCCCCCAATTCCTAGGAATGCACCTGGACATAAAAACCTTCCTTTATTTATAAAAAAAAATTTTGTGTGTGTGGTGGCCCTTAAAGACTGGCTCCTGGCTCTGCACTCAGAAATTGCTCCTGAAAAGCTCGAGGGACCATATGGGTGCTGAAAATCGAATTCCCATCGGTGCTGAGTTTGCCGGGTACAAGGCTAATGCCCTACTGCTGTGCTATCACACTGTCTCAAGAAACTTTCTGTTTCCCATCCAAACCACATGGATGCGAGCCAACGACGAGCCAACGAATACAGCTGCACTACTTGAGATTCCTCACGAGATGTTGCGAAACCGCAAAAAGGGTCATGCAAACAAGATAGAAACCACTATATAAGGCAGTGTTCAACGGTTTTCCAGTCTCTAGTGAGCAGCCATTGCTATGGCGGGAAGGTCCCAGCTAACTACCACACTCTCAGACACTGAATTTTGGGAACTAGGGCCCGGAGAGATAGCAGAGCGGTGTTTGCCTTGCAAACAGCCGATCCAGGACCAAAGGTGGTTGGCTCGAATCCCGGTGTCCCATATGGTCTCCCGTGCCTGGCAGGAACTATTTCTGAGCAGACAGCCAGGAGGAACCCCTGAGCACTGCCGGGTGTGACCCAAAATACAAAAACCAAAAAAGAAATCTGGGTGATACCCTGGGCAGCTGCTCTTCAAACCATCTCCTAAAAGTGTAAAATGCAGAGGGTCCAGAAACAAGATGCCACTACCAACGACTTCTCCAGGTCACCCGAGTTCCAGGGCAAAGATCCCATGGCTGGGACCTTGGCAGGAGTATCTGCGAGTGCCTAAGTGACCCATTCCTGCTACCCAACGGCGGCCTTGTCCTGGAAGATGAAACAACCTAAGAAATCATTGAGTTCTTGTGCAATTCTCTGGAGGAATCCCAGGAAGATTCCAAATGCAGAGATAATACAATGTTACCACTGAAGATGACTTTATTATTATTATTATTATTATTCATTTTGGAAACTTTGAGCCCATATAGGACACTGTGCCAACCTGGCAGAGGCTCAAATGCGAATGAGATCTTGGGCTCTGCTTCTCCAGAGGTATCCCACAAGGTTCCAAAGGCAGACAATGCATTGTTACCACTGAAGAAGGCGACTTGATCATACTGTTTGGAGACTCCAACCACATTGAGGACACTGTGCTGAGCCAGCTGAAGGCACTGATGGCCTCGTGGGTTTCTATGCTGCAAGCACCCACAACTTCAGTGCTGCTGAAGGCTCTAACACTACCACAGATTCTGTTGTCACCGATGACTCTGCAAACTGGCATCGTGGCTCCATCCCCAGTGCAGCTGACGGTTCCCAATGCCACCAAAGATTCTGAGATCACAGATGACTCTGGAAAATAAGAATTTTATTAATTATTCCTTTAATATATTAGGCATATTGCTATTTTTTGAGTAGTGATGAGATATAATATGTATATTAGGAATAGTAAGGGCCCGGAGAGATAGCATAGTGGTGTTTGCCTTGCAAGCCGCCGATCCAGGACCAAAGGTGGTTGGTTCGAATCCCAGTGTCCCATAGGGTCCCCCGTGCCTGCCAAGAGATATTTCTGAGCAGACAGCCAGTAGTAACCGCTGAGCACCACCGGGTGTGGCCCAAAAAACAAAACAAACAAAAAAAAGAATAGTAAGAATTTTATTAAGTAGTTTTCTTTAACTAGATTAGGCATATTACACATTTTCTTGAATAGTGCCTAGTTCTAAGTATATTAGGCATACCAAGAATTTTATTAAATAGTTATAGATTAAGTATAGTAAGTAATCAGCTTAACCAAGTCCAGAAGTTAGTATATTTTATTAGTAGTAGATATATTAGCATTTCTTACTTTTGATTAGAGTCATGAAATACTTTAATAATCACTAACACTCTAGATGATCACCAAAACATATCAAGATTAGAATAAGTCCCGAGGTCAAACACAGGTGTGGATGAGGACCTCATGATGAAATCACATCACTTTTCCCAAAACACAGTGATCAGGGCAGATTCTTTTCTCTGTGCTGAAGCAGGGCTGATGGCAGGTTTAGGTAACTTGATGCAGAGATGGGGATCAAACCCAGTTTGGCCCACATATGGCAAACACCGGAAATAATATACAATTCCTCTGTTTCCTGAGCACAACACATTTAAAAAGGTAAAGCTCAACTACTCTAAGAAATAAAACCAGTGGCTGGAAAGTAAGAGCAATAGAGAGGGGCTTGAACTTGAGTTTAGCAGAATTAAGTTCCCAGTTGAGCCCATATCCCTGCCTCATCTGGGCACCTCCCCACCTGTCTCCCAAGCAGAAGGCTCAGGGCAGCTCTCACCTACTGCCCACAGGTGCTTGTACATCTCCAGCATCACGTCTTTATAGAGTTTCCTCTGAGAAGCATCCAAGCATGGATCCTCCATAGAAAAGATGATGGCACATCAGGGAAGGTCACCATGTCTTAAACACACAAAGAGGAGGTCAGGGCCATGCTCACCTAGGGCATTGGGGTGAGAACAAGACCCCCTAGATTCCTAGAAGGAGTAATGCCCTCTCCTTCCTGCCCTTCTTTTAATAGTACCCAAAGGGAAGGTCCACAAATATCAAGCTAGAAAGCCACATAGGCCAATAGGATGTGTGCCACTATTCTAGGTTTTTGGAGGTGCTGCTTTGCAGACAGACCACCCAGGGCCAATCCACGCATTAGAATCACTGAACACTGGTGGATGAAATGTCTGACTACTTTATCTGAAGTAGCTAAAATAACAACTCGGGATGTGGCCCCAAATGCTAAATACACACTGGCCCCTCTTGTCCCCAGAGCCCGACTCTGCCAGGATACAAGGATCAGAGAAGGGAAATTCTGCTGAATCAAACATTTGCTTGGCATAATCAGCATTCCGGTTCACTTGCAAATAAAACCTCTCTAGTGCAGGTCAAAATGACACAACACAAAACATCAATGCTCCCTCGAAAGATCCTTTGCTTCCTCGAAAGATAATTTGCTTTCTTTTCCCAATTAGAGCCACAAGCTACAGGACTGCAGAGAAGAAGGCTTTGGAAGTGCAACTGGTTTACTGAGGAGAAATGTGTCTGCAGAGAGGAAGCTGACTCTGCAGAGTAAGTGAGAAAATAGTTGAGCTGTGTGTCCTGGACCTAAGCGACAGAATCAGGAAGGGTACAGAAAGGGACAATCCTGGGTCAATTCCAGGAAAAGGCTAATGTCCCTTGATACTGTCAGGAGTGAACTCACTCAGAGTGAGTCTCTGTGAAGACTCAAGGAAAAACCCCGAGCATAACCATAGCTCAAATTTCAACACAAAAGGAAAGAATCAGACATAACTCAGCACTAAGCAACCCAAACTAAATTAAAACAAAACTCACAGTGAAATGAATATGTAGGAAGGACTCTGCTGTGTTTTTTAAGATCAGACTAAAAATTATTCACCAGGATTCCAGACTTAGGGACCTCAAGGAGACTTTACAAGACATGCAAGGAAGGTCCTTGCAAGAAGGAGATATGGGCACAGTTATAATCCTGACATAGGAAGCAGCCGCACATTACAAAAGATCCTTGTGATAAAACCAGAGGACAATTTACTGCATGTTTGCCAGAGAAGGGGGCTGTCCCAGGCTGAAATCCCAACACACCTATAGTCTCCCCATCCAGATTGTATGACTCTAGAGTGAAGAGCCATAATAATTCCCTTTTGGCTATGGTGCCATAAACCAGAAATAAATATAAGAGCCTTTCCCCAAGAGAGTTAGAAATGTTATTTATGGTTGAAATTCAAGGTCTTCTTTCTCAACAACATCCTGTTCTCTACTATCAGGAGTGCAAACCTGGAACCTGTCATAGAACAGGGTCATTAGTGGTGACTCAGAATAATAAATCCATAGCAATGCCTGAGCAACGAATGGCAAGCCCCCAAATCAAACACAAGGCAACAAACCAGGACAAAGGCAGCCTCAATCTGAAGAGAACAGCGCCCCTTCCAGGAGTGTCAGCAGCCACAAACCCTCCCCAAGTTGCTTCCTAAAACATCTCTGGGCCCCACAGGTTCAAGAGGCATTTTATTCCTTTGCCTCTCCCCTGTCCTCCTTAGAGCCCATGCAGCACCCTGACTTGGGGATAGCATGTCACTGTTTGAGGCTCCATCTTCCCTGGCCTGGATTATTTCCGAAGAGCAGCAGCAATGCTTATTGTGCAATTCCTAAGAAAAAGTCACAGCCTTGAGCAACAAGGATGAGCTTGAGTCCTGCCCTGCTTCTTCCTCTGAGTCTTGCTGGATTTGAACCCTGAGCAGCAGCACATCTGAACCAGGCACCCAACCTCCACTCCTAATGCAGGGTACATGTGGAAAGCGCCCAAAGTGAGTTTTGTCCACCAAATTAATATTCACTAAGATCCACAGACCTTATAAAGGACCAGGATGGGACGTATGTCTGCAGTTGAAGTTTCTAGACTGAACATCTACTTTGCAATCAACAGGGCTTTGGGGGTCAAGCTGGACCCTTGGGGATGGACCAATCTGCCCTTGACCTTGCTGGCAGTGGCCCAACACTCCCTTGCAAAAATAATTCTTGTGCATAAAATGCCTCCTCTTCAAAAAATATGCTTTCCAAAGTGCTCACAACAAAAGCCTGGGGTCACCAAGTCACAGAGCAATAAGATGTCTGCCTTGCCAATGTTTGCCTAGAACACATCATGGTTCAATTCCCTGGCTAGGTTAGGACAGACCATAGTTCAATCCCCCCACACCCTATATGGTCCTCCAAGCCATAAGCGACTCCTGCCTCCCTTCCTTCCTTCCTTCCTTCCTTCCTTCCTTCCTTCCTTCCTTCCTTCGTTCGTTCCTTCCTACCTTCCTTCCTACCTTCCTTCCTTCTTCCTTTTCTTTTTTTGGGGGGGTTTTGGGTCACACCTGGCAGTGCTTAGGGGCTACTCCTGGCTAGTCTACAATAAGAAATCGCTCCTGGGGCCGGAGAAATAGCAAGGAGGTAAGGTATTTGCCTTTCATGCTGAAGGATGGTGGTTCAAATCCCAGCATCCCATGTGGTCCCCTGTGCCTGCCAGAGGCAATTTCTAAGCATAGAGCCAGGAGTAACCCCAGAGCACTGGCGGGTGTGACCCAAAATACAAAAGAAAAGAAAAAAAAAAGAAAAGAAATTGCTCCTGGCAGGTGCAGAGGACTGTATGGGATGCTGGGATTCAAATCACCATCCTTCTGCATTCGAGGCAAATGCCCTATGCTATCTCCGCGGCCCCTAATCCATGAGCGATTTCTGAGTGCAGAGTCAGGAGTAACCCACGAGCATCAACAAGTGTAGCCCCCCACCAAAATATTTTGTTCTAGTACAGAATGTACATAAAAATAAGTCATGACAATCAATAAATATATTTAGTATTTCTGGAAAACTCCAACGTAAAGAGCACATAATTAACTTATAATGAATTCATATTGTAAACACACAGATTGCAGAATACCTCATAGCAAATATTTCATATCAACAAACAGAGCAATGCAGGTATCTATGGCATTCTAAAGGGTCTCTGTGACAGAGGTTCCTGTCATCCTAGATTCTCAGTGACACGAATTTGCCTTACATTTATTCAAAGATAGAGTATGGTCTCGTGCTCTCAAACAATCAGTCACAGAGACTCCAGAGGAAAACTGCGTAATTCCATCATTTATTGTTAAGTATAGCATGCCATGGTGTCACTGATTAACATGCAGATAAATGGAAGTTTATTTAATTAAATAGAGAGGTTTACCTCGTAGGACATTACAAAATTAACAAATGCTTCCAATAGTCTCTGTGAGTGCATAGCCCTCTTCATGGACTGGTCATGGTGAATTCTCTTTCTGCTCTGTGGGTGCAGAGATTGAGAAGGGAACTAGTACTGTAGTCCAATTTTGGTCCACAGGTGTGTACTCACAGGTGCACCTAGTGAACTCTGGCAATTAGATGTGGCATTTATTGAAGATTTGCAAGGCCTCTTGATGAAGCATCACCAGTTCATTGATGTACTTGTTGTAGCAGAAGGTGGACAAAGGTTTGAGTGTATGGGTGCTATAAGCCAAGGTAATCATGTTTAACTTTGTAAAATAACTGTCATTCCCTTGCTGCAGTATTGTGGTTTTCAACAAGGGTAACAGGAGGATCCGTCCATAGTAGGCAGCTTTGCACAAATAGAGCTAGAAAGAGGTAAAGTGATAGACATGATATACATTAAGCAACAACAATAATGTGAAACAGTGTTTAAAAGGAAAAAAGAAAGTGATAGAGAAAGAATAAATATATTTGCCCAAGTGGCAGGCAGTGGTTAGGGTGGTGCCTTCCTGGGGGCACCGCCTTCACACACATGAAGTGGCTGCAGCCTCTGAGTGCTAAGAGCATGAGATTGGAAGCAGGGGAGTGATACTGAAAAGAAAATCTTCCCTCCAGATGCCCCAGGACCCACAAAGACCTCTCAACCTATTAGTCCAAGCAGCGAAGGCAGGTGATTGATGATTTCTACGCAGGGTGTGATAAAAGAGAAAAGAAAAAAAATTGGAGATTGTTGTGATGTTAAACAACTGCCAGCAGTAGTCTTAAATATCCAGGTTCCAGCTATTTATCAGCCACTTCCGGGCCTGGAGGTGTCAATCTATTCCTATGGAGAAACTGAAGGATCAGTGTCACAGAAACATAACACACATCCATCTTTGTGTCTTACTTAGAGCTCTGGGTGCAGCTAATGAATGCATTTGTGAAGGCCAGGGTAATGCCCCCATAGAATTGAGAGCAAATACCCACATTTATAAAAGCTCAGAGATCATGGGCAATGTTCTTCCTGGATACTATTTCAATGTTTTTGGTCTGGTATCTGGACATCTTGGATTGAGGAAAACTCTCCCAGGCCTCTTTACCTGCTCATGGTGGTAGCCTAGAATCTTGGGTCCTGAGCGTCTCCTGCTGCATGCCCTGCCCAGTAGGGAGGATCCAGCCTCTGTCCCAAAGCAATATCATCCTCACAATCCTGTTAGATCAGAAATGCTGCCAGTTTGGGGAAGTTGTGAGCATTGGAACCTTGAAATTTGAGATTTGACTTGAGATTACTCCTTATTTATTTAAAATTATGATTTACAGCAAATCAATACAATAGCTTTAACCACATAAATTTAGTATAAACTCACCTTAATGTAAATTTACCCAAGGAGTTCTACCAGTTTCTCAATGCGATTCCACTAATCAAACTCTTAATTCCACTCCTTATCCTCTACTACTTCATAATATCAATTACTATTCCAACTTCTATGCATTTCATCATGTAAAACCATGTATCCCTTTTTATTTCTACCACACTTAATGAAATCATACATGTGAGACCTTCTCATAATGCATTTACTTGAACATGACTCTTCCAAATTCATTTAGGTTGCACTGAACTGCAAGGTATCTTCTCTCCTTGTACTACTATTGGGTCATACGTACATGCCAAACTTTTCATTCATATCATTGTGTTCAACTTTTGCATATAAACTAATAACAAGGTTCTCATTCATAATTCTTAAATTTTGTTTGATGCACCATAATTTACAGCATTGTACTGAAGTCTCATATATACTCTAAAATCACACATGAAACTAAATTTCTGCAGGACCTACTCAACCCAATATCTTCCTATCCATAGTATGCTGAGCTCTGTGATGTCTATCTATTGTTCAGTTCACATTTCTAATGGAGTGCATTCTTTTTGTAGAATGCAATGCTCTACTGTTCCTTACTTGAGAAATGTATAGATTGTTTATAAAAAATAGACAGCTTTTCTGTTGGAATGAGAGGGTTTTTTCATATAGTTCCTCTCTACGTTTTTTTTTTTTTGGGGGGTGGTTGGGCCACACCCAATCAGGGATTACTCCTGGCTATGCGCTCGGAAATCGCTCCTGGCTTGGGGGACCATATGGGACGCTGGGGTCCATCGTAGACTAGCATGTGCAAGGCACACACATTATCATTTGTGCCACCGTTTCGCCCTCTCCTCTCTACATTTACTTCTGCTTTTTTTTGAAACTAGAAACAATTGCCTTTCTTATTATTGATGAATTTTCTATACTAACCCTATGGACCATTTTTTTCAAACTATTTTATTGATTGGTTTTGGGCCACACCCACTGGGTTCTGCACATATTAATCACGCCTCAAAGGCTGGAGGACCATATGGGTGCCATAAATCAAACTGGGTCAGTCTGGGGTCAGCTGCACGCAGAGCAAATGCCCTACCACTGTGCAATCTACCGCTGTGCAATCTCTCCAACCCACCTGTGTATTCTTCAAGAAGTCTGAACAGAGATTTATAAATCTGTGTGCTGTTTAAATCTCTTCCATAACACTCACCACACTCAGAGGTGACAAATAACCCTGTTCTGTTGCTAGGTCAAATAATGAATCCCAGACTTATTCATATCTCAAATTTAAGATTTTTTGCTACCCAAGATATACGCGATGAGTGGGCTACATATATGAAATAGATCAACTCAAGTGGAAGCCTCAGGCCCCAATACAGGACACCAATACAGGTGATATGGGGCTGACACAAAACACTGATGCAGACAGTAAAGGACACATGGTAAAGGGGAGAACACAGGGCAAAGAACTTCCACATACAACAATTCTGCTTAGAATAAGCAGAAATCTAAGTGGGTGGAGAAAGCCAGCAGTTTTCCCAAAGCAAAATACAACCAAACACAAGAGAAAAGGTCTTATTTACCAGAAGATCTAATATCTCCTTTCATAACTTCATCTTATATGAGACTTCTCTGCTTAGACTTAGGAATCAGTTTATTAATAATTTAACCTAAGTGGTCTCAAATAGGTATTTTACCAGCAACAGATTCTTTATGTAATATTCTGTAATATAGGGACTGTAGAGTATTGCAGCGATAGGTCATTTATCTTGCACGTGGTTGACCTAAAATGAACCATGATTTGATACCCTGGGGTTCCATGTTTCCCCAAGACAGGAGTGATTTCGATCAAGCATAGCAAGGAGCGTCACCGGGTGTGGCACAAACACATACAATGAAAATAAAAAGAACTATGTGATAGTATGAGTCTGTTTCCTACTACTTTCAAGGGGAGGAAATAAAGGAGATGAGAACTGTACAAAGTTTATTAGTTCACAGGGCAAAATATGGAGTTAGATGTTTGAACTTTTCCCTGGCCAATTTCTCAGGTGTGTTATGCATTTTGTGTTGCCTGTATTTGCTTTTTCAGATGCTGAGTTTTTTTATTGTTCATTAATTACATTTCCACCATACATAGGGATTCCCCACTGTGTGTGTCCTCTGGTGTTTGATGAGACTTGATCACAGACTGAAGCCTCATCGACATTCCCTGCAAGCAATGGGCTTCTCTCCAGAGTGTGTCCTCTCATGTTTGATGATATTTGATCTCTAAGCAAATGCTTGCCCACACCCCTTGCAAACATAGGGCTTCTTTCAAGTGTGTGTTCTACTGTGTGTGATGAGACTTGACCTGAAACTGAAGCATCGCCCACACTCCTCGCAACCATAGCGCTTCTCCCTTGTGTGTCCTCTGATGTGCATTGAGACTTGAATTCTTAGTGAATGCTCGCCCACACTCCCTACAAATGTGGGGTTTCCCTGCAAACATAGGGCTTCTCTCCTGTGTGTGTCCTCTCATGTGCACTGAGACTTGAACTCTAGTAAATGCTCACCCACACTCCCTGAAAACATAGGGCTTCTCTCCAGTGTGTGTCTTATTGTGTGCGATGAAAAGTGTCCTCCGATTGAATCCTCACCCACACTCCCTACAAACATGTGGCTTCTCCCCCGTGTGTGTTCTCTCATGTCTAATTAGATGTGACCTCCTACTGAAGCCTCACCCACACTCACTGCAAACATGGGACTTCTCCCCTGTGTGTGTTCTCTGGTGTGAAATGAGACTTGATCTATGAATGAAGGCTCGCTCACACTTCCTGAAAACGTAGGGCTTCTCTCTAGTGTGTGTCCTATTGTGAATGATGAGTTGTGACCTCCGAATGAAGGCTTGCCCAAACTCCCTACAAACATGAGGCTCCTTCCCTGTGTGTGTCCTCTCGTGTGTGAGGAGATGTGATCTCCGACTGAAGCCTCGCCCACACTGCTCGCAAACATGGGGTTTCTCCCATGTGTGTGCCCTCTGGTATACCACATTTGATGCATCAGTGAAGCCTTGCTCAGGCCTTATATTGTTTCTTAAAGTGCTTGGCATTGGTAATCCTTGATGCAATCTACCTATGTCCTCTGGATTTTCTTTATGTTCTGTTTTAGTGTTTTCATCATTTGTCATTTGATGTTTATAAGTGCTCTCTACTTGATTGTAAGATAGTCCAGAAAAGGCTGTTGACATTCTTTTATGCCACATCTTTTTAGCAAAGGTATACAGTTTTCTTTATGCTTATGACTTTCATGTATGTCATTCCTTGGTTTGTCATTATAGGAATTAGAAAGTTGTGGCTATTGGTTCAGATCATATGAATTGTAGTTCTCTGATTGGCCTTGCTTTCTTACAGATGTTGCTGAGAGGATCCGAGAGGGAAGACTTTATTCCATGTGATTATTGATGAAGTTCTGATTGAAGAAAGCCAAGTGAACAGAAGGGACATGGATGAATTTCTGGCTTTGGTTCTGTTGAAAAAGAAAGATTATTGTCAGAGTAGGCTTTGCAAGGCTGTATGGACCATACCTCTATCTCCTGCTAAAATCTGTTCTCCTTGATTTCTTAATTTGTTGATAAAATAAACTGCAACTTCCTGTTCTTAACTATTCTAATTTTTCTGCTTGGAATTTGAAGCTATTCCCGAGTTGCCCACTACTTATTCCATGTACTGGGATCTATGATCACCCTCGGCATGCTTGAACAATTGGTTGAAATAATGTACTATTCCTCTGGTCTCTAAACAGTCTGTTTTGTCATACTACTTGTATTCACTAAATATTGAAAATTCAGAAAATCTGTATCCAAAATCATTTGCTTTTTTTAGGCGAAACTGAACAGTGCTCAGGGGTTACTCCCATTTATGCAGTTATCAATTACTTCTGGTTGGCAGTAGAAAACCATATAGGATGCCAAAGACTGAGCCTGGGTTGGCCCGTGAAAGACAAACACCCAACTCACTGTATTATTGCTATGATCTATATCATGGGACTTTGTAAGACAAGTCGTAAGTAGCTTTTCATACACATCACTCTGAAATTGTATTGCTGTGATTTAATTTCTAAAGATAAATTTACTCAAGGGGCACTTATTAAATGAGTTCACTTCATCCTAAGTGTCATCCAATGATAAATTTAATGAGTTCAATTTATCCTTAATGTCATCCTATGATACCCTATGGTTGGATAACATTTAGCTTGAAATTGTAGTACCAGAGGCAAAATAGGGTTGTGCTTAAAGTATTGTCAATAAATTTAAATTTGAGTCAGGACATCTAAAAAGGCATAATTAGAGCTTAGAAACGTGGCACAGGGCTTATGGCATAAGCACGACCTTTTGCCAAACCCAATTTATCCATGAGAATGTACATGGTCATCCATACCCAATCAGGAATGATTCCTTTGAACCAATCCAAGAGTAATCTCTGAATATAAATAGTGATAGCACATTCTC
The DNA here is from genome assembly GCF_024139225.1 of Suncus etruscus. Taxonomy (NCBI): domain Eukaryota; kingdom Metazoa; phylum Chordata; class Mammalia; order Eulipotyphla; family Soricidae; genus Suncus; species Suncus etruscus. Next base: position 734,520 of record NW_026060323.1, on the reverse strand, counting down.
TTTCCTCAAAAAATCCTAAAGGGGGTTGGAGAGATAGCATGGAGGCAAGGTACTTGCCTCTTTTCCAGAAAGATGGTGGTTTGAATCCCGGCATCCTATATGGTTCCCCGTGCCTGCCAGGGGCAACGTCTGAGCATAGATCCGGGGTGACCACTGAGCACTGCTGGGTGTGATCCACCCACATACACACACAAAACCCCCCAAAAAATCATAAATGGATAGACCCTAGGAAAAGTAAAGCACAGTAAAAAAAAATGCTCTCCACATCTCTGTATTTATTACACCACTATTTACAGTAGCCAGAATTAGGAAATAACACAGGTGCCAGACAATAGATGAGTGCCTACAGAAACTGTATATCGACACAATAGAATATTATGCAGCTCTTAGGAATATTGAAGTAATAAATTTGCTTATATATGGATGGACATGGAGATTATTATGCTCATATATTGGGGAGGATTGGGGCCATATATGGCAGTTCTCAGGGATACTTCTGGTTCCATGCTCAGATATCACTCCTGGAAAGCTGATGGGACCATTTTTAGATGCTGAGAATCTTCATCAGGTTCATCCTGAGTGGGGCACAGGCAAGATAACACAATATTGCTGTGCTAACACTGTGGCCCCAATTATGCTCATATTATTATGAGGGACAGGGGCCAGTGCGGTGGCTCAAGGGATTAGCCATCTGCCTTGCTTTTGCTACCCTAGGACAGACTGTGGTTCACTCCGCTGGAGTCCCATATGGTCCCCGAAGCCAGGAGCGATTTCTGAGCACATAGCCAGAGCATCACTGGGTGTGGCCCATTGGAATATTAGAAAAATAAAAGATGGTATGGTGCTAATTATTAAAAACAATAGAAATGGACCCAGAAGTACCAGTTCATAATATGAAGCTTATCATTAAGAGCAGGGACTATAGTTAGAGCACTCACTGCACTGAAAATTAGGATAAAATAATAGGGAGAGAAAAATCCTTAGTGTCATCCTATGAGAAAATGTGTTAATTTGGTTGGATAGCACTCAGCTTGCAATTGTAGTACCAGAGGCAAAATAGGGTTGCGCTTAAAGTATTATTTGTCAATAAATTTAAATTTGAGTCAGGACATCTAAAATGGCATAGTTAGAGCTCAGAAACATGGTACAAGACTTATGGCGTAAGCACGACCAATGACCAAACCCATACGGAGGTGGAGTGAAGAGGGACATTTGTAGTAAAGAAGTTGCACTGGTGAAGGGTAGCATACATTCTATGATTATAATCCAATTAGGAACATTTCTGTAACCATTATGTTTAAAGAAATTATTCATAAAAAAGGATTAGTTGAATGAGGCTTGGTTGAATATGGCAATGATGGTAGAGTGAATACTTGTTGTTTTCAGGTAATAGAACTGCTGATATGGAAAGGCAAGACAGGTTGGCAAGATCATTGTGAGGAAATTGGCGAATTCCACATTAAATGTGTGTTGGGCACACTCACCAATGGTTTAAAAGTACCAGCAAAGAAATAATTCTGAATGGTCTAGAAAGAAACACATCAGGGATAGTATTTGCCTTGTAAGTGGCTGAACTGATTTCAATTACCGTCACTGAGTAATGTCACCTCAGCCCGCCAGGAATGATTCATAAAGTACAGGGCCAGGAATAAAACCCAAGTATCATCAGAGTGGACCATAACAAAAAAGTAGACCAAAAATTACTTCCTTGGGCATCACAAAAATACCATATAATCGAAGGGAAATGGCCAAAATAAAAGAAAAAGATTGAGAGGCATGAGATAAAAATCCCAATATGGGGCTGTGCAGCCATGTTGAATGCACAAACATGGAATGGAGGCTCAGAATATCAAAATATGTTCTAAAAACTCATGGACGTAGATATTGAAAGAGAAAAGGCAAGAGAGAAAATCTCCAGAGTATTCTGTAATTAAGCAACCCTGACAGTGAATGAGAGGAGAAAACTTCCTCCACCAATAAACTGGGAAACTGATACCCCAAGTTCAATGCCCCAATCTTATGTATGTCCATGATGCTCCATATTCATATCAGGACCTGATCCAAAAACTCTTTTAACACTCACCTTCAAACATACATCTTGGTAGCCTCCCCAACGTTCCACTTTCCAAACAGGAGATCAGCTCGAGCATCAACCTGCAGTGCCCTGCCCAGAAGGAAAATTCTTGGGTTAAGGACAAGGAGACAGAAGCCTGTGCATGAGTCTGCGTCCATAATGAAATCCGACAAATAACAGAACAGATGAAGAACAGATTCTTAGCTCTCCATATCACGTTGGTTATTGCACAGATGAGAGCAGGTTGAAATGACAGGAGACGGTGGGTCATACAATGAGGGACGGGGGAACAATACGTCAGTGCTGGCGTTTCACATGGTCAACTCAGCCATTATCACTAGCACTCTAGATGATCACCAAAACATGTCGGGAGTGATCCTTGAACTCAGAATTATAACAAGTCCTGGGGTCACCCACAGGTGTGGATGAGAATCCCTGGGTCATGAAATCACATCACTTTTGGCAAAACCCACAGTGATCAGGGCAGACTCCTTGCTCTGTGCTGAGGCAAGACACATGGCAGGCTTAGGTAACTAGATGAAGAGCTGGCGATTAAACCCAGTTTGGTCCAGATATAGCAAACCCAGGAAACAATGTATGATTCCTCTGGGCGCTAAACACACACTTAAAAATATAAAGCTGAACTCCTCTAAGAAATAAAGTCAGGGCTGGAAAGTGGTAATAACAGGGATGTGCTTGACCTTGGGATCAGCTGAATCTGGGAACCTCCCTACCTGAATCCTGAAGCAAAGGCTCCAGGGCAGCTCACACCTACTGCCTGCAGGTGCTTGTAGTTCTGCAGCATCACATCTTTAGAGTTTCCTCTGAGAGGCATCCAAACATGGCCACTTCTTGGTTGAGAAGATTACGGCTACATCAGGGAAGATCACCATGTCCTAAACACACAAAGAGGAGGTGAGGGCCATGCTCACCCAGGGCATTGGGAGAGGAGAGAACATCCTAGATTCTTAAGAGTAATGGCATTTCCCTTCTGCAGTCTTAGATCACCCAGCCACCATGACCCTCTAAGTTTCTGGAGGTGTTGCTTTGCAGACAGATCACTCGGAGCCAATCCACGCACTAGACTCACTGAATACTAGTGGATGAAATGTCTGACTACAGAACCTGAAGATGTTAAAATAGCAACTCATGACATGGCCCCAAATGCTAAACACACATTGGCCCCTCCTGTCCCCAGAGTCCATCTCTGCCAGGATACAAGTATCAGAGAAGGGAAATTCTGGTGAATCAAACATTTTCTTGGCATAATCAGCATTCTGGTTCACTTGCAAATAAAACCTCTCTGGTGCAGGTCAAAATGACACAACACACAACAACAATGCTTTCTTGAAAGATCCTTTGCTTCTTTTTCCCAATTAGAATGACAAGCTACAGAACTGAGGACGAGGAGGCTTTGGAATCGCAAGTGATTAACTGAGGTGAAATGTGGCTGCAGGGATGAACGTTATTCTGTAGAGTAACGGACAAAATGATGGAGCTGTGTGTACTGGATCTGAGCAGAAAGGGTGCTGCAGGGGACAACACTGGGTCAATCATAGGAAAAGGCTAGTGTCACTTGATGTTGTCAGGGTTGAACCCTATTTGTAGTGTCATAGGATGCTTTGGAAATGCAACTGGTTTACTGAGGAGAAATGTGGCTGCAGGGAGGAAGCTGAATCTGCAGAGTAATTGACAATATAGTTGAGCTGTGTGTCCTGGACCTGAGCAACAGAGTCAGGAGGGATGCAGAGACGAACCACCCTGGGTCAATTCCAGGGACACAACTCAAGGAAAATACCTGACCATAGCCAGTGACTCAAATCCAGCACGAAACAAAAGAAGCAGAGACATGACAGTGCTACACCCACTCTGGAGAGACACACACGAAAGTGTAGTGCTCTCCTCAAATAAGAAATTATCTGCCAAAAAGGCCCGCTTAGAGTAGTCAAAATCACTTGACCCTCTGCGTGGATTATTTGGACATAATTTCATAAGGGCTGTAACTATTTCTCTCTTTATTTTAAACCTTTATTAGAAATCAGGCCTTAGTAAATTCTTTCTAACTAGAACAGCAATGAAACAGCCAAAAGTCTCCCATTTAATAGCTCCCTGTAATTTTTGCTACCTTGGCGCCTAAATTCAGGCCTTTCCATAAACTTAGCTCATAATAAAGTAATTTTCATTTTTTCCCAAAACTCTGAAACATTCCTCACATTCCTACTCCCCTGTAATTACGTTTTTCTTCTGTTTTACCCAAAGCAAAGGGAACCCAAAACTTGCTGCTTTTTTCACCTTCAGTTTCAACTCTTTTATATGCTAATCTAAGCTAGAGTCCTTCATTCTTTTCCCAGCCTCTTTGATGTCTAAAATCTGCATCTGCCTTCCAAGTCTCTAACCTTTAAAAGCTACCAGCTCAAAAAATAAATTTGTCTCCGTTTCTGTAAACGAGAGTCCCCATGCAATCTGCGTGGTTTCATTCATTTCTACAACATATTTTCCGTCATTCGCCGTCCGTGCACCCACTCTCTCCCCGCGGATTTTTCCCGAAATTCCACGAAGGATCTGTTTGCAGGCACTGGCGTCTTGCGAACAGGTTTGGCCCGCAACATGACAACACTAAGAAACTGAAACTAAAATCAAATAAACCTCACTGGGAAATGCATCTGTAGGAAAGGAGCTTGCTGTGTTTTTTTAAGATAGAGCTAAAAATTATTCACCAGGATTCCAGAGTTAGGATCCCAAGGAGACTTTACAAGACATGCAAGAAGGGCCTTGAGGGAATACAAAAAGACTTGGGCACATTTTAGTCCTGGCATAGGAAGCAGTTGCACATTTCAAAAGATCATTGGGATAGAACAAGATGATGATTTCCTGCATGCCTGCCATGCAAGGAGGCTGTTCCAGGCAGAAATCCCAACACAAATAGTCTCCCCATCCAGAAGATATGATTCTAGAGGGTAGAGCCATGTGAACTTCCCTTTGGCTATAGTGCCAGAAACTAGAAATAAATCAAAGAGCCTTTCCCCAAGACAGTTAGAAATGTAATTTATGGCAGAAATTCTGGGCTCAAGGTTTCCTTCCTCACTAACATTCTGGTCCCTATTACAAGGAGTGCAAGCCTGGAACCTTGCATCCAACAGGGTCTTAGACTCATCATTGGTGACTCAGAATAATGAATCCATAGCAATGCCTGAGCACTGAATGGCAAGCCCCCAAAACAAAAACAAAACAATAAACAAAGACAAAGAAGCCTCAATCTGCACAGAACAGCACACCTGCCAGGAAGTTTCAGCAGCCATAATCCCTCCCCATCCCCCCATTCCTCCTAAAACTTATCTGGGCCTTACAGGTCTGGGAAGAATTATATTTTTACATTTCTCTCTCTCTTTTTTTTTTCTTCCAGTTCATATGGCAGTGTTACCTGGGGACAGAAAGTCACACTTTGAGGCTCCCTTGACTCTGGCCTGGATTATTTCCATAGAGGAGCAGCAAGGCCCATTGCACAATCCCTAGAGAAAAGTTACAGCCTTGACCAACAAGCATGAGCAAAAATCTTGCCTGGCGGCTTCTTCTGGGTCTTGCTGGATCCTAACTGAACAGCACATCTGAACTTGGCATCCAACCTCCACTCCTAGTGAGGGAACATGCTGGAAGCATCCAAACAGCGTAGTTTTCAGTAAATTATCCCAATATCCACATTTTTTTAAATAAAGGACCAGAATGTGACCTGTGTCTGCATTTGCAGTTTCTAGACTAAAATCTACTTTTACATCCAAGAGGTCTTTGGGGAAGAGGACAGTACAGCAGGGAGGGCATCTGCTCTGCAGCTAAATCAAGTTGGCACCTTGGGCATGGACCTATCTGCCCCTGACATTGCTGGCAGAAGCCCAACACTCCTTTGCATACATAACTCTTTTGCATAAAATTCCCCCTCCTCCAACAATACTCTTTCCCAAAGTGCTCACACTAAAGGCCTGGAGTCACCAGGTCACAGAGTGATGAGAGTGGGTAAAGCTCTGGAATTTATAAAGAAAATAGACTTGATTATCTGAGAAAATCACAAAGCCTGGACCGCAGAAAACCCCAAGAGTCCCAGGGACAGTGAGTGCACCAGGGGAGAGGTCAGGCCTGCAGGATCCCGGGGCGCCTGAACCAATCCCAACCCCTCGCCCAACGAAGGAAAGAATTTCATCCTTCCAGAGCCCCCTGCAGCCACGGGGACCCCAAAACTGTAGGTGGGGCATCGAAGGCGGCCAAATGGTGCTTCCCCCCATTTCTCAGTCTGGCAACAGAGAAAGGAAGCAGATGGAGGCCGTGACTTCAAACTACTTGAAGGGCCAGGGGATTCCCTCACAAACACAGAACTGAAAAATAATGCCCGTGTCTACCACCAAATTTCCCAAATAGGGCTGGAGCCATAAGACATAGAGAGGGCCAATGCATTGCAGGGGCTGAATCCAGGTTTAATCCCAGGCATACCCAAGGGGCCCTGAGGCAGCAGGAGCAATTCCTGTCTGCAGAACAGGAGGAACTCCTGAAACCTGCCACATGGCCCTCATAATAATTTTTAAAAGAACTCTATGTAGCATATTCCCTTGAAACACTCATGAGTTTATTTTTCTTTTGTAATTTTCCTATACTCTCAGATTACCCACAAAGCCATGTGCTTTGCGCTCACACTTAATAAGCAGTATATACAATAGCCAGACATTAGTTTGAAGAAAAATGAGTTGCCCAAGATCAAATGAGTGGATAATGAAACTCTCTGCTACATAATGGCATGGGAATACCATGTAGTTGTTAGGAAAAATGAAGTCATAATATTTACCTATACATTAGAGGAATATTCAGATCATTATACTGAGTAAAATGAGTTAGATATCTGAATACACATAAAGGGAGGCTGAATAATTTATGAGATATAAGGGAAAAGATAGGATGGCAAGAATAGCCAGAGACAATACAGACAAGGATCAGGAGAACCAGTCATTGGTAAAAGGCTTCCCACCACCAGTTGTGGTGCAGTACTATTAGGAAATAGAAGGGACCACTCCAACTGTGGCATTGATAGTTGAAACTTATACTAGACAAGAACTATATGCTGAAAGGAAATAACGTGTTTTACATAGTTCCTCTCATTATCAGGAGTTCAAACCAGTGTCTAAAATAAAAACCAAAAGTCAGAGACAGAAAGTGAGAAATAAAACTTCTACATAGAAGCAGCAGGTAAACTGGGCTAATTGGTCAAGATATATGGCCATTGTTAAAGGGCGTATAGAGAGGAAGAAATACATAGGACAGTCTTCAAAAATAGCTATGGTGGGCTGGAGAGATAGCATGGACGTAAAGCATTTGCCTTGCATGCAGAAGGTCGGTGGTTCAAATCCTGGCATCTGATATGGTACCCTGAGCCTGCCAGGAACAATTTCTTTTTTTTTTTTCCTGAAAATTCATCAATTTATTTAACTTTTTATTGGGTCCACATACATACATATACCAGAGCTTACACCTAAATCTATGTTCACAGCTGACAAAATAGTGGGGGCCTGGGCTTGAACCACAGTAATATCACTCAAGACCAAATTCCTATAGGTTTATTCATATAAAACACAACAGCAAAGCTATTTTAAACTGTTCAGTTTTTGCGATGCACATTATTGTCATGTGTGGTGTTTCTCTTTTATTTAACATGTGCAGGTCAAGTTCTAAATTCTAAACCAATTACTTTGTACTCTCCTTGGGTACAAGGAAGGAAGGAAGAAAGGAAGGAAGGAAGGAAGGAAGGAAGGAAGGAAGGAAGGAAGGAAGAAGGAAGGAAGAATGGAAGGAAGAAAGAAAGAAAGAAAGAAAGGAAAAGAAAGAAAAAGAGAAAGAAGAGAAAAAAGAAAGAAGAAAAGAAAAAAGAAAGAATGAATGAAAGAGAAAGAAAAAACAGAAAAAGAAAGAATGAAAAGAATTAGAAGGGAGGAAGGAAGAGAGAAAGGAAGAAGAGAGGACGGAAGTAAGAAAAAGATATAGTAGAAAAAAGTGCTATCAGAATAAATAGCACAGTGGCATTTGCCTTGCAAGCAGCGGATCCAGGACCTAAGGTGGTTGCTTCGAATCCCGGTGTCCCATATGGTCCCCCGTGCCTGCCAGGAGCTATTTCTGAGCAGACAGCCAGAAGTAACCCCTGAGCAATGCTGGGTGTGGCCCAAAAACCAAATACATATATATATATGTGATAATATACTGTGACTTTAAAGAGAAGTTCTTGAGTTTTTTTTTAAATTTTATTTAAACACCTTGATTACATACATGATTGTGTTTGGATTTCAGTCATGTAAAGAACGCCACCCATCACCAGTAAAACATTCCCACCACCAATGTCCCAAGTCTCCCTCCTCCCCACCTAACCCCTGCCTGTACTTTAAACAGGCTCTCCATTTCCCTCATACATTCTCATTATTAGGAAAGTTCAGAATGTAGTTATTTCTCTAGTTAAACTCATCACTCTTTGTGGTGAGCTTCCTGTGGTGAGCTGGAACTTCCAGCTCTTTCTCTTTTGTGTCTAAAAATTATTATTGCAAGAATGTCTTTCATTTTTCTTAAAACCCATAGATGAGTGAGACAATTCTGTTTCTCTCTCTCTCTCTCTCTCTCTCTCTCTCTCTCACTCTCTCTCTCTCTCTCGCTTATTTCACTCAGCATAATAGATTCCGTGTACATCCATGTATAGGAAAATTTCATGACTTCATCTCTCCTGACAGCTGCATAATATTCCATTGTGTATATGTACCACAGTTTCTTTAGCCATTCATCTGTTGAAGGGCATCTTGGTTGTTTCCAGAGTCTTGCTATGGTAAATAGTGCTGCAATGAATATGGGTGTAAGGAAGGGGTTTTTGTACTGTATTTTTGTGTTCTTAGGGTATATTCCTAGGAGTGGTATAGCTAGATCATATGGGAGCTCGATTTCAAGTTTTTGGAGGAATCTTCATATCGCTTTCCATAAAGGTTGAACTAGACGGCATTCCCACCAGCAGTGGATAAGAGTTCCTTTCTCTCCACATCCCCGCCAACACTGTTTATTCTCATTCTTTGTGATGTGTGCCATTCTCTGGGGTGTGAGGTGGTATCTCATCGTTGTTTTGATTTGCATCTCCCTGATGATTAGTGATGTGGAGCACTTTTTCATGTGCCTTTTGACCATTTGTATTTCTTTTTTGTCAAAGTGTTTGTTCATTTCTTCTCCCCATTTTTTGATGGGATTAGATGTTTTTTTCTTGTAAAGTTCTGTCAGTGCCTTGTATATTTTGGAAATTAGCCCCTTATCTGATGGGTATTGGGTGAATAGTTTCTCCCACTCAGTGGGTGGCTCTTGTATCCTGGGCACTATTTCCTTTGAGGTGCAGAAGCTTCTCAGCTTAATATATTCCCATCTGTAAATCTCTGCTTTCACTTGCTTGGAGAGTGCAGTTTCCTCCTTGAAGATGCCTGTAATGTCCTGGAGTGTCTTGCCTATGTGCTGTTCTATATATCTTATGGTTTTGGGGCTGATATCGAGGTCTTTAATCCATTTGGATTTTACCTTCGTACATGATGATAGCTGGGGGGTCTAAGTTCAATTTTTTGCAAGCAGCTATCCAATTGTGCCAACACCACTTGTTGAAGAGGCTTTCCCTGCTCCATTTAGGGTTTCCTGCTCCTTTATCAAAAATTAGTTGATTGTATGTCTGGAGAATATTTTCTGAGTATTCAAGCCTATTCCACTGATCTGAGGGCCTGTCCTTATTCCAATACCATGCTGTTTTGATAACTATTGCTTTGTAGTACAGTTTAAAGTTGGGAAAAGTAATTCCTCCCATTCTTTTTCCCAATGATTGCTTTGGCTATTCGAGGGTGTTTATTGTTCCAAATGAATTTCAAAAGTGTCTGATCCACTTCTTTGAAGAATGTCATGGGTATCTTTAGAGGGATAGCATTAAATCTGTATAATGCCTTGGGGAGTATTGCCATTTTGATGATGTTAATCCTTCCAATCCACGAGCAGGGTATGCATTTCCATTTCCGCGTGTCCTCTCTTATGTCTTGGAGCAGAGTTTTATAGTTTTCTCTGTATAGGTCCTTCACATTGTTAGTCAAGTTGATTCCAAGATATTTGAGTTTGTGTGGCACTATTGTGAATGGGGTTGTTTTCTTAATGTCCATTTCTTCCTTATTACTGTTGGTGTATAGAAAGGCCATTGATTTTTGTGTGTTAATTTTGTAGCCTGCCACCTTGCTATATGAGTCTATTGTTTCTAGAAGCTTTTCGGTAGAGTCTTTAGGGTTTTCTAAGTAGAGTATAATGTCATCTGCAAACAGTGAGAGCTTGACTTCTTCCTTTCCTATCTGGATTCCCTTGATATCTTTTTCTTGCCTAATCGCTATAGCAAGTACTTCCAGTGCTATGTTGAATAGGAGTGGTGAGAGAGGACAGCCTTGTCTTGTACCAGAATTTAGAGGGAAGGCTTTTAATTTTTCTTCGTTGAGGATAATATTTGCCGTTGGCTTGTGGTAGATTGCTTCAACTAGATTGAGAAAGGTTCCTTCCATTCCCATTTTGCTGAGAGTTTTGATCAAGAATGGGTGTTGGACCTTATCAAATGCTTTCTCTGCATCTATTGATATGATCATGTGGTTTTTATTTTTCTTGTTATTGATGTTGTGTATTATATTGATAGATTTATGGATGTTAAACCAGCCTTGCATTCCTGGGATGAAACCTACTTGATCGTAGTGGATGATCTTCTTAACGAGGCATTGAATCCTATTTGCCAGGATTTTGTTGAGGATCTATGCATCTGCATTCATCAGAGATAATGGTCTGTAATGTTATTTTTTTTTTTTTTTTTTTGGTTTTTGGGCCACACCCGGTAACGCTCAGGGGTTACTCCTGGCTATGCTCAGAAGTCGCTCCTGGCTTGGGGGACCATGGGACGCCGGGGGATCGACCGCGGTCCGTCTCCTAGGCTAGCGCAGGTAAGGCAGGCACCTTACCTCCAGCGCCACCGCCCGGCCCCCTGTAATGTTATTTTTTTGTAGCATCTCTGTCTGGTTTAGGTATCAAGGTGATGTTGGCTTCATAAAAGCTATTTGGATGTGTTTCTGTTTGTTCAATTTCATGAAAGAGTCTTGCCAATATAGGCAGTAGTTTCTCTTGGAAAGTTTGATAGAATTCATTAGTGAATCCATCTGGACCTGGGCTTTTGTTTTTCGGCAGACATTTGATTACCGTTTTAATTTCATCAATGGTGATGGGGGTGTTTAGATATGCTACATCCTCTTCCTTCAACCGTGGAAGATTATAAGAGTTCAAGAATTTATCCATTTATTCCAGGTTCTCATTTTTAGTGGCGTAGATTTTTCAAAGCAGTTTCTGATTACCCTTTGAATCTCTGTCATATCAGTAGTGATCTCTCCTTTTTCATTCCTGATACGAGTTATCAAATTTCACTCTCTCTCTTTCTTTGTTAGGTTTGCCAGTGGTCTAACAATCGTGTTTATTTTTTCAAAGAACCAACTTCTGCTTTCGTTGATCTTTCGGATTGTTTTTTGGTTTCCACTTCGTTGATTTCTGCTCTCAGGTTTGTTATTTCCTTCTGTCTTCCTATTCTTGGGTACTTTTGTTGAGCATTTTCTAGTTGTATTAGCTGAGTCATTAAGCTACTCAGGTAAGCTCCTTCTTCCTTCCTGATGTGTGCTTGCAAAGCTATAAATTTTCCTCAGTACTGCTTTTGCTGTGTCCCATAAGTTCTGATAGTTTGTGTCTTGATTGTCATTTGTTTCCAGGAACCTTTTGATTTCCTCCTTGATTTCATCTCGGACCCACTGGTTATTGATTATGAGGCTGTTTAACTTCCAGGTGTTAAGGTTTTTCTTCTGAGTCCCTTTGGAATTCACAAATAATTTCAGAGCCTTGTGGTCAGTAAAGGCAGTCTGCAAAATTTCTATCCTCTTGATATTATGGAGGTATGTTTTATGTGCCAGTATGTAGTCTATCCTGGAGAATGTCCCATGTAAATTGGAGAAGAATGTGTATCCAGGTTTCTGGGGGTGGAGTGTCCTATATATATCCACTAAGCCTCTTTCTTCCAATTCTCTCCTAAGGTCTAGTATATTCTTGTTGGGTTTCAGTCTGGTTGACCTATCCAGTGTTGACAAAGCCGTGTTGAGGTCCCCCACAATTATTGTGTTGTTATTGATATTATTTTTCAGATTTGTCAACAGTTGTAGTAAATATTTTGCTGGCCCCTCATTTGGTGCATATATGTTTAGGAGAGTTATTTCATCCTGCTCTACATACCCCTTGATTAATATAAAATGTCCATCTTTGTCCCTTACAACCTTCCTGAGTATAAAGCTTGCATTATCTGATATTAGTATGGCCACTCCAGCTTTTTTATGGGTGTTGTTTGCTTGGATAATTTTTCTACAGCCTTTTATTTTGAGTCTATGTTTGTTCTGACTATTCAGGTGCGTTTCTTGTAGGCAGCAGAAGGTTGGATTGAGTTTTTTGATCCATTTAGCCACTCTGTCTCTTGACTGGTGCATTTAGTCCATTGACATTGAGAGAAAGAATTGTCCTGGGATTTAATTCCATCTTTATATCGAAATTTGGTGTGTCTCTTGGTTAGTCTTGTCTTAAATTAGGTCTTTCAGTTTTTCTCTTAAGACTGGTTTGGAGTCTGTAAAGTTTCTGAGCTGCTTTTTGTCTGTGAAACCATGTATTCTTCCGTCAAATCGGAGAGTGAGTTTTGCTGGGTATAGTATTCAGGGTGAAGCATTCATTTCATTCAGTCTTGTCACAATATCCCACCACTGCTTTCTGGCATTGAGTGTTTCTGGTGACAGGTCTGCTGTAAATCTCAAGGACGCTTGCTTGAACGTAATTTCCCCTTTTGATCTTGCTGTTTTCAGAATTCTGTCTCTATCTGTGGGATTTGTCATTGTGACTAGGATGTGTCTTGGGGTGTTTTTTCTGGGCTCTCTTTTGGTTGGTACTCTTCGAGCATGTAGGATTTGATCACCTATATTCTTTAGCTCTGGAAGTTTCTCTTTAATGATGTTCTTGACCATTGATTCTTCCTGGGAATTTTCTTCCTGGGTCTCTGGGACTCCAATGATTCTTAAGTTGTTTCTGTTGATCTTATCATAGACTTCTATTTCCATCTGTTCCCATTCTTTGACTAATTTTTCCATTGTCTGCTCATTTGCTTTAAGTTTTTTGTCCAATCTCTCCTGCTGTATGGAATTGTTATGTATCTCATCTTCCACAGCACCAAGTCTATTCTCAGCTTCTGATACCCTGTCCCAGAGCTTATCCATTTTGTCATTCACTTCGTTTACTGACTTTTTCAGGCCTGTTAATTGATATGTTATTTCAGTTTGGAGTTTTGTGATTTCTGTCTTCATATTTTCTTGGTTCTTATTAGTGTTCTGTTCAACTCGATTCATGGTTTCTTTGAGTTCTTTGAACATATTCCATATTGCTAGTCTAAAGTCCTTATCTGAGAGGTTGATTAGTTGGTTGGCCATTGCTGGTCATCAGAATTGTCCTCTTCATTCTCTATGTCTGATGCTGGCCTGCGTTGTTTCCCCATTGTCACACTTGTATTTTGGGTTTTTCTACGTGTTGTGGTGGTATTCATTGGCTATATGATGTAGGCAGCACACTTCTCTGGCTCCGCCCTTTCTGGATGGGCTGACTTGTCTCTAAGGGAGGGGAGTCCTCCGTGGGTGAAGCCTCACACTGGATCAAATCTTAGGCCCAAGCATTCAACGGAGAAGACAGTCCGAAGAGGAATGCTTGCTTCTGTGTTATAGCTCAGTTGTTAGTGTGATTTTTTCTTCTTGTTACGATGGTGTTCTTTTCTTAGAAAGAGCGCATGGCCGAGTAGCAAAGCGGAGCGGCCGCTCTGCTGGAGCCTTTTTTGCCCCACTCCCAAGAGTTTCACGCAAGAGGACAGTAGAGAAACATTTACAAGGAGCACTCACAGTTGGGCTCCACTGGGCGGGTGCAGATTCGTGGCTTTTCCCTGCCTGATGTCCCAAACAGGGCAGCTGGCTTCTGCGAAAGTCCGCCGGTTTTCACGTTCTGGAGACCCGCCCTGGTAATGGCATCTGGGAGAGCAGATTTCTGGAGCATCTTTTGCCCCACTCCCAAGAGTTTCACGCAAGAGGACAGTAGAGAAACATTTACAAGGAGCACTCACAGTTGGGCTCCACTGGGCGGGTGCAGATTCGTGGCTTTTCCCTGCCTGATGTCCCAAACAGGGCAGCTGGCTTCTGCGAAAGTCCGCCGGTTTTCACGTTCTGGAGACCCGCCCTGGTAATGGCGTCTGGGAGAGCAGATTTCTGGAGCGTCTTTTGCCCCACTCCCAAGAGTTTCACGCAAGAGGACAGTAGAGAAACATTTACAAGGAGCACTCACAGTTGGGCTCCACTGGGCTGGTGCAGATTCGTGGCTTTTCCCTGCCTGATGTCCCAAACAGGGCAGCTGGCTTCTGCGAAAGCCCGCCGGTTTTCACATTCTGGAGCCAGGAACAATTTCTGAGCATAGAGCCAGGAGTACTCACTGACTGTGACCAAAAAACCAAAAAAAAAAAAAATTAGTTTGGTCATATTTATGATATCCTGTATTTTTTAAAAAAAAATTGGTGTCAAAGATCTCTGAAATCCTAATCTTGGCTGTATCTAAGCCTTTGCTAGGGCACAATCATGGCCCATCACAAACACAGTCTTGGGGGTGACAGAAGGGCTAGCTACATCCAGAAACAGGCTCTTGAAGATCTCAGGTTTTCCTTCCTCAATAAATCCAGGATCCATCGATGCAGGTTGAGGCTACTTGGGGTCTTATTTCTCCTTTCAAACTTTACTAGAAAGTAAATTATAGTGATATGTCCCTAAGTTATGTGGTACTTAGAAATCTGAAAGTAGAGGCAACGAAATGTACTTTAGTTCCCTCAAAATAGATGAAACTACCCAGGAACAAATGCCTAGACAACGAGTCAGAGAATTAGCCCAGATGATAGGACCTTTCACTTGTAGACAGCCAATGCTGGTACAATGCTCAACATACCATATAGGAATTTAAAATTAATTCCACAATGCAAAGCAGCCTAGGAAATACCCCTAGAGAGCTGGCCAAACAGCTTGTCTGATGATTTCGAACATGCTCATATTATGGTTATTTTTGTTTTGTTTTGGGGTCACACCCGGCAGAGCTCAGGGGATACTCCTGGCTCTATGCTCAGAAATTGCTCCTGTCAGGCTCAGAAGACCATATGGGATGCCGAAATTTAAACCACTGTCCTTCTGCTTACAAGACATATGCCTTACCTCCATGCTATCTCTCTGTATTCTGTTTTCTGACCTTCAGTATAAATCCAATATTAAAGTTACTTTATTTACTTACATTCAAATCAAGGATAGTTCGTAAAAAAAAAAAAAAACCTGGAAATATTGGGGTTTTAAGGGAAAAATGTACAGGGTAACACATGCTTCAGAGTGGTTCCTCTGCTAGAATCTGAGAAGCTCCAGTGGACTTGACGACATAGAAACAGTGAATGAAAAGATACATTCTAGGGAAAATCTATCCTTCTATAGGCTGGTGCCAAACAACTGAGAGCTATTTTATTCTATGCTTCAAAAAATCATGAATTAGCATATAGGAAAGACCCTTGCTTACATAGAGATAACACAGCAGTGATCTGCTACTATGGTGTCGACATCCAGTACTGATTCTTTGGTGCAGAGATCAGTTGAGCACAGACAAACATACTCACAAAAATTGAAAAATTAATACAAACATAGCAAAAATATATGTGCCCTATATTCACACTCAGAAAATGCATGTGGAAGTCTGGAGGCATCAGCAGTCCTGCCATCATCCACCAACCACAGTTGCCTCTCTCTCAGGTTTATTAAACAGGGCACTGTTTCACAGTTAGGGCTCTGGCTTCAAGGCTCAGACTGTTCAGTTCCATGTGAGCTGTGATGGTGGAGCAGACTGCGGTGAAGTTGACTCCCCACTGAGATTTCAGTGCATAGACAAAATGACCATTTCTGCTGATGTCAAGACAGCTGAATATACCTCTTGGAGACCCCTAGACTGCACTCAGGAAACATCACTTGGTTATGGTCTCTGTCATGCTAGGTATATAAAAAGAAAATCCTGGACCACTGAGGGAGCCAGATAGCGAGCAGTAAAGCACTGTCCCATCCACTGAAGTTTCGATAAAGCATCTATCCCTCTACATCAGGGGTCTCAAACTCATGGCCTTCCGTACAACATTTTGTGGCCCTGCCCTAGAGGAATTTTTTTGTTTTGTTTTGTTTTAGTTGTTTGGGTCACACCCCCCAATGTTCAAGGCTTACTACTGACTTTGCACTCAAGGATCACCCCGACTTTTACACTTGTGGCCCCCAGGTAAATTGAGTTTGACACCCCTGCATCTATATATATCTCTCCATTTCTATTGAACCTGGACCTTTCCCCAGCCACTTTTTGCTAGCGAATCTTTCTCTCTCTCACTCTCTCTCTCTCCCCTTGGGTGGGGGCCGATCTTAGACTTAAGTGAGAATAAAGATTTCTCTCCCTTTTTCTCTCAGTTTCAGGCAGTCATTACAAGTAGGAATCTCTGGATTGGCATGATGCTCCTGGCAGTTTATTCCCATAAACCCCTTTGAGTCTTGCAGCACCAGATCCTGAAAGTCTTGGAATTCTGCACCATGCAGTTCTGGCAGCTTTGGGGCTCTGGAGCCTGTATAGCAGGTTGATATGCAGCTTATTGCAGTCTCCTGCAGAAGCCTGGATAGTTGTAGAAAACCAGAGTATCTGTAGGCTGAAAAACAGTGATTATTCTACAAAACCCTACATATAGCATTACTTGGGTTTATAGCTCCCATCTACTCAAACCTTCTCCACAGTTCTGCTGCTTCCCCTCTCCCAGCTGTGGTTCAAGTAGTTGACCTGGATTCAGAGCTCGAAAATTGGGTGGAATGGAAGAAGCTGAAGCCAAAATCACACTGCATGTCTGAGCACAATGCTCTGTGCGATCCTGACACCAGAGATGCAGGCTCTCCTCTGGTCATACAGGAAGGCACTTTCCTTCCTGTGCTATGTTCAGCACCCCAGCCTCCATTGGGAAAATGCAACATCTCCAGGAGCTTTGGGGTCTCATATCTTAACCCAAGGGATTGAGGAGAATCGAGTCTTGAAGAAAGCACTGACTATGGAAATAATCCACACAGATGGAAGGGAATAAAGCAGACTGAGAAAAGTTCTACTACCACCCTTCGGCCGCTAGTAAGAGATGTTAAGTCAGTCAGGCCATCTGTAAAAAATATTGCAACCCATTTCACCCAGATGTGGAATTTTTATTGGAAAGAGAAAGACAACCCTCTAGGGTGGAGAAAAGGGTAAGGGAACAATCTAAAAGATGCTTCAGCACAAAGGTGCTCCCTTTAATGAGTGACAAGCACCAGCAAAAAAAAAAAACAGAATGTAAACCCGGCTATCCCAACAGAGGTAGAGCAGTACATTCTTGTACATCTCAGTCTCACAGGACATCTCCAGGCAGTGACTGCTGTGGACTCAGCAGATCTCCAGGCTAGATGGCAGAAACTGTCAATTTAAGAGATGGACACGAAGATCTTAAAGATGACCTGTCCAGCTACTCAGTCAGGCGGCTGAGGTCACCATTGCGATTTACAAAGTCTTTTCTAGTTGGGTTTTCTACATAAGATGTTGATTCATTATGTTAAAGAAATCAAATGTGCCCTTTGAGTCCATCTTTTGAAATTTACAGAAATTGTGCTCTATTGATTATCATTAAGTTATTTCTTGTATCAATTTCCAAATAGAGGGGCTGGCACGGTGGTGCTAGAGGTAAGGTGTCTGCCTTGCCAGCACTAGCCTAGGACGAACCGTCGTTCGATCCCCTGGAATCCCATACGGTCCCCCAATCCAGGAGCGACTTCTGAGTGCATAGCCAGGAGTAACCCCTGAGTGTCCTGGAGTGTGGCCCCCAGGAAAAAAAAAATTCCAAATAGAATAAAATATTCGTAACAGCTCAGAGAACATGAACAATATCCTTCTCCAGATGCCACTTCTGAAGATGTTAACAAAAAATTAGATATTCCAGATGAAGGAAAGCCCCCAAGCCTCTGAGCTTGCTCTTGGGTAGTAGCAAGAAATGGTGGGTTTGTGAGTGTCCCCTGCTACCCAGAACTGCCCTGCCGAAAGAATCATGTCTGGGTTCCCAAGCACTATCATCTTCACAATCCTGCTTGGAGTATCATAGGGGATGCTGAGGGATCAAGCTGTAGTCTGTCCTAAATCAGTGGTGTGCAAGACAGACACCCTACCATTCGCGCCCTACTCCAGCCCCATTTGGGAGCTTTGAACTTTTCAACCTGACTTCAGAATTCTATTTCAGACATGAAGTTTTATAATTTCTCAGAAATTAATACAATCATTTGGTCGGAGAGATAGCATGGAGTAGGGCGTATGACTTGCATGCAGAATAATGGTGGTTCAAATCCCAGCATATATATGATACCCTGAGCCTGTCAAGAGTGATTTCTGAGCATGGTGCCAGGAGTAACCCCTAGCGCTTCCGGGTGTGACCCCCCCCAAAATGTAATGAATATTATCAAATGAACAACTAGTGCTGACATGTGCTCAAATCTACTAAAATTGCCAAGACATTCTACCACTTTCTTGATGCAACCTCTAATACAACTAACTCCACACTTTACCAGCTACTACTTCATAATAACAATTACCCCAACTTCACAGTATGTCATTGTGTAATACTCTATATTCCTTTTTCTATTTCTATGTATCACACTTGACAAAATAATTTGTGATCTTTTGTCTTGCATTTATTGAACATGACACAGAGTGATTTAAGGTGCAATGAACTGCAAGATATCTTTTCCTCTCTATAATACTGGATCATACATATATGCTAAACTTTTTATTCATGTACATAAGGTCTCCTATGCCTGCCTTGGGCAATTGCTGATTGCAGAGCCAAGAGGAACCCCTGAGCGCTGGCAGAGAAACTCAAAAAATAAATAAATAAAAAAGCAAAAAGTGCAAACAGAAACACACAGTTTATTAGTGCACAGGGCAAAAATATGGCGTTAAATGTTTTAAATTTTCCCTGCCTATTTCACAGGCATGTTATTTAGTTTATGTGGCTTGAATCTGCCTCTTGTGAATGCTAAAGTTATTTACTATTCATTAGCCACATCTGCTTCAAAAAGGAATTATCCCATGTGTACACACTGGTGCTTGATGTGATTTGATCACCAACTGAAGCCTCGCCCACGCTCCCCGCAAACATGTGGCTTTGCGCCTGTGTGTGTCCTTTGGTGTGTTATGAGATGGGACTTCCGAATGAAGCATCGCCCACAGTGTCTGCAACATGGGGCTTCTATCCAGTGTGTGTCCTCTGGTGTCTGAGGAGATGCGACCTGCGACTGAAGCCTTGCCCACACTCCCCACAAACATGAGTCTTCTTCCCTGTGTGTGTCCTTCGGTGTGTGATGAGATGTGACTTCCGATTGAAGCATCGCCCAGTCTCTGCAAACATGGGGCTTCTCTCTAGTGTGTGTCCTCTGGTGTCTGAGGAGATGCGACCTGCGACTGAAGCACTGTCTGCAATCCTTGCAAACATGAGTCTTCTCCCGTGTCCTTTGGTGTCTGATGAGGTTTGACCTCTGAGTGAAGCACTGTCCACATTCCCTGCAAACATGGGGCTTCTCTCCAGTGTGTGTCCTCTGATGTCTGATGAGACCTGTCCTATCATTGAAGCCTCGCAAACACTCTCCGCAAATATGTGGCTTCTCCCATGTGTGTTCCCACTGGTGTGTGATGAGATGTGATCTCTGACTGAAGCCTCGCCCACAGTCTCTGCAAAAATGGGGCTTCTCTCCAATGTGTGTCCTCTGGTGTTTGATGAGACATGACCTCTTACTGAAGTTTTGCCCACAATCACTGCAAACATAGGGCTTCTCCCCTGTGTGCGTGACCTTTGATAAATCAGAGAAATGTTTCCCAGCCCTGATATTATTGTCTCTGAAAATCCTTTCATTTTTAATCCTTGATCTACTCTACCTGTGTTCTTTGGATTTCCTTTATGCCATGTGTTAGTTTTTTTATTTGAAATCTCATGTTTATTAGAACAATCTATTTGACTGTGATACAGTCTAGATAAGGCTGGTGACATTATTTTATGCCTCATCTTTTTATCCAAATGTAAGGAGATTTCTGTGTACTTCTGACTTTCAAGTATGTCATTCCTTGCTTCGTCATAATAAGGATTAGAATGTTGTTGCTGATGATTCTGATTAGGTAGAAAGGAATCCTCTGATTGAGTTTGCTTTCTTGCAAATGTTCCTGAGAGGATCCAAGAGAGGTGACATTGTTTTAAGTGATGATTGAGGAAGTTCTGTTTGGAGAAAGACAGTGAGCAGAAAAAACATGGGTGAATTTCTGGCTTTAGTTCTGCTGAAAGAGGAAGATTTTGGTCAGAAAGGAGTTTACAAGGCTGACTGGACCATAGCTCTATCTCCTGCTAAATTCTGTTCTCCTAGATTTCCTTATTTTGTAAATAAAGCAAGATAAAACATCAAGCTCTTAAATGTTCTAATTTTTTCATTTGGGGTATGGAGCTCTACGCAGAGGTGTCCATAACTTACTCCTTGCTCTGCTATACAGGATCATGCCCTGCATGCTTGGACAATTGCATAGAATGCTGTACTTTACCTCTGGTCTCTAAACAGTAGATTTTTTCCTTACTGTTTACCTTTACTATATCTTGTAAAATTAACAAATTCCATATCCAAAATCATCTATTAGATTTTGGGTTACTCCTAGTTTTTAACTCAGCTGGGGAAGACCATTTAGCTTTCCTGGACTGAACTTCTGTGGAAGCATGAACCGTAAACACCCTATCCCCTGTGCTATCCTTCAACTTTCTGATATAAGTTTGTAAGTAACATTTCCAGAAAAGCACTCTAAAATCATATAACAATATGTTGTAGTATCTGAAGATATTTTATTCTCCATAGAGGCGGTGACACTTGAATTCATAGAGAAATTATATGTGAATATATTGAAATTATAGCCCTACAGACTACAAAGTGGCATTTAATGCCTACAGGCCTAGGACAAGTTTCCTGGTGAAATTCTGACATGTGGTCAATTCCATTTCATTTCCTGACACTGGATCTGATCCACAAAGCACAGTCAATAGTGACCCTGAGCAAAAATCCGAGAATATTCCCTAAATATCAATGAATGTAGCCTAACCTCTCTCTCCATAAACACCAGAAGTCATATTTAGGATCCAAACCACAATTCATGAGACACGTTCCTAGTTTTCATCCCTGAGCACGGTGTAGCCCTGTGACGACTGCTGGATGTAACCTAGTAACACTACGGAATTAAAATGGTAGTAGAGAGAATTCTGCATGCAGGTTAGGTTCCTAGTACATGATCACCCAGCATAACTGAGAGCCATCACAAGCACTGCATTTCAACTGTGGTCTGAGAACCAGTGAGAATACCCAGTGCTAACCTAGATGAGGGGAGAAAAGAAGTCACCCCTTCACTGCTGCTTGGAATGCCATCATGTCCAGTCTTTCTGTAAAATAAAGTGAATATTCCTAAAAAAAAAAAAAAAACAACAACAACAAAAAAAACACAAACCTTGGAACTTAGTTTCAATATGATCCACCAATACTACTCCTAAGGATAGACTCAGAAATAAAGTAACACAGCACAAAAATGCCCTTGACAGTCCTATGTTCATTGCAGTACTATTTACAATAACCAGAATCTGGAAATGAATCTGGTGCTAGATAACAGATGAGCTGCTAAGGAAACTGTGACACATCTACAGATTAGAACACTCTGCAGGAGCTGGATAGATAGCATGGAGGTAGGGAATTTACCTTGCAAACTAAAGGACAGTGGTTCAAATCCTGACATCCCACATGGTCTCCCAAGCCCGCCAGGAGCGATTTCTGAGCATAGAGCCAGGAGTAACCCTGAGCGCTGCCAGACGTGACCCAAAAACCAAAAAAAAAAAAAGAACTGAATACTCCACAGCCTTTTCTGCCCAAGACAGCCAAGAAGATGCCATCAAAAACAGTCTCCAGGCCCCAAATCTGAAGAGACATTATAAGATTGCTACCTTGCTCCCTGTCAGCTTTTCTGCCCAAGACAGCCAGGAAGATACCATTGAATATAATCTTCAGGGTACAAATTGGTAAGGGCCCTAACCAATAAGGTGGAGCTAGAGGAGAGTACAACTTCTAACCCACAAACCCAGCACAGCACACAGGAAAAAACGCTATACAAGTGTCGCGATGTGGAAACAATGCAGGACAATACCACACATAGAAAATGAAGATGACCTGAAAAGCCTCTCGTAGACTATTAATGAATGCATGGAGGATGCTCAATGAACTCAAAGCAAGCATAGATCGATCTGAAGAGACCATAATGACAGAACTTACCACTGAAATAAGAGGTCTAAAAAACTCAGTAGATGAAATGAACAGCCTCTCCGAAGGAATAAGAGCCACTGAGTGAGTCAGAGGATGAGATGCAGAAAAAGTCCATACAGTAGAAGAGATTGCAAAAAGACCTTAAAGCAAAAGACCAGACAATGAAAAAACTAATAAAAAAAAATGTGAAGATGAAAATAGAAGTTTTTGATAAACTCAACAGAAATAACATAGGAATCATTGGAGTTCCAGAGTCTCAGGAAGAGAATATTAAGAAGAGTTGTAATAAGTGTGAGAAGAAAAATAAAAATAAAACTAGGTGGGGTTGGAGAGTTAGCATGGAGGTAAACATTGGCCTTGCATGCATAAGGACAGCATTTCGAATCCTTGGAATCCCATATGGTCCCCCGAGACTGCCAGGTTCGATTTCTGAGCATAAAGCCAAGAGTAACCACTGAGAGCTGCCAGGTTGACCCAAAAAACAAACAAAAATAAACAAAAAAAAAAAGGAAAAAAGATAGAAGAGGGAGAAAAAATTGGCGGAGGAAGAAAAGGAAGTAGATGAGGAAGAAGAAAAAGATGATGAAGAGGAGAGAGGATGAAAAAAAGAGAAGAAAAAGAAGCCAAGGAGGGAGGAAGAAGGGGGAAGAAGAGTAAGAAAATAAAAAAGAGGAGGAAGAGAAAGAAAAAAGAGTAAGTAGAAGACGAGAAAGAAGACTAAGAGAAAGAAGAAAATGAAGAGAGAAAAAGGGAAAAGTGAACTGAAGATTTATTTTTAATTTTTCTTATAAAAGTATCTTTGTTTAAGGTGGACAAACTAAGATGACAGCCCGGGGCTCAGTCACATGAGATACCATACCCAGCTTGCACTATGAGATGGTCCCAGGAAAACTCTTTAACATTCACTTTATCGCTAGGTTATACCTTCTTTTAGGAACTGAAGCATGTGACCAGTCAGACCACCGAAGCAGCAACTGTGACGTACAGACTTATACTACAGGCCCTACTCATCGAACACATTCAAGCAAACTAGCATTCCCTTGCTATTTTCTCCTCTCTTTTCACTACTTTCTTTCTTTTCTTCTCTTCTCTTTTCTTGATTTTCTCTTTTCTCTTCTCCCTTTCTTTCTAATGTATTTTCTCTTTTCTTCCTTCCTACCCCTTCCATATACTTTCCCCTTTCCCCCCTTTGGAAATCCAACTATCCTTTCATCCCTCAATCCCATGCAGACCTGCCACCGTATTAAAACTCTTCACCCTCAGTCCTTAGGCATCAAGACTGACCTCCTACCCCAACGAACCAGTACCCAGCACTCAAGCGAAGGGACACCCAGTGAAACTCACACCTCGTTCCCTGCAAGAAAAGGCAGCCAACTCCCCTGCGGACTCATGCGGCGCGGCCCTCCATAGCAACTCCCTGTTAGGTGGACTGTTACTTGAAACCGGACTTAGCTCCAAAAGTATCCCCAATGCAAGAACTCTTCCAAGACCTCCCTGCTGCAAATCTTTTGCCAATCTCAAGAAGGTCAGGGGGTGTGATGGAAAGGTGCCTGGGAACCCCCACACCACAAGAAAAACCCAAAGACAATGGGAAAACCTATACTTCCAACATAAGTATAAGACCTGTATAACACCACCTCTTTCCCCAAAAGTAAGGTAGTCTTTTGCATCACTTTGGTCCTTTAAATACTTTGTTAATTCATTTTTTTTTAAATGTTTGTTCTACATATACATATGTGAGCACATATATTTTTATTCCTATTTTTATCTTTTTTGGGTGTGTGACTTGTTTCTGTTTTCCTCTCTTTCCAGCCCCAAATGCACTGACAATATAATGTAGCACCATTTCTCCCTGCAAAGGCACACTAAAAAAAGGTGAAATCTTACATATAAAAAAGAGCTCTTACCTACTAGGGATAGGAACTCATACTTGTTTACAATACAGGGATATATCCTACCTTGAAAATATATCAAGCAGACCCAACTTAGACCTCAAGTGATTAGACACCATCCATCCAGCCATGAACCCTGGATCCCAGACATAGAAATGACACAGTTCTTCACAACAGCTACGGGAAACAAATCCCATCTGGGACAGCCTTAATACTGCTGGGACACCAACAAGTGCCAGCTCTAATATGATATCCTGACAACGAGGAAAATAGAACAACCTGACCTAAGAGCAGGTTATCCTACCTTACCAGCTAACAATAAGACAAAATCAGAAGACTTGTCACCCTTTAGTAGGCCCAAAAGCCAAGATCGCGATTTACAGATGACTGGCTGCTAGAACCATGACTAGACTGTATATATCTTGGGACCAATAAAAAAGCCCTAGTCTAGGGTTTGAACTACGACCTGCACAACAACCATGATCCCCAGTTCCAAAGGTCTGGCAGACAATTGCAACGGAATGGGGCTTCTGGAAACACAATGAAAGACGCTATCCTAGGTGCCATCCTAGGATCAGTGCAAAGACCAAGACCACCAACCACAGAAGATGGATTAAAATGACACTGAGGGAACAGAACTTCTAGAACCACAAAGAAAGTCTTCATCATAAGTCCCACTCCTGGACCTGTGCAGATACTGAGATCTCTAGAGATTGAGGTCTGATTTTATCACCCAGGAAGGAGCAGAAGTCTTCCAAACACCACGAAAGCACCAAGGGGAGAGTAAATGAACCTGAACGGAGTCTACAGTTAATCCCATGACAGTATACTCCAAAGGCGGAGAAACCCCATATCTCTTAGGCCAAGTGAATTCCTTTTCAAATGACCCCAATATTGACTGTGCCAGTGCAGGAGGGGAAAAAAAGCAAAAAGTACAAGACATTTTTTTTTTATTTTTATATATTATTTTTTTACTTTCATTTATTATTATTATTTTTTTATTTACCTATCGACTTTTTGTCGATTTCTTTGTTTTGGTGTGGTTATTGAAGTTGCTGTCTCCATTTATACTTTTTTTTTCTCTTCTTTTCTTTTCTTTCTTTATGTGCTCTGCCATGTTTCTCATCTCAAGAGCATGTTTTTTTTTTTTGTTTGTTTTGTTTTTTTTTTTTTTGTGGTGCTTATGGTTATTGTTGGAGTCCTCACTGAATATTTGACACTGCTTTTTGTACTGTTGGGGTGTTTCACCTTCGTTTTCTCCTTCGTCTCTCAAACCGATGATGAGAGCCTCTAGAAGGATTCCGTCCATTTTCGGTGTATTAGACTTTTACCCCAGTTTATTACTTTTCTCTTCTTCAAACAAAACCACGTAACTAGAACTAGCTAGTCCTGCCTCCCAGTTAGAGGTGGAAATAAGGGAGGCACCAAGACCAAACGGGTGCAAGACTACTAAGTAGTAAGCTAGATACAGAGGGGACCACATTTTCTAGCAGCCCCGGGGGTGAGGGAGGAGGATATGGGAGGTAGGATGAAAACGGAGGTGTAGGGAGGACAAATTGGTGATGGGAATCACCCCTGATTTTATGTAAATTTGTACCTAAAATATTATTGTCAACAATATGTAAGCCACTATGATGAAAATAAAAATTATATTTCAAAGAGTATCTTTGTTTAAGCACCGTGATATAAAACATGTCTGTAGTTGAGTTTCAGTTAAAAAAAATTGGGGCTGGAACGATAGCATGGAGGTAGGGCATTTGCCCTCCATGCATAAGGATGGTAGTTCAAATCTTAGCATCCCACATGATCCCCCACAAGCCTGCCAGGAGCAATTTCGGAACATAGAGCCAGGAGTAACCCCTAAGCACTGCCAGGTGTGACAACCAAAAAGTAAATAAAAAATAAAAAAGAATACTCTGCAGCAAGTAAGTAAATAAACCAAAAAGTAAATAAAAAATAAAAAAAGAATACTCTGCAGCAAATAAGAAAGGTCTCATGCTTATTCATGGATGGACATGATATTTATGCTCCTATTATAAATCAAAAGAGAGAGAAGACATAAAATTATCAAATATATCAATTAGATATATTAAACATAAAAGAAAAATTGGTAATAATATGCAGGGATAATAGGTGGGCCAGGAGGACAGCCTATGATATGAACCTTGCAACAAAGAACAGTGAAAAAAGAAGAATGCCTGGCCTAGAAACACAAGGAGGTAGGAAGAGATATAGGGGCTAAGGGGCATAGAAATTTGCACTGATGAAGGAGGTGAACATTCTATTAGAGAAGCCTAACTAAGATCATTTCTTTATTTAGGATGCTTAAACAAAGAAATTAAAATACAAAAAATAAGTTGAGTGAAATCTGGTTGAATGTGGCAACATCGTGTGGTGAGATTCATGTTATTTTCAGGGAATATATCAGCTAACGGAATGCAAAAGGTTTGGAGGATTGTGGTGAACTTGGCAAAATCCATATAAGCTTTGTGCTAGCTCACTCACAAGTAGTTTATAAAACTACAGACAAAAAGTATTTCTGAGTGTCCAGAGAGAAAGCAAACAAGGGAAAGGATTTGCCTTGTAACTGGCTGACTCGAGTTCAATTCAAGGCACCCCTTAAACCAGCATCAGTGATTACTAAAGCATAGGGCCAGGAGGAAACCCAAGCACCATCACTGAGTGTACATGAAAGTGAAACTAGAGAAAAGAAAAACACTCATTGAGAAATTGCAACAACCACTTAATGATGCAAGAATAGAAGCTGCATTAAAGGAAAAAGACAAAGTGGCTTGAGAGGGGCACAAAAAGGCAAAGTGGTTTGAGAGGGGCACCTGAGATTGGGGCTGTGCAGCCACGCTGAGAGCCGACACAGGGAGTGAAGACACAGAAAGTCGAGTTCTGTTCTAATACCCACAGACAGGGAACCAGAAAGAATAAAGGCAAGACTGCGAAGCTCCACATCACCTGGGACTCAGCATTAGGGGAAGTGAATGGAAGCCTGATGGCCCAACCCCAGGGCCCCCACCTCACACAGGTCTACAGTGTTCCACACCCAATCCATGCTTGAGCTCAGGAGCATTATCCCACACTCACCTGCAAACAGGCCACTCGGCAGCCTCTCCAGGTTTCCTTCTTCCAACCAGGAGATCACCACAGGTTTCACCCCACAACGCCCTGCCCAGGATAATGATTTTTGTGTTAGAATCTGGGGAGAGGACTGAAAGCTATGCATGACTCTGGGTCTCTACTGAAAGTCATCAAACCATGGAACAGATGAGGAAAGAATCTCTGCTCTCTATATGCATCTTGCCTATTGCACAGATGATATTAATTGAAATGAAATCAGGGGCTGGAGAGATAGCATGGAGGCAGGGCATTGGCCTTGCATGCAGGAGGACTGTGGTTCAAATCCACACACCCCATAAGGTCCCCTGAGCCTGCCAAATCAAAACAGAGCAGAAATCAACCATATAGAAACACACAAACAAAAAATGTGAAATATTGAGGACACCAGGAGATGGGATTTTGACAAATAATAAACGAGACAGACACACCGCTGGCAAGACTCACAAGGAAAATAAAAGGGAAATTGTCAAATAAATTAGATCAGAAATGAAAGGAAGGGGCCGGAGAGATAGCATGGAAGTAAGGTGTTTGCCTTTCATACAGAAGGACTGTGGTTCGAATTCCAGCATCCCATATGGCCCCCAGTGCCTGTCAGGGGTGATTTCTGAGCACAGAGCCAGGAGTAACCCATGAGTGTTGCTGGACGTGACCAAAAAAACAAACAAAAAACAAAAAAAAGAAAAGAAAAGAAAAGGGAGGGGGAGATAGCATGGAGGTAGGGAGTTTGCCTTACATCCAGAAGGATGGTGGTTTGAATCCCAGCATCCCATTTGGTCCCCCGAACCTGCCAGGAGCAGTTTCTGAGCACAGAACCAGGATCCCTGAGTGCTGCTAAGTATGACCCAAAAATAAAAAAGAAAAGAAAAGAAAGAAAAGGAGTAACCCAAGCACCACCGGATATGACCCAAAAACGAAATCAACAAACCAAACAATAAAACTCCTCAAGAATTTGCTGGAGTGTTGGAGCAAGGAATAGAGCATTTACCCTGTACACACTGACCTAGGATAGATTTCTGTTTGATATCCCCGCATCCCACATGGTCCCTCAAGCCAGGAGGGATTTATGAGTGGATAGCCAGGAGTAATCTGTGAGCATCACCAGGTGTGGCCCAAAAACAAAAACCAAACCAAACAAAAAAACTCCCCAGAAATAAAATTACAGGATGAGACGACTTTACAGGTGAATTTTACTGAATATCCAGATTAGGAGTTAGGAACATTGATCCTTAGACACTTATAAAATATGGAAAAGACGGGCATCCAGCAAATACTTTCTGAGTATCACGCTCATTTTCAAAGTTTACAAAGATACTACCAAGAAAAACCGGCAGTCCAATCTCAGCAAACTAAATCCAACAACATATCCAAAAGATTGTACATGGTGTACATGGTGTTTCATCCCAGGATGCAAGGATGGTTCAGGATATGTAAACAATCAACATCATACTCCACATCATGAAAAGGATAAAACCAATATGATCATATGTGTCAAAGTAGAAAGAGCATTTGATAAAATCTACCACTCATTCAAGAAAAAGACCTTCAACAAAACAGGTGTGGAATCTTCAGCTCTCTGTAAAAATCTCTCAGCCAATGTAATTCTTAATGGCAGAAAACCTAAAATCTTTTCCACAAAGGTCAAGTAGTTGGAAGGGATGTCCAAAGTCTACACTCCTATTAAAGATAGTATTCAAATCCTAGAATTGGTATCAGACAAGATGAGAAGAAAATTAAGGGAATTCAAATTGAAAAAATGGAGTCGGAACCAGAGTGATGGCACAAGCAATAATGCATCAGCCTTGCCCGCACTAGCCTGGGAAGAAGTGCGGTTTGATCCCCCATCGTCCCATATGGTCCCCCAAGCGAGGAATGATTTCTGAGCGCACAGCCAGGAGTAAACCCTGAGAGTCATCAAGTGTGGCCCAAAAACCAAATAAATAAATAAATAAATAAAGAGGATATCTAACTATATTTGCAGAAAACATGGTATATATTGAAGACCCTTAAGAGACCACACAAACATTGCAGAAACAATAAACCAATCCGGCAAAGTGACTGCCTACAAATCAATATACAGGAGACAGTGGCATTCCGTTATACAAATAATGACTCACAGAAAAAGAGTTCAATGTCCAAAACTATCAAGTATATAGGAATTAACCTTCCAAGACAGGTGACACACCTATATGTTGAAAACTTCAAAACACATTGCAAAGAATTGGAGAGAGACCTAAGGAACTGTAAGGACATTCCAGGCTTATGAGTTGAAAGAATCAATATCCTAAAAATAATTATTTCACTTAAAACTCCTATATGTATTTCAATGCAATCCTAGTAGAATTTAGACAGCATTCTTTTCTTTTTTTTATGTTTTTGGGCCACACCCAGTGATGCTCAGGGGTTACTCCTGGCTATGCACTCAGAAATCTCTCCTGGCTTGGAAGACCATATGAGATACCAGGGGATCAAACCGCAGTCAGTACTAGGTTAGCACATGCAAGGTAAACATCTTATCACTTGTGTCACCAGTCTGGTACTTCAGACAGGATTCTTATAAAGTCCACGTGGAATCATACAATGGTTAGCACTGGCAAATCATTATTGAAAAACAAGAAAAAAAACAAGAAACTAGGGGCATCAACTTACCTAATTTGTAGGTGTACTACAAAGCCACAGTGACCAAAAACATGGTATTGGAACAAAGACAGGTATTTCAGCCCAATGGGTCAGAATAGAATATCCAGTAACAAACCCTCAAGTATATGGTCAACTAATCTTTGTTAAAGGAGCCAAAATTTGAAATGGAGCAAAGACAGTCACTTCAACAATAGGTGTTGGAGGGGAAGGAGCTGTGGCGTATGTGGTAGGTCTTGCACGAGCTGACCTAGGATGGACCATGGTTCAATCCCCTGGCATCCCTTATAGTCCCCCAAACCAGAAGTGTTTTCTAAGCACATAGCAGGAGTAACCCCTGAGTGCCACCAGATCTGACCAAAAGAAACCAAAAAAGCAGGGGGCCAGAGAGATAGCATGGAGGTAAGGCGTTTTCCTTGCATGCAGAATGGTGGTTTGAATCCTGGCATCCCATATGGTCCCCTGAGCCTGCCAGGGGCTATTTCTGAGTGTGAAGCCAGGAGTGACTCCTGAATGCTGCCAGGTGTGACACAAAAAACAAACAAAAAGAAAAAAAAAAAAAAACAGGGGCCGGAGAGATAGCATGGAGGTAAGGCGCTTGCCTTTCATGCAGAATGTCAGTGGTTCCAATACTGGCATCCCACATGGTCCCTGAGCCTGGCAGGAGTGATTTCTGAGTATAGAGCTAGGAATAACCCGAGCGCTGCCGGGTGTGCCCCAAAAACCAAACCAAACCAAAACAAAACAAAACACTAAAACAATCCAAAAGGTGTTGGAACATTTGGATAACCATGCATAAAATATTAGAGATTAATTCCTATCTCATACCTTACACAGAAGTCAATTCAAAGTGAATTAAAGACTTTGAAAAACAATAAAAAATGAAAAATAAAGACATTGAGGTTAGACATGAATCCATAAAGATCACTGAAGAAAACATAGGCAGAACAATCCCAGCCTTAGACCTCAAAGATCTTTGATGATGGGATGCCAATTGCAAGAGCTATAGCACTAAACTGAATGAATGGTACTTCAAACTAAAGTTTCTCTATGCCAAAAGAAACATGGGCCAAAACTAGAAGAGAGCTAACTAAATGGGAGAAATCTTCTAACTGAATACATCAGAATAAGGTCTGATATCAAGGATATACAAAATACTCACAAAGGTTTACTCCACAAAATCTATAAATGCCATAAAAAAATCAGGTGGAAAAAGAAAAGATACTTCTCTGAAGAAGACCAAGAGATGACAACAGACACATGAAAAAATATTTATCATCACTTATCATTAGGGAAATCTAAATCTTGACAACAATGAGATCTCACACTTGAGAGGACAGTACACGTTAAACATTCTGTGAAAAATCTCTGCTGGCAGGGATGTGGTGTGCAAGGAACTCTCATCCACTGCTAATGCAAATGCTGCCTGATCCAACCTAGATGGAAAACAGTATGGAGAATTCCCATTAAACTCAAAATAGAACTGCTAAAGGACTCAGAAATCCCTCTTTTGGGCATTTATGCCCAGCATATAAAAAGTCATCCAAAAGGATGCATGTACACTGCTACTCATAGTAGGACTCAGTACAATAGCTAAGACTTGGAATCTACTTAGATGTCTAAAAACAGTCGAGCCAGTTATGAAGATGTGTACATATATATAATGGAGTAGTACAGAGCTGTAAGGAATGGTTTGTTCATGCAAGTTGCAGCAATAGGATGGAACTAGAAGGTATATTTAATGAAGTAAGCCAGAAGGAAGATAAATAGAGAATGACTCTTTTATATGTGGTATTTAGAATAACTCCACTAAGAAACACAATGGTCTACCATTAGCTCCTAAGTATAAAGAGGAGAAGGTAACTGAGCAAAAGAGAAGAAACAAAAAAATCTTTGTTTGTATATCATAGACACCTGCAGCCTGAATATAGCTGAACATAAGTTCAAGTAGTTCAACTGCTCTTTATAGAGCTCTATAATAATGTTCTGATGCTTTTACCCACAGAAACAGGTGCAGAATGTGTTTGGAAGCTGGGAACTCCAACTACAATGATCCATCCAAGAAGACTGTAGCATCTTAATCTTAATATGTCTATAACACCTCTTGTTTTTTTTCTGATTCACATCTGGCACTCAGGGGACCATATGGGATGCCAGGATTTGAACCACCATCCTGCGTCTAAGGCAAACACCTTACTGCTGTGCTATCTCTCCGGCACTGGCAACAACTTTTGTTTTTGTTTTGAGTCCCACAGGGCAGCCTTCATGGATTACTCCTGGCTCTGTAGTCAGAAATCCTCCTGACAGGATTGGGTGACCATGTGGGATGCTGGGAATCAAAACAGAGTCGAACTAGTGTTGGAAGCATGCAAGGTAAAGGCTCTACCACCGAGCCATCACTCTGGCACTAAAACAAGTCTCTAATCTTTGTGTTCACAGTGCTTCTTGGAAAGATACGTCAGTTGCCGTAGTTTCACATTACAGTGCTGTATTATAGTAGATTCCAAATTCACTTCTCATTATGATGTCTTGATAAATATTCTAATGTATTCATTTTCTATTTGATTATTCCTGCTATTATAATCTAATTTTTATGTCCACTGTATGGACATAAATGCCACTAGAAAAGGCAACTGCATGCCATAGACTCTTGCTAAAGTGCTAATTCACTGAGTAGGTTTCACATTTTTTTTCCTTTTTTTTGGTTTTTGGGTCACACCTGGCTGCATTCAGGGGTTACCCTGGCTCTATGCTTGGAAATCGATCCTGGCAGGCTCAAGGGACCATATGGGATGCTGGGATTTGAACCGCTGTCCTTCTCCATGGAAGGCAACACCTTAATTCCATGCTATCTCTCCGGCCCCTACATTTTATTTTATTTTTTTTATTTATTTATTTATTTATTTATTTATTTATTTATTTATTTATTTATTTTTTTGGTTTTTGGGCCACACCCGGCATTGCTCAGGGGTTCCTCCTGGCTGTCTGCTGAGAAATAGCTCCTGGCAGGCACAGGGGACCATATGGGACACTGGGATTCGAACCAACTACCTTTGGTCCTGGATTGGCTGCTTGCAAGGCAAACGCCGCTGTGCTATCTCTCTGGGCCCACATTTTATTTTCAATTAAACCTATTACATGACTAATATAATAATATTATATCAGTTTGCTTTCTGGACAGTAATCTTGATGCTCAAGGCCCATTATGATTGTTTTAAAAATGCTCTATGCACAATCTAACCCAGGAATGTTTTCATCAGGAAAATTTACCCTCACCAATGATGATTTTACTTGGAATTGAAAATTTTTCCATCTGACCTGCCTGCTTGATATTATTAAGCACTCTGACCTATTCCAGTTTTTCAACCTATGGATCGATTTTCATTGTCTATGTATGTGTGAGTGTATGAAGGCTACCTCTATGCCTAGTGCCCACCTGTATTGTACATGCCTATATTATAAATAGTCTTTCCCCTTGTTATAAATATACCCCTTCCTCCTCCCACTTACTACTTTAAAATCCTTTTGTATCCTTTCTTCTCCTATTCAGCTGTGATTTCTCGCTATTTCTCCCTTTATTTTGGGGGGTTTTTTGGCCCACACTCGTTTGCTCAGGAGTTACTCCTGGTTTTGTGCTAAGAAATTATTCTTGGCTTTGGAGCTCCATATGGGACACAGTCCATCCTAGGCCAGTGCTTGCAAGGCAGACGATTTACCACTAGTGCCACGGCTCAAGCACCAATTCATCCCTTTTAACTGTCACCTCCTAACACCTAGGAAACGGACCATACCCCCACTCAAACGTGCTGCAAGTCAGCTCCCAAAGCAAAAGGACAGCTTTCTAGCCCATAATGCCCGACCCAGATAGAAGATGCCACTGCCACAGGTGTTGATTTGCTCTCAGCGGGCCATTTCTCCCACCTCCCTTTTCTGTGGACTGTTGCTCACTACTAATGCTGCTTTTGAGAGACATTTATCTAGAGGACATTACACTATTCCTTACAGTTGGGAGTCATTTTTCAAACTCCACGAGGCCAAGTCAAACACTGAAGCTGTGCTCTGAATTATATTCCCTGCCCAGAGTATTTCAAAAGACTTAAAAAGAATATGTATATTTAGGGCCCGTAGAGATAGCACAGCGGTGTTTGCCTTGCAAGCAGCCGATCCAGGACCAAAGGTATTTGGTTCGAATCCCAGTGTCCCATATGGTCCTCTGTGCCTGCCAGGAGCTATTTCTCAGCAGACAGCCAGGAGTAACTCCTGAACAACACCGGGTGTGGCCCAAAAACCAAAAAAAAAAAAAAAAAAAAAGAAGAATATGTATATTTCTTTGTGTATTCTTTAGATATAATATCCTTAATAGGTATAGTTTGTATTATGTAGATGTAGTTGTCCCCATCCTCTTTTGGATTTGTTTAGTAGGAAATTATAACAGGTAAGTTTCAATTCAAACTGTCCCTGGCCAGGGAGATGATACAAAGGATTGGAAAACATGCTGTGCAAGCAGGGACATCTGTATGCAGGGCCATCATCCCTGCCCAACATAATGTCCCAGGAAGCACTGGGAGAACCTCAGGATCTGCTATTGTGTGCTACTTTGAAATCATGGAAAGAAATTAAGTGACTTTTCAATGCTGTAGCCTCATTAGAAATCAAACAATAGTAGAGAGGTGAACATAAAACAATTAAGAAGGGCAAGCCAAGAATCATCTCTACTACCAATGATGATCTCCAAAACCTTACAAGAATGATCAGAGTCCAGAATAAGTTCTGAACATTCCCAGGTCAGTTTAAGATCCCACGATTCACTTGCTTTTGGACAAACCCACAGTAATTAGGGATGAATACTGGCTGTGTCCTCATGGAGGACATCTGGAAGACTTAGGAGAACATATTCAGAGCCAGGAATAAAACCCAGTTTGGCACAGGTATGGCAAACCCTGACAAAATGTATGATTTCTCTGGTCACTGAAGACATTTAAAGATAGAAAGTTGGATTTGTCTGAAAAATAAAGTCAGGAGCTAGAAGGTTAAAAAATAGGGAGGGACTTTGACTTTGGGCTCAGCAGAATCACATCCCCTGCTGAAACCAGATCCCAGTCTGATCCTGGCACTTTCCTGTAACCCCAGGATGTAGCCCACAGCAGAGACCCCAGGGCAGCTCTCACCTACTGCCTGCAGGTGCCCATAAGTCTCCAGCATCAAGTCTTTGTAGAGCTTCCGCTGAGAGGCATCCAGGCACAGCCATTCCTCCGGGAAGAAGTTCACAGCCACCGCATGTCCTAAGCACAGACACAGGGGTTTAGGAAAAGGCTCATTCAACAGGGCACTGTGGAGAGAACAGGAACTCCCAGTGCTTGAGTGACTCAGGAACTGCACCTTCTGCCCATATGAGCTCCCACCATCCAAGATCCTCTCTCAGTGGGCACCTAGAATGGAAAACTCATCAGACATATGGCAGAAAGCTAGATCTGCCAACAGGATATGCAGACTGTATGCTAGAATGGACATGCAAGTGTTGCTTTGCAAACACCCCTAGACTTACTGAACACTCTTGGGTTAAATGCCTGAAGGAACGAGCTGACACAGCATCTCTCATTGTGGCTCAAAATGCTAAATACACACTAAAACCCTACTGTCCGCATGCCCATCTCTGCCCAGGGTACAAGCAGAGAGAAGGTCAACTGAGGGTCTAGTGAAGGATCTCTATCAATCCTGTGCTGGGGGTTCTCAGCACTCACAGTTCACTGCAAGCAAATCGTTCTGTGGATGCAAAACACCTGAATCCCAGCAACTATGGCTTCCAGAAAGATCCTTTGCTCCAGTTCCCCAAGTAGGGCCATAACCCACAAGGCTGCAGACAAGGAAATGCCTTGGGAAATGCAACTGGCTTACTGCGGAGAAATGTCATTGCATGAAGGAGCCTGACTCTGCGGAAGGAAGGACAAAAGCTGAGCTGCATGTCCTGGGGCGCCCCCGCTGCTCCCCTGGGCAGACCCTGCAGATCAGCCCCTCCAGGCCGGCGGAGAGAACATCGTCCCTCCAGAGACCCCTTCGCCCGCGGGGACCCCTAGACTGTCAGTCTCAGCAGCAGCAGCAGCAGCAGCAGCGCGGCTTTGGAGCTTCCCGCTCAGGGTCCGGCGGTGGAGAGAGAAAAACCCGGATGTTATGACGTCA
The DNA here is from genome assembly GCF_024139225.1 of Suncus etruscus. Taxonomy (NCBI): domain Eukaryota; kingdom Metazoa; phylum Chordata; class Mammalia; order Eulipotyphla; family Soricidae; genus Suncus; species Suncus etruscus. The sequence goes on along the minus strand of NW_026060323.1, from coordinate 698,065 downwards.
CAAAACGTTCAGCCGACAGTTCTCCCGGGGAGACGCTCCGGTCTACAGGATCCCGGGGCGCCCGACCCATCTCCACCCCGCCGCTCACCTGGCCGAGACCCGCAGATCGGGGTGCTGAGGCGGGCCCTCGACCGACGGCAAAAAGAAATTCGTTCCCCACCCCCACCAGAGTTCCTTGCAGCCGCGGGGAAGCCCGGAATCCTCAGTCTGGGCGGCGATGGCGGCGGATAGCGGGGGATTGCGCTTCCCCCTCGCGGCCGGGCAACCGAGGAAGGAAGATGGCGGACTGCGTGACGTCGACTATTCCCGGCCGGAGTCTTAAAGGGCCAGGCGCCAGCTATTTACCTGCCACCGCCAGGATGGAAGTTGAATGTTTCCTTCTGAAATTGACTCAGGCGATGGAACTCTCTTCCTAGGAGGAAACTGGCTCAGTATGGAGCAGGTGGCCCCATGTGCGAAGGCCAGGGGGATTCCCACACAGAACTGACAAATAATGCCCAAATTTGCCAGTTAATTTCCCAACTAGGACTAGACCTAGGGACAGAGGGAGACTAATGCCTTGCAGGTGGCAAATCCCAGGTATCCCATAGGATTCCTAAGTCAACCAGGAGTAATTTCTGGCTACTGAGCAGGAGGAAACCATTTGCATTGCAATCTCTGGCACCCAATACAAAACAATTTTCCTCTGAAACATCAATGGGTTTCGTTTTCTTTTTCATGAATGATATACTCTACAATACCCACCAGGGCTGTTCGTACTCACTCTTATTAATGACACTTGGTAAGCACTCTTACAATAGCCATAATCTGGAAACATCTTCATTGCCTGCGATCAGACTAGTGGATAAAGATCCTTTTGGGGTACACATCTGAACTGGAGTACATTGTAGCTCATAGGGAAAAATGACACATGATGTTTGTTCATATCTATAAGTACGTGGAGAATTTAGAAATTTATAATATAGATTTTAGAATTTTCGAAATTAGAATTATAGAATATAGAATTTACATTTCTTTTTTGTTTTTTTTTGGGGGGGGGGCACACCGGTGTTGCTCAGGGGTGACTCCTGTCTGTCTGCTCAGAAATAGCTCCTGGCAGGCACCGGGGACCATATGGGGCACCGGGATTCAAACCAACCACCTTTGGTCGTAGATTGGCTGCTTGCAAGGCAAACGCCGCTGTGTCATGGAAATGTGTGACCTCAAGGACTGAGTCCTATGTGATCTCAGTGACCCTGCACTTAAGTGATTTCTATAACTCTGGAAATGTTTGTCACCAGGGTCCCTGGACCCTTGTGTAATCTGTCCTCAGGGGCCCTGTACCCGTTTGATCTCAGGGACCTGGATCTGTGTGTCCTCAGGAACCCTGGACTTGTTTTGCCAAAGAAAGATGACACAATTGTAAACCTGTGGGGCTGGAGAGATAGCATGGAGGTAGGCTTTTGCCTTGCATGCAGAAGGATGGTGATTCAAATCCTGGCATTCCATAGGGTCCCCTGAGCCTGCCAGGAGCAATTTCTGAGCATAGAGCCAGGAGGAACCCCTGAGCATTGCCAGGTGTGGCCCAAAAACAAACAAACAAAAAAGCCTGTAAACTTGTGTTGCAGGAAACTAATGTAAAGTGGTGACAGGGGAAACAGAAACCTCAAGAATAGAGATTACCACGTCCCTCTCTACCCACCATAGTTACCCAAGCAAGTATCTTGAAAAAAAATCTAGGACTGATAAATGTCTGAAGTACACACTTACACTGAACAGACATTATGTTTTACTTGTTCCATACCAGGTAGTTGATAAACCTCACCTTGATTCTACTTTGAGCATGGGAAATGGTCCCTGCCACCCAGTTTCTCCAGTAGTCATGGAATTCCGATTGAGTGTAGGACTAAAAGCCAGTCCTAACTTTTTTTGCATGTTTGGTGGACATATCTGTTGATAATCAAAAATTAGTTCTGACTTTGTACAAGGTAATCACTCCTAGAGTGCTCAGGGAATCATATGGATTCCGGAGATTGAGTCCTGGAGTCAGACCCATACAAGACAAGCATCCAACCCATTGTATAATCTCTTTAGCCCCCAAAACAGTCCTAAATCCTATCTAGGCCTTCTAGTTAGGAAGGCCTCACAGAAAAGAATTGCATGTCCATGAATGGTCACGTAAAACAATGTAATTTAGAGCTCTTGAATTAGAAATAAGATAGCCAAGAGAAACAACGCATCCAAGAGAAATAACAGGCTTCTCCAGAAGGTAGTCTCAGGGGGACACTTGCCTTTGCAGAATTGGTTTCGTAGGTTTTCTATCAAATTACTTCCAGGTGGGAACTTACTCTGGAGATGAGATTCTCAAGGGGAAGAGTTCATAAACTTTAATGGCTCACCTTCATGCCCTTATCACAATAAAGGAGAGGAGTTCCTAGCCCTGTCTTGGCCTATGCTGGCCTCAGTTGGACTTATCAGACCTTAGATTCTGTGTGTACAATGTAGGCCATCATGCTTTCAGCTACTTTAGGACTACCGATCCAGAAGATTATTTAAATCTTGGATTTATTACCTCCTGAGAATTCATTGCCAGTACCCCATATCCCGCCTCCAATATATCTAGCTACCTCACTTGGACATAGAGTAGAAGTAATTTTTCTTTTCCTGCACAGAGAAATTCCTTAATCCATCCTGAATCCACAGTCTTACAATAGGTGGTGAGGACCAGTTCCTCTACCCTATGGAACAAATGAATCTTAGGTGTACCTTAATGCTGGCAAGTGGGGCTGATGATAGATAATATTTATACTGCTACCACCATTTTGCTTGGTAGTCAAGGGCGTTGTCTGGAAGGGTTAAAAATAAAGTCTTCCACAGTGTGAAACCAAGACTAGTTACTTGTCTGATATAAAACTGCATATAGAATGCCAGTTAACAAGAATCACGTATTTGAATTAGAATGCTCTTGCATGTTTATATTGAATGAGGCAGAACTTCCAAATTCACAAGAAGAAAGGTGTTCTGTAGAAAATAAAAAATAGCAAAACAAATACCCAAATAAGTTTAATAACAATATCTCACTCCCCAAAACTATACTAAAATAATAATTTAAGTTTTTAGGTCCTTATTTTATAATAAAATCTCTGACTAGAGGAAAAATTTTCATCTCTTACAAGTCCGCAGATGATGCAATACCATTGGCCTGGGAAACATATTTTGAGCAGTTTCGTTGTAGAAAAAGATAGATTTCACGATCGGAAGAATAGGAGCCTGAATAGAAACTTTTAGATTTGTAATTCGAATGTGGGAGAACTTTTAGGGAACTACATTTGTAGCAATAATTCATTAAAATCCAGGCCTAAAGCACACAATTCGAGACAGGTAACTTTGAATAATATTTATTTTGGTGGCAGAGATGGAGAGAGGATTCACAGATGAGAACTTGCCCTTCCTTCTCAGTCACCACCTTCAAATGTCATGTTCAGTGACTATCTCATAGCTTACAGTCAGCCAAGTATTGGGACAAATTCTTGCCTTTGCAGTATATGACCCAGGAAGCCCTAAGGATAGATAAACATAGATCAGAGGCTAGAGTAATGCATGAAAGAGAGGTCTGCGTAGGGATGACCTGCTAAAACATCTAAGAGTGCATTGATGGAATGCCAATGCTTCCAGGGCTAAAAGCAGCAAAATATAATTGTACTTTATTTTTTATCAAGGCAACAGTCCTGATGCCAAAAAAAATGAAAGGAAACATCTACAGCATAGATGCTGCTTGTTGAATAGTCCAGATACAGCCGGGGCACGTTCTAGGCAAAGTGGTTGGTCTTAGTCCATCACAATGAAATCTTTACCAGGCATGCATCCTTTTAGGGTTTCTCACGATTCTCTTAACACATTCGATGTCATCAGAAATGTTGTTATCCAAGAGTTCTGAAAATTAAAGTCGATGAGTCAAGCATTAAAAAAAAATCTTTCTTTTCTTCCACCCATGAATCTGAGGTTGCCCTGCAAGTTACTTCTTCGAGTGGGAATAGAATTTGGAATATATATATATATATATATATATATATATATATATATATATATATATATATACATATATATATATATGTATATATATGTATATGTATATATATTCTATATATTCCAAATATATATTGTGTTGTACTTAGAGATGAATGCTGTAACTGCACTGACTACACTGGAGTAGCCTGAGACAACTTGAAACAGGTCAGGGAAGGGTTACAGAGGCATGGGGTGGGAAAGGAGAGAGGAGCCAACAATATGTTCTTGACAAAATATTCATGACAAAAGACAATCAAACCAATTACTCAAACCTTTGGCCAAGTGAGCACTTCGTGTCAGCAAGGCTAGAAAAATGTGATTACGAAGTTACACACACAGAAAAAAAATCCTCTTGGAAACCTCACCCAGAACCCTGAGCCGTATTTGGAAAAGATTGGACATTACCTCCCCCCTCTACCCTATAGCCCAAATCCTAGCAAAGCTAGAAACAAACTCAAAAATCCCCTTGGAACCCCCCACCCTGGAACCCTGAGCCGTATTTGGAAGAAGAAAGTTAAATTGAACTCTTGATGGACATTGCCTTCCCCCTACCCTATAGGCCTAACCCTATAAAAGCTCTCTTGCTTTGCTGTTCGGGGCCCCGGTCCTCTGTCTCTTGACATGATTGCAGCCCTGGCAAGTCAGTCAATAAGCCTGCCCTTGCTAATTGCATTCTTGGAGTTGTCCTGGTCTCTAATTGACTGGTGGGCCAGCTCGAACCCTTTCATTAGCCTGGTGGTGACAAGCCAGATGTGGAAGTGCTCAGGGACTAGCAGGAATGGCTGGTATTACCTGGGAGGGCATGACTGCATGCTAAGGACTGAACTGTATGTAGGCTTGCTGCATTCATGCAAGCACCCCAAAACCTTGAGCTATTTTCTCAGCCCCCAAAATCAATCATAATTTGTGGAGGACTTCTACTAAAAACTTGAGCCTGATCAACCTAATAGTTTTAAATCTTTTATATCTAGAGCTATTCCCCAGATCTGACGTGCATTTTGCCTCTTTGTTTTTTTCTTTGCATTTGTTTGGAATTTTTTTGAGCTCTATTTTATTTTTCAGAAGGTCCTTGACCTCTAGGCACAAGTCAAATCAGGAAAAATCTTCATTTTAGAAAATAGCGTACTTTGTATAGCCAAAAGCACTGGGTGTGAATATGTAGAAAGGGGGTACAGTTGTGTATCCCAGAAAAAGGATATAATTTTCTAAGGGACAGTGTCCTGTGAAAGTGAGGTTCAGGAAGGGACCAGTATACCCTCTGTCTTCTTGGAATAATATATTTCAGCAGAATCCTATTTTAGTGGGAATACTTTAGTTATTTTTTTTTTATTTTCTATACTCAGTATTCCAGGCGTAGGCTGAAGGAAATCATGTTGTAGGGATAACCTACATTAATTTCACCCTCTATACCCAGCCCTAAAAGGGAATAGAGTACTTACTGCTGCAGGGTATGTTGCAGTCGTGTTTAGAGGGATACTTTTGGTCTGAGCACCACCACTTGTTGTTTACCTGGAATAGCCCATACTCGACAGTACCATCACGATTTTTTGAATTTATAGCCCTGGTGTTGTAGTTGCTCTCATGCTTAGCCATGCAGACCCCTGTGTCAAAGAACAAGATATAAAGAGAAGAAAAAAAAAAAGAACGTGATCCATGATGAGATTCAACATGTTCTGTACAAGTGCTAAAGCAATGTTTTTGCCCATTATAACTGCAAAGGTTCACAACCACTGCTGCTGGAACTGCCAATCCAATAAATGACATGGTGGTGTGTTGTGTGGTGTTGTGTTGTAATATTGTTTTTGCCTGTCATCCCACCTGGATCTTCCAGGTGGGGGTGATTAAGGAAAGAAATAAATAGCTTGCTGGGGAGGCATAGAGAGCTCTTTTGCCAGAACTGACGGCTTGTTCGGTTTGCTTTTTGGAGCTAGCTGCAACTGACAAAAGACTCTTTTGCTGAACATTTGGTCCCCTAATCTTTTGCATTTGTTGATTATTTACTCCGGATATTATTATCAATGTCTCCCCAAAAGGGGGGGACGGAAGAATGGGATTCAATTTATCTTTCTGGGAGTTATTTTTAGACTTGCAGACCATCAACAAGGGGTTTGACCTCCCACCACAGCGGAGGATCAAGAAAAACTTGCTGAAAGCTGATAAACAAGTTGGAAGATGGCAGAGGCATGTCCTCCAGTACCCATCTTGTCTTCATGGTCTCAAAATGTTTTTAATAGAGAAAGAACAGGGAGGATAATGTAGTTCAAGAAAGTTGGAATCAAAGCAAGCATTAAAATTCCCTGATGTCTCCTTCTTCTGTTCTCTGAGTGGGTTCTCTCTTTTCCCTCTTTCTCTTCTCTCTTCTTTCTCTCTTCTCTCTTCTTCCTTCTCTCTTCTCTCTTCTTTCTCTCCTCTTCTCTGGGTGGGTACTCTCTCTTTTCCCTTCTTTCTCTTCTCTCTTCCTTCTCTCTCTTCTCTCTTCTTTCTCTCCTCTTCTCTGGGTGGGTACTCTCTCTTTTCCCTTCTTTCTCTTCTCTCTTCCTTCTCTCTTCTCTCTTCTTTCTCTCTTCTCTGGGTGGGTTCTCTCTTTCCTCTTCTTTCTCTCTTCCTTATCTCTTCTTTCTCTCTTCTTCTCTTCTTTAGGTGGGTTCTCTCTTTTCCCTTCTTTCTCTCTTCTCTCCTCTATTCTCTGGGTAGGTTCTCTCCCTTTTCCCTTCCTTCTCTCTCTTCTCTCTTCTTCCTTCTCTCTTCTCTCTCTTTTTTCTTCTCTCTCTTCTCTCTTCTTTTCCTCCTTCTCCTTTCTACTCCTCCCTTTTTCTTTTTCTTTTCCTCCTCCTCCTCTCCCCACCCTACCCCCTTTCTTTCTTTCTTTCTTTCTTTCTTTCTTTCTTTCTTTCTTTCTTTCTTTCTTTCTTTCTTTCTTTCTTTCTTTCTTTCTTTCTTTCTTTCTTTCTTTCTCTTTGTTTTTGGGCCACCCTGGTGACGCTCAGAAATTGCTCCTACTTGGGGGACCATATGGGACACCAGGGGCTCAAACTGAGGTCTATCCTAGCTTAGGGCATGTAAGGCAGATGCCCTACTGCTTGTGCTACCACTCCGACCCCTCTAGGCTCCCTTTCTCCCCTTTGCTACCCCAATGTGCTTTTAACTCACCTGGTTTAAATATAAGCAACGCTTTCTTGTTTGAACATGTGCCCTCAGGGAAGAACAGGACCTGGGGACAGGCCAAATCCCGGGATCTCAGTCAGATGGGGGAGGCCGCAGGCGGAGAGCCACCTCCTGAGAAATGGGAGCCCCAAACCCATACCCACCTGGGGTCACTTGCCTCCGGAGGTTGCCCGTCTTTTAATTTCTTCCACGACGCTGCACCGGGAAGCTGGATCATGCCGGGACACCAGAATGGCTTGGTTGAAGCAGAGAAGTGCTGGAGAGCGAGAGAGGACAGAAATCCCTTGGTGAGCGAGAAAGGAAAGGAGTCACTTGGTGCCCAGTTTGGGGTGCAGGGGAGGCTCTCCTTAGCTGTAAGCAAGTCCTCTGGAGAGAGGCCCAGGGCTTCTTGCACATTCCCCTTAACATAGCTCAGAGCACGCCGTCATTGAAGTCACACCAGTCAGTTGCCCTCCACTCCACGTGACCACCTCTCTCTAGCATGTGCATTCCTGTCATTTATTTATTTATTTATTTATTTAGGTTTTTGGGCCACACCCAGTGACGTTCATGGGTTACTCCCAGCTCTGTGCTCAGAAACTGCTCCTGGCTTGGGGGACCATATGGGACACCGGAGGATCGAACCAATGTCTGTCCTAGATTAGTGAACCCAAGGCAGACGCCTTACCGCTTTACCCACCGCTCAGGCCCTCATTCCTGTCATTTATTGGGGGGACTCTGAGCTGCCTCCTGCCCCCTGACCTGAGGGTCACTCTCACCTCCAATGACAGGCACGGAAAGGTTCTCAGCTCTAGACACAACCTTGGGGAAGTCACAGGGCAGCAGAACAATGGGGTCAAAGAAGGTCGATGGGGAGCAGCCACAAGGACAGGGGCTTGAAGGCGAGAGGCCTGCTGGCCTCGAACTCGAATCTGGAGGAAGAGAAACAGGCGGCTGAAACCAAGCATCCCATTGTGACACATGGTCCTGTGGGACATAAAGGGATTTGATGGTTTGCCTGACCTCCACTCCCCCCAAATTGTAGATATAAGAGAAACACACTCCCCCACCTTAAAAATTTGGGCCATATCTGGATGTGTTCAGGAAACCTTATATGTTTTTCTGGGAATAAAACCTAGCTCTCTTTCTGAGGCTGGAGTGATAGCACAGCAGTAGGGCGTCTGCCTTGCACAGAGCTAACCCGGGACAGAATCTGGTTCAATCCCTGGCATCTCATATGGTCTCCCCAGCATACCAGGAGTGATTTCTGAGCACAGAGCCAGGAGTAACCCCTGAGCACTGCCACTGGGTATGGCCCAAAACAAACAAAAACACTGTCTCTCATGTCACTGTCAGGACACACTTTTTGGCGCCCTCAATTCCCTGCGCCAAGGGGCCAAGTAGCTGGCAGGCATTTTGGGTATTTTGGGAGGATCACTCACCCAGAGGAGGGAAATTTGGGGACTAACTCAGCACGATGGCCTTACTGCAGCCTCCTGGGTGGACTGGAGTGGGCACCAAACTCTCCCCAGACCCTACTTCTTCACCAGGGAGCACTATCATGGCAGGACGGGCAGGACCTGAGTCCGGGGGCTGGTGGCCTACTTACTTCCTCCATCCCAAAAAGGGTTCCCGGACCTGCTCCTCGCTCAGCCAGGCCACTTGCAGCAGGGCAAAAGGCCAGAGGAGGAAGAGGAAGACGACCAGAAGCACTTGGATGGGGGCCATTAGAGCCCCAGGACGAAGAACTGCAGGGAAAGGGAGAGAGGGGAAGGCAAAATTTCACTGCAGGCCCAGAGGAGCACCTCAGGGGGGTTTCCTCCTCCCACTGGGGGACAGGTGGTTTGGGGACAGCCAGGGGCAAGCCCCGGCCCCTTGGGGGGACCAAGGGACCAATGAGGGTGGGCAAGGGCAGAAAGGATGACCTGGGCAGCAGGGCCTCCTTCCTCTCTTGGACCTTCCTGGCTTCTGGCCGGCTCCCACTCCGCCTATAAAAGGCCTGTCATAAGAAACCAAGTGGCACCTGGAGAAGCTGTGAAGGCGACTGAATGACAAGGAAGACAGAGGGCCCGGCTTTACATCCATGCAGGGGAAGCTAAAAGCAGTGTCCTCCCCCACGGCCCATTCCATAAATAGCTTCCAGGACCAGAAGGAACCGGGGCAGCGTTTTGTCTACTTCGGGCTGGGGAGACAGACAGGGGGGACCACCCACATGCAGAGGGGGATCCTTTTTTAGAAGCTGGCCAGTGTCCACATCCACTCAGCGGCACCCCCAAATCCTGGGGGATGGAGGGGAAGAGGACAGAGCTTGGGCTCATCTCTGTAACACCAAGCCAAGCCTAGCTGGGGTTGCCAGGAGCCCAGAGACGGCCAGTGCTGCCCCAGGGAGTGGGCAGGTAAACAAGAGCAACCCAATTGCTAGTCCTGGGGAGGCATTGACAGTGCCAGGCTCAGCCACTCCCCACCCTGGCCACTGTCCCCATTCTCATCCCCATCTTTGGGGCCTGGGGGGCCTACCGAGTCAACCTTCCTCGCCACCTACCTCCTCATCCTCTGCATCCCATTCCGAGGTGCTGCAGTGTGGGGAGGTGGGGGAAGAGTGGAGCAGGAGGGGGATGGGATGTTGGGAGGAAGGGAAGGGCACAGGGACGTGGGTTTGGGGGTCTCAGCTGGAGGTTCAGGAGTGCTGCACCCCAAGTGCCCCCACTCACACCCCACCCTGGGTCTCCTGGCCTGCAATTCCTTCCCCGGCCCAGGTAGCTGCAGGCTGTCACCTCATCCTCACCAACCCCAGACTGTGTCCTCTGCGAGCCTGCATCCTCGGTGCCTCCATCCTCGGGGCCTCCACTCTCAAGTGCTCCATTTCCAGCCCCTCCATCCTCCATCCTGCACCTTCAAGTGCTCCATCCTCAGCTCCTCCACCTTCCTTCCACCTTCCATCCTCCATCCCCAGGTCCTGCTCCTTCTTCCTCCTATCCTCCAACCTCAAGTTCTCCATCCCGAGCTCCTTCATCCTCAGCCCCTCCATCCTCCATCTTGCTCCCTGAAATCCTCATCCCCAGCTTCTCCATCCTTAGTCCCTCCAACCCCTTTCACCCTTCACCCTCCATCCCTAGCTCCTCCATCCTCCAAGTCCTCCATCCTGCACCCTCAAATCTTCCACCTCCCACCCTTCATCCCAGCCCCTCCATCCTCATAGTCCTCCACCCTCCCTCCTCCCTGGACCCCCAGGCCCAACCCGCACCCCAAAACCCTCTCCCCCATGGAAAGGCCTCTTGCCACGTCACCCTGACACTCGGATCCACACCCAGCGCCCCCCAACCTGCCCTACCTTAGCAGCTTAAGGGACCTTCTTAAAGATCTGGAACAACAGCAACAAAGAAACCCAAATACAACCAGAAGACACAAAATAATAAAAACCAGAGCACAAATAAACAACATAGAACCTAAGAAAACAATACAGAAAATCAATGAGACCAGGAGTTGTTTTTTTCAAAAATAAACAAGATAGACAAACCACTGGTAAGACTCACCAAAAATAGAGGGAAACACCCAAATAAGCAGGATCACAAATGAAAGGGGAGAGATTACAACAGAACCCCAAGAAATCCAACACATCATGAGGGCATATTATAAACAACTACACTCAGTTAGGCTAGAGAACCCAGAAGAAAGTGATAGATTCTTGGAAAAATATTAGCTTCCAAGACTAGAAAGGAGGATGTAGTAAGCCTAAACAGGACAATCACATCGGAGAAAATTGAAACAGTAATTAAGAAACTCCCCAAGAACAAAAGTCCAGGCCCAAATGGTTTTACAGGTGAATTCTATCAAACATTCGAAGAAGAATTACTTCCACAGATCCACAGGTTCTTTCAAACAATTGAAAAGACAAAATCCTCCCCAATTCCTTTTATAAGGCCAATATCACTCTGATTTCCAAAGAGGGCAAAGATACCACCAAGAAAGAAAACTGCAGATCAATTTCACTAATGAACATAGACGCAAAAATACTCAACAAAATCTTAGCGAACCGAATCCAGCACTACATCAAAAAGATTATAAACCATGACCAAGTGGGTTTCATCCCAGGGATGCAAGGCTGGTTTAACAAACGCAAATCAATCAACATCACACACCACGTCAATGACAAAAAAGACAAAAATCACACGATCATATCAACCAATGCAGAAAAGGCATTTGACAAAAGCCAACACCCATTCATGTTGAAAACTTTAAGCAAAATAGGACTGGAAGGAACCTTTTTTAAGATAGTTACAGCTATCTATGAAAAGCCCATAGCCAATATTATTCTTAATAGAGAAAAACAGAGAGCATTCCCACTAACGTCAAGAACTAGGCAAGGATATCCACTCTATATAGTCTTAGAAGTCCTAGCGATTGCAATCAGGCAAGAGAAGGGAATCGAAGAATTCAAATAGGGAAAGAGGAATTAAAACTACCTCTTTTTGCAGATGAGATGATGATATACATGGTAAACTTTAAAGAGTCTACACTAAAATTCCTAGAAACAAAAACCAATACAGCAAAGTGGCTGGTTGCAAAGTCAATACACAAAAGACAGTAGCATTTCTCTATACAAATAATGAAGTAAAAGAGAGATTAAGAATACAACTCCATTTAAAATAGTATCAAAAAACATCAAGTACCTAGGTATCAAACCTACAAGGTAAGTGAATGATTTATACCTGGAAAACTTTAAAACACTTCAGAAAGAAATTGAAGAGGATATTGGGAATTGGAAGAACATCCCATGCTCATGGGTAGGTAGAATCAATGTAGTCAAAATGACCATCCTACCCAAACTCCTATATAGATTTAATGCAATCCCCACCCAAAATCAGACATCATTCTTTAAAGACTTAGAACAATCAATCATAGCATTTATCTGGAACCACAAAAGATCCAGGATAGTCAAACACATACTAAAAACAGGAAGTGGGGTGGCATCTCCTTACCTAACATGAAGCTATACTATAAAGCCTAGTGATCAAAACAGCATGGTACTGGTACAAAGAGAAAGCCTCAGACCAGTGGGTTAGAACAGAATTTCCAGGCATAAGTTCCCAGATATACAGTCAACTGATATTTGACAAAAGAGCCAAGAACGTGAAATGGGAAAAAGCAAGTCTTTTCAACAAATAGCGTTGGTACAACTGGAAAACTATTTGTAAGAAATTCAAAATTGACCCATACCTCATTCGTTATACAAAAATCAATTCAAAATGGATCAAAGACCTCAAAATTAGACCCGAATCTATAAGGTTTATAGAGAATAAAGTAGGTAGAACACTCGAATACCTACATATGAAAAAGGTCTTCGAGGATGGAGCACCAATGGCAAGAACTTTAGCATCAAACAAACAAATGGGACTACATCAGACTAAAAAGCTTCTGCATGGCAAAATAAACCCTACTTAACACTAGAAGACCGTTAACTGACTGGGAAAAATAATTTCACCCATCATATGAGATAAAGGGCTGATATCCAGAATATACAAAACACTGAGAAAGCTGAGCCCCCCCAAAGCCAAATAAAGCCATAAAAATGGAAAGATGAAATGAATAGACATTTCTCTGAGGAAGACCAAAAGATGGCCAACAAACACATAAAAACATGCTCCCCTTCTCTCATCATTAGGGAAGTCCAAATAAAGACAAAAATGAGGTACCACCTTACACCAGTGATGATGGCTCACATAAAAAATAATAGGAATAATCTATGCAGCATGAAAAGCACTTTCATCCACTGCTGTTGGGAATGCCCCCTAGTCCAACACCTATGAAGAACAGTCTGGAGAGTGCTCAAAGAACTCAGAATTAAGCTATCATTTGACCAAGCAATTGCTCTCCTAGGTATCTACCCCAAGTGGAAAGGACATTTATTCCAAGGTATGTGTGCACCCCACTATTTTTTGCAGCACTCAGTATAATTGCCAAGTCTTGGAACCAACCTCGATGTCCAACAACAGATGAATCGATTATTGATGTGGTATCTATAACAAAATGGGATACTACGTCGCAGTCAGAAATGATAAAATCATAGACTTTTCAGCAACGTGGATAGACCTAGAGCATATTACGTTAAATGAAGTAAGCCAGAAGATGAAAGATAAACACAGAATGATAGCACTATTCTGAAGCACCTAGAACATACACCTTATGTACAACTAATACTCAACAGTCAAATAACAGGCTTTAACAGGGTAGAAAACCCAAACATTGTATCATTCTACATATACCAGAGAGCAGTGCCCAAAACACATAAAAAGGAACTATACAAAATCTTGATTACACAGTATACCACAAAAAAAAAAAAAAAAAAAAAAAAACAGCAACAGCAGAAACATAGAAAGACCAGGTAAGTAATCAGCCTTCTACTACAAAGACCCATAATAAGCCTTTAGGGATCTTATGTAGAATTACAGGTAAAGGATACCCTGGGAAACCACTGACTCCAACGGATCATTCCATAAAAATGTTTTATTTAATGCCTTAATATTTCTTTATTTAAAATAACCTCTCAGCTTTTCAGTCCACAGGCGTTCTTGGATACAAAGGGTGGACAAACTAAGATTGCATCTTGGGGCTCAATCACACGAGATGCCATTCCCAGCTTGCACTATGAGAAAGTCCCGATAAAACTATTTAACATACCCTTTATCTCTAGGTAATACCTTCATTTAGGACTTGAAGCACGTGACCACCCAGACCACTGAAGCAGCAACTGTGACCTATAGACTTATACTACAGGCCCTACTCATTGAACACACTCAAACAAACTAGCATTTGCTCGCTCTTTTCTATACTCTTCTCACAACTTTTTTTCTTTTTTTTCTTTTTGTCTCCTTTTCTTTTTAATTTATTTTCTTTTTTCTTTCCAGCCCCTTCCATATACTTTCCCCTTTCACTCCTTTGAAAATTTGACTATCCCTTCACCCCGCAATCCCATCCAGATTCCCCACATTAAAACTCTTCACCCTCAGTTCCTATTCCATTAGGGATCAAGTATGACCTCCTACCCCAGTGAATCAGTACCAAGCGAAGACACAACCAGTCAAACCCACACCTCGCCCCCTACAAGAAAAGGCAACCAACTCCCCTGCTGACTCATGCTGCGTGGTCCTCCTTACCAATCCTTCCTAACGTAGACTGTTACTTGAAACCAGACTTAGCTTTACAAGTATTCTCCAATGCATGAACTCTTCCCAAGTCCTCCCTGCCACAAATCTTTTTGCCAATCTCAAGAAGGTCAGACTGGGAGAATGAAAGGCGCCCAAGACCCCACACACCACAAGAAAATCTCAAACGACAATGGGGAAACCTATCCTACCATCATAAGTATAAGACTTGTATTACACTACCTCTTTACCTGCTTTTCCCCAAATGTAAGATACTTTCTTGCATCACCTTGTTCCTTTAATTAATTTTTTACTTCACTTCTTAAAAATCTTTTTTTGTCATATAAATACTTGAGCACATATTTTTATTTCTATTTTTATATTTTTTCGGTGTGTGATCTGTTTTTGTTTTTTCTCTCTTCACCCTCAAATGATAGCCACTTGCAAAAAAAAGCAAACATAGACCCCCAGTTAACATTATGTACGAAGGGAAAATCCAAGTTTATTAAAGACCTTGATGTCAGACCTGATATCATAAGGTATATAGAACAACAAGTCAGTAAAACAGTCCATGACATTGAGATTAAACACATCTTCAAAGAGGAAACTGCACTTTCCAAACAAGTGGAAGCAGAGATCAACAGTATACAGCAATATAATGTAGCACCACTTCTCCTTGCAAGGGTACACTAAAAAAGGGGAAATCTTACATATAAAAACGAGCTCTTATTTATTAGGGATAAGAACTCATACTTGTTTACAATACAGGGGTATATCCCACTTTAAAAATATGTCACGTGGAGCCAACCTAGACCCCAGGTGATTAGACTGAGACCGTCCAGTCTTGAACCTTGGACCACAGACATAGAAACAACACACTTCTTCACAACAGCCACAGGAAACAAATCCCAACCGGGACTTCCTTAATAGTGCTCGGACAGCAACATGTGCCTGACAATGAGGAAAATGTGAACAACTTGACCTAAGAACAAGTTATCCTACCTCACCAGCGAACGATAAGACAAAGTCACCTTTTGGTCTATCCAAATGCCAAGATCACGATTTACAGATGACTGGCTGACTGTACCACGGCATTCTCTATGTATTCTGGGACCAATAAAAAAGCCCTAGTCCAAGGTGTGAGCTACGACCTGCATAACAACTATGATCCCTAGTTCCAGAGGTTTGTCTAAAATTATTGCAATGGAAGAGGACCTCTGGAATCCCTTCCTAGTATCAGCACAAAGACTAGGACCACCAACCACAGAAGACGGATTATTTGAGAAAACAACAATAGAATACTATTGCTGATTATTATTCTTTTTAAGCTTAAGACTCCACTAATATATTTCAATTTTTCTCAGAAGGTCTACGTAAGAAATCAATATATTTAAAGAGTACAGTTCAACTTACATGTGGGTTCTTTTATCAGAATGTGAATTGCGCCCTGGCTTTATATCCAACTGTCCCAATTGCTGGGAAGCAGAAGTCGGTGAATTTCCTTGGATAGTTTCAGTTCAACATTTTTTTGCCCATTCCTGTGCTGGTTATGTACTAAAAGCATAGTGGGTACTTACCACAGCTAGATGTGCTAATTTTATGTAACTATGAAAATAATCACTTTAAATATTAATTATATAAGGCCTAAATATATTTCAGGAGTAAAATAACTTGTATTTGCTGTATGAAGTCCCAACTTTGATCATCAGTATCTTTACACATATTAGCATATATATATAAACTTTGTTTATAATTCATTATCATTCATATAATTCATTATAATTCATGTCATTTTTAAAAATAGAAAATGTTCCTCTTCTTGTTTTTTTTTTTTTGGACATAGCCACCAGTGCTCAGTGACCACTCTGGGAAGATCAGGGGAACAAATGGGGTCCTTGGATTGATAACATGCAAGGCAAGTTTCTACCTGCTGTTGCTCTTGTCCCTGAAATATAAAATATTCTTCATAAACTTAAAGTTATTGCACCTGCAATTGCATTCTTAGCTGTGAAAGTACAGAGTAGTAGGGTGTTTCCTCAGAAGTCATGGTCCTCCAAGTATTAGCTAAAGGAGGGCTACAGCTTTCAAGAAGAGTCAAGGAGTAGCAGGACTAATCCAACATTACTTTGACTATGTAGGTAGCAGTTTAAATAAGATCTTAGGCTGCATCGCTGCTAAGGCTGTGCAGTCAGGTATCAATAGGGCAACTGGAACAATGCCAGAGTCTCCAAGGTAGTATTGGACATGCTCAGCATGTCATGTGGTGTCCACATGAAGAGCATAGCCATGTACTATCCTGCCAGGCTCTGCTTTCAAAATTTCTTTAAGTGATTTCAGCATTCAAGTTAATTCAACTTTAAATTATAAAAATATATTTTGTTTCCAATACTATTGAACAAAATATAACATTAAATCATGATCATGAGTCCTGTATTTCATAACAAAGTATTTTTACTCCATAAATTTAGTTTATTCAATGTATTCATTAAATATTAGTTTAAAATAAATCATAATATCTCATGTGTCTGAATGTAATCGTTTCTTGTTTTATTTTTAAGTACTGAAAGTCAGCCATTGGTACTGATAAGAAACACAAGCGACAGAAAGAGACTTATATTCTCCTCAATTATTTGCCTTCAAAGAGCATTTCCTAATGTGGGTCAACGCTTTGCCCAAGTGATATATTACTGTTCAGAGTCAGTGATAAGGGGCACCAGGATGACATTCAGCAGTACTATAGTCATGGCACGTAATAACACATTTATAAATCAGGAAACTCAACTTGTAAAGCCTTTATCCTTAAATAATATTTTCACATCAGAAATTTTCAGCAAGAAAATTGAAAACATTAAACATTAATTTATTTTACAAATATTTTTACAATTAAATGATTTTTGTGTTGGAAAAATACTGTACATTACCCATTTTACTTTTACATTTGTGTATGTAATGCTTAATGAATATTTTCTTCAGAAAACAGTCGGAAGTTTTGGCCTACATCCAAGCGGGGCTTAATGATCTTCAGGATCATTCGAAAGCTCAAACTGTTAATATTCATTGAGTCATACCATATCTTAGTTTTAAGGGACTTCTGGGACCTGGCTTAATCTAGTTGAAGAAGAAACTGCATTTTTCTATCATTGGTTCTTCCAATTTGCTTAGAAGAGAGCCTGGAACAAGGGAAAAACATACAACTGTATGATTGTTGGCTAATGAGTTGGTCTTTCATGAGGGGTAAGTAAGTCAGAAGATCTAGAATGGGATAAAAATGTTGTAGGTAAAAATAATGCTTTTTTCCCAAAAAATAACAGTACAGTATTTACTATTTATTTAGTCATCTAATATAGCCTAAACTAAAATCTTCTTTTTATTCTCTGTTTTGTTCTCAAAATTAGGAAATCCAGAATTTTGCAAAAATGACACCTAAATGTCCTGCGCGCCATCAATTGTGCCCAGTTTTGGCCTGAATTGAGTGAATTTACTTTTTGCATAGAAGCCAAGAAAGCTATGGGGGAAGCTGGGTGCAAGGTAATAAATTGAGCAAATATGTAAAATTAAAAAAAAAACAACTAGTAAATATATTGATATAATTTGTTATTTTGCTCCCTTTAAAATATTAAAGAATATTTTGTCTCTTGCAGGGTGACGTGGGGGCACCTCTGGTGTGCAAACTACTACAAAAGGACACATGGGTACAAATAGGAATCTTGACAAATTTTGATGAGAATTGCAAACAACCCTATGTCTTCAGCCAAGTGAGTCCTTTTGTTTTCTGGATCCAAGGAGTTACACACCCCAGCCATGCACCCTGGTTCCAGCAAAGGCCTATGACTACCTCTAATTCCAGCAACTATTTGGTCTCTACCTCTGCAAATACATCAGCCACTACATGTGCTTATATTCATCCACACTTCATCTCTCGGCCACAACCTCAAAGTAAGACCCAAAGTAAATGGTAATGAGGGTGCTTTGAAAGAGAATTGAATAATATACTGGCACTAAAATATTGAGAAGACATATCTGATTTCCTGATTAAAGCGATTTTATACTAATAAAAATTATTTTTCTTATAGATTTCAAAGGCATTTCATACTTTAATACAATGTAACTTTCTTAACATTTCCATTTGACATATATAAAATTATTGTAATAATATTTTTTATGGTCACCTTGAAACACAGATATACAGTTGATTGACTTAAGTCATAGGAATAGATTCTGTGGAATAGATAAGCACAAAACTATATGTATTTAATTTGGAACTTCGGTTCACAGTATTCTGCTCCCAGTGATATCTCAGGCAGTGCTCAAGAAATCTTCTGAGGTGACAAGGATCAAATTCATGCCAACCATGTAAAAAGCAAGTGCCATAACCTGACCCCGTAAAATACATTTTCATTAACATGAAAAAACACTTTATTTTTGTTATGTAATAGTAAATGTTAACCTAAATTTTTCAGGACTATATATATTCATATACATATGAATGTGTGAATAGTTATGGATGAACTCATATAAGCTATAATTATCACCTAACTCCTTTACTATTAGGATACCTAATATTTTAACATCAATGCCTATTTAAATTACTCTTGTTTTCTATTAAAATATATTTTTCCGTGGCCAGAATGATAGTACAATGGGTAGGGCATTTGCTTTGCACACTACTGATCCCCACTGTTTAATCCCGACTGTCTATAGTCCCCCAAGTCTAGTAAGAGTGACTTCTGAGTGCAGAGCCAGAAATAATGTTTGTCACCAGATGTGGTCCCAAAATAAAATATAATAGTATTTGTATGGCTAGAAAATAGTACAGAATGATGGGCACTTACTTTGCACATCGTTGACTGGACATCCTAAGCCATACCAAGAGTGTTCCCTGAACATAGATAATTACAGGAGTTACCCCTCAGTACAGCTGAGTATAACCTGAGTATAATACTATTAACAATGTATCATTTAGATTGCCATGTATATAAAGCATGTTTTAAAACTGAAAGCATTGCTTTAGAAAGTTATTCGTAGTTGAGTTTTAGATATAAAGTGTTTTCAGACATGCGATGTTATAGCACTATTTCCTCACCAATGTCAACCTTCACCCAAATTCCCAGAGTCTCTACCATGCCATCCCCCTATCATTCTGCATTCTTAATACAAACCTCCTTACATTTTATTGTCAGTCTATGGTGGCACAGAGGTAGGATATTAGCCTTGCACGCAACTGACCCAGGACGGACCGCAGTTCAATCCCCTGGCCTCCCTAAATGTCCCACAAGCCAGGAACTATTTCTGATCACATAGCCAGGGTGCGTGACCCCCGAGCATCACCTGGTTTGCAAAAAGGTAAAGGTAACAATAAATCTAGGTCTCATATTTCAATGATGTTGACTGGATAGCTTGTATCTATTCCATAAAAATATTTTTCTTTTAATAATAAATTATTGACTGCATGTTCTAGTTTCTACCTACCTAAAACGTGCTCTTTAATTCTATATAATTCCAACATTATATATACATATATTAAATGTAATAATCTATTTATATGTAATGACTGCTCTGTATTCATTTTAAAATAATATCTTTATTTAAACACCAGGATTACAAGCATGTTTGTAGTTGGGTTTCAGCGATAAAATGAGCACCCGCCAACTCCCTCCCCGCCTGTTTTGGAGACAGGCATTCTACTTCTTATTAACATTGTGATGGTTGGGGCAGGCGAGGTGGCGCTAGAGACAAGATGTCTGCCTTGCAAGCGCTAGCCAAGGAACGACAGCAGTTCGATCCCCCATCATCCCATATGGTCCCCCCATCCCAGGGGCAATTTCTGAGCGCTTAGCCAGCAGTAACCTCTGAGCATCAAACGGGTGTGGCCCGAAAAACCAGAAAAAAACCCAAACAAACAAACAAGCAAACAAAAAAAGATCCTGTCATGGTAGCTGTTAGTGTATTTTTTTCCCTAACTTCACTCATCACTCTGCGTTAGTTTCATATCGACAGCTGGTCCTTCCAGTTTGCGTCTTATTGCATTATATTTTATTATTTTATATTAATATTTTAATATTTATTTTATAAATATTTTAAAAATATTTTATAAATATTTTAATATTTATAATATTACATTAATGTCTCTTATTTTTCTTAAAAGCTGTAGGTGAGTGAAACTATTCTCTGTCTACCTCTCACCCTCAGACTTATTTCACTTAGCATGTTTTCATGTCCAATCATGTATAGGAAAATTTTATGACTTCATTACTCCTGGTGGCTGCATAATATTTTATTGTGTCTATGTACCACAGTTGCTTTAGCCATTCATCTACTGAAAGACATCTTGGTTGTTTCCAATTTTTGGCTATTGCAAACAGGTGTGCAGAAGGCATTTTTGTGTTCTGGTTTTGTTTTCCTAGGGCTTATCTTTAGGAGTCATTTAGCTGGATCATATGGGAGCCCAATTTCCAATTTTTCAAAGGAAACTCCATATTATTTTCTAGAAAGGCTGGACTAGACCACATTCACACCCGCAGTAAAACAGTGTTCCTTTCTCTTCGCATCCCCTTCGTAGGCACTGATTGTTTTGCTCTTTGTGACGTGTACCAGTCAGTGTGGCAGGAGATGGTATCTCATCATTGTTTTGATTTGCATCTCCACGATTATTTGTGATGCAGAGCACTTTATCATGTCCCTTTTGGCCATTTGTATTTACTCTTTGAGAAAGTGACAGTTCATTTCTTCTCCCAATTTTTGATGGGGTTAGATATTTTTTCTAGTTAAGTCTGTCTGGTATCTAAGGATACCAGGAATGTCCTAAGATCTCTTAAGGTATACATAGTATATCTTAGATATTAGCTTCTTAGCTGATGGGTATTGGGTGAATAGTCTCTCTCACTCTGTGGCTGGCTTTATCTCCTAGTCACTATCCCTTTGAGGTGCAGAAGCTTCTCAGCTTAATATATTCCCATTTTTGTTTGGAAATTGATGTTTCCTCTTTAAAGATGCATTTAGGCTCAATGGCATGGAGAATTTTACTTATGTGTTGTTCTATAGACTTTTTGGTTCAGGGTCAATGTCTTTGGTCCATTTGTATTGAATATTGTGCATGATGTAGGATGCAAATCTTAGTTCGCCTTTTTGCACGTGGCTGACAGTTTTCTGAAAAACCATTTGTTGAAGAGGATTTCCTTGCTCTATTTTGCATTTCTTGTCCCTTTATCAAAACTTAGTTGATTTTATCTCTGGGGAACATTCTCTGAATTCTAAAATCCATTCCATTGATCTGCAGGTCTGTCATTCTTTATTCCAATACCAGCTTCATTTTCTTCGACTTCCTAATTTTTTGGTGTTTTTGTTGATCATTTTCTGATTTTATAAACTATATCATTGTTATTTATGTAGGCCCCTTCTTCCTTCCAATTTTCCTCTTAGTACTGCTATTGCCATGTCCCACAAATTCTGATAATTTGTATCTTCATTTGCATTTGTTTCCAGGAATAGTTAGATTTTCTCTTCAATTTTATCTCTGACCCACTGGTTGCTCAGTAGTGAGAGTTTAATTTCCATATTATAACATTTTTCTTCTGTATCCCTTGTAGTCCCTTCTAATTTCAGTGCATTGTGATCTAAGAAGGTAGCCTGTATAATTCCGATTATTATTTGGAGAGACATTTTATGGTCTATGTGGTCTATCCTAGACCATGATGGTCTATCCTGTGCACAGTAGAAGAATGGGTATCTAGTTTTCTGGAGATGGATTGGCCTATTTATATCTTGTAGGCCACATTCTTCCATTTCTCCTTTCTCCTAGTATGTTCTTGTTGGGTTTCAGCCTGATTGACCTATCTATGGGAGACAGGAAAGTGTTGAGGTCTCCCATTTTTTATTTGGTTTACTTTGTCTTAGATATTTTTCTATCCTTAGCACCCCCAATACACTTACAAAACTTTGACTGCTGCCTGAACCTTTTATATTGTCTTTCTCCTCCTCCACTACATTTATTTCTTCTCCACCATATACTCTAAGGCCAAGAGAGTTCAGGCCAACACATATTTGTACTATGACATTCCTTAGTGCAGTGATTCTAAATACTAACAATAAGTGATTTTATCCTATATTTATCCTCTTCGTATTTAATTATATCATTATTGTAATAATGATAAAATATATAGCTATATAACTATTATATATAAATAATCATTTACCATTAATATTATATATTATATTTATAGCTCTGTATCATAGAGATATAATGTATAAATTAGCATTTATTAATATAATTATATATAATATGATCATTATTTGATTCATATGTGTTATATAATTATGTAATATTCTGTTATTTAATATATCTTCCAGTTCCAACGATTTTGTAGAAAATTGCATGATTGCTTCACTACTTACCACTGTGTAGTGTTTCATTGTGTATATGTATCATATCTTCACGATCACTCATCTGTTGAACATTTAGTTTGAATCCAATTCTTAGCTATTGTACTGCATGCTGTGATAAATAGCAGCATGCATACATACTTTCGAAGGAGTGTTTTCCTGTCCTGGGAATCTCACCTATATCACTTTTAAGTGTGATATTTGAGTTGTTTAGTTGGTCGATTTATAATTTATTGAGAACTCTCTTTACTATTTTACGTAGGGGATGGATCAGGCAGTAATCCCATTGGCAGTAAAAGAGTTCCTTTTTTTTTACCACGTCCCTGCCAAAAATTGTTCCCAATATATTTATAATAATTCCTTTGTTTAAACACCAGAAATAATAATATAATTGTAGTTGGGTTTCAGTTTTAACAAGAACACCACCCTTTACCGTGCAACATTCCCATCACTAATGCTCTATCTCTCCCTCCCAGCCCCCCGCTGTACTCGAGACAGATTTTCTTCATCCCTCACTCACTGACATCGTTATGACAGTTCTCAGCATAGTAACTTCTTTAACTGCAATCACCACTCTTTGTGGAGAGCTTCATATTTTGAGCTGGTGCTTCTGGCCTTCATCTCTGGAAATTATTTCAGTGTCTTTAATTTTTCTTAAAACTATAAATGAATGAGACTATTCTGTGTCTCTCTGACTCATTTCACTCAGCATAATGTATTCCATTTGCATCCATGTATAGGAAAATTTCATGACTTCATCTCTCCTGATTGTTGCATAATATTCCATTGTGTATATGTACCACAATTTCTTTAGCCATTTATCAGTTGAAGGGCATCTTGGTTGTTTCCAGAGTCTGGCTATTGTAAATAGTGCTGTGATGAGTATATGTGCGAGGAAGGGATTTGTATTGGATTTTTGTGTTCCTAGAGTATATTGCTAGGAGTGGTATAACTGGGTCAAATAAAAGCCTAATTTCCAGTTTTTTGAGGACTCTCCATATTGTTTTCCATAAGGACTGGCCTACATGGCTTTCCCACCAGCAATGAATGTGAGTTCCCTTCTCCACACATATCTGCCAGCACTGATTGTTCTTGTTCTTTGTGATGTGTGCCAGACTCTGTGGTGTGAGATGATACCTCATTGTTTTGTTCTACATCTCCCTGATGATTAGTGATGTGGAACATTTTTTCATGTGCCTTTTGGACATTTGTATATCTTCTTTGAGAAAGTCTCTGTTCATTTGTTCCCCTATATTTGATGGGTTATATGTATTTTCCTTAAATTCTATCAGTACCTTGTATATCTTAGATATTAGCTCTTATTGATGATATTGGGTGAATAGCTTCTTCCATTCTTTGAGTGACTTTTGTATCCTAGGCATTATTTCTTTAGAGGTGTAGACGCTTCTCAGCTTAATTTAGTCCTATTGTCTATATCAGCTCCTACTTGTTTGGAGAGTGCTTTTCCTCCCTTGATGATGCCTTTAGTTTCAATGTCCTAAAGTGTTTTACCTACATGTTGTTCTATATCCCTTATGGTTTCAGGTCTGATATCAAGGTCTTTAATCCATTTGAATATGACATTTATGCACGGTTTTAGCTGGAGGTCTGAGTTCATTGTTTTGCAAGTGCTGACCAATTATGACAGCTTTGTTGAAGAAGATTTCCTTGTCCATTTTACATTTCTTGCCTTTTTATCAAAGATTAATTTATTGTATACATGGGGAGCATTCTCTGAATATTCTAAGTCTGTCTCACTGATCTGAGCGTGTCTTTATTCCAATACCATGCTGTTTTAATGACTATTGTTTTGTAATAAAACTTAAAGTTGGGAAAAAAGATGTCTCCAGTCATCCTTTTCCCAAGGGTGGCTCTAGCTCTTCTTCGGGGTTTATTATTCCAGATGAATTTCAGCAGTGTTCCCAATATTTTTAACTTTCCAATATTTTTAATATTTTACATCATTCTTGTAGCTAACCACAGAGAACCTAACAACACCTAATTTTGCCCTAGACAGAGCAAACATCCTATTTCTCTCCCTAAACAGAGATTACATTCTGTCTTTCCCTTAAATGGAGTATGTGTCTTGATTTTTAACAAAAAATTTAGCCTGTTATTCTCCTTTTTCTGTTCTCCTCCTAATCTGATTGGCCGAGACACATAAATATCCCATTCTCACCTAAAATAAAGGGTTGTTAAAGTTATTCTTTCAAAGTGGCTCGCGATTTTTGAATCTGTACACTATAGTTGCATAGGATCAACCTCATCACTCTTACACATATCAATTACACAAACTCACAAGTATAAAATGATATCTCATCTTTTCTTAAATTGTATTTCCTTAATGGTAAGTGATGATCAGCATTTTTATTTTAATCAAAGTGGATTACAAATCTTTCACAGTAATATTTTAAGTACATTGTGATAGTGAATCAGGGGTGTTCCCACCACCAATATTGTCCACCTCCAGCCCTGTCACCAGCATGCATCCCATATCCCTCTCTTTTTACCCCCAGGCTTCTAGTATAGAATGTCCTCTCTGTGTCTAGTATCTTGGGAATTGGGTATTGATTCTGTTGTCATTGACTTTGGATTTGGTGCCTAAGTTTGAGCCTGTTTTATTCTATTTAATGTTCATGTGACTGTTTGGTCCTGGTACTCTCCATAATTTTCTCCACTTGTGAGACGAGGCAAGATGGCTCAAGTTCTGTGGTTCTGTTTGAAGGGAGGAAAATAATGAAATAATACTACTAATAAAATAAATGGTGCAAAATTGAAAAAGAAAAATGAGAGAAGTCCTTCAAGAGGCCATATCCATCAGTTTAAGAGCAGAGAAGAAAAATAAAGAAAAACATAACAACAGTACAAAAATTAAAAATAGAATAAAATAGAAGATAAAGAAAATCAAACAACAAACTCAAAAGCACCAGAGCAATAAAGGCAGCAGCCATACAATAACCACGGTTCTGAAATAGAAAGCAAAACAAAGCCCTAAGAAAGAAAAGCAACAGACAACAACAAAAACAAAATATAAAAAGAAAAAAAATGGATTTATGTGTCTCTTTTTTTCTTGTATAGGTACAGTAAATATTGAGGAGGTTAGAAAGAGAATTCCCTTGGCCTATACAGAGTTTCTCTGCCCTTGAATTATACTGTCATGGTAATAACTACAGGCTCCGTATATGTTCTTTAACTCTCCCAGAGGAATTTCTGTTGTGTCTGGAATCTTTTCATTCTTTTGTGGGTGATAAAATCGTGCCTCTGTAGCTAGAGATCTTGATATTTGTATAAGATATACCAGGTACTGACAGAACTTAACAAGAAAAATATAATCCCATAAAAAGTGAAGATAGAAATAAAAAGACACTTGCTGAACGAAGAAATACCAATGACCAAAGGCACATGAAAAAATACTCCATATCATCAGTGAGATGCAAATCAAAACAACTCTGAGGTTCCATCTCAAGTCACAAAATTACTGTACACTTTTATGCTAAAAACCTAGAAGTAATTACAGATTTCTACTCAAGAATAATACTCTAGGACAATATGGGATTATGGGTGAGTTGTTATGAAACATTCAGCAAAAAATAACTACCATAAATCCTTAAACTCTTCCAAAATATAGGAAACAGGAACTTCCTCTAACACCTTCAATGAAACTAACATTATCTTTATTCCCAATAATGTAATATCAATCATGAAGAGAAAAAATTGGCAAGATCCAACAGCTATTTATGATATAAACTCTCAGCAAAATAGGTATTAAAGGGACATTCCTTAAATAAAAAGAAGATAGGTTCGTCAACAAATAGTATTTGGACAATTGAAAAATCCCATACAAGGTATTAAAAATTAATGCATATCTTATACCTTAAACAAGAGCCAAATAAAAAGTGGTCTGGTATTTTGAGATAAGATGTGAACCATAAAGTTCATTGGGGAAAGATAAGTAGAACATCCAATACTTAGATATTAAAGGAATCTTCACTTATAGAATGGCAAGTAATATAGAATCAAATTTGAATAAATGGGACTATATCAAACTAAACTTTTCTCTATAACTAAAAGAAATGAGTCAAAACTAAAAGACAGTAATTGAGTGGAACAAAAATATTTTCACTCAACACAACAGATAAAGTACTTGGATATACCAAATGCTCACAAAGGTTAAGTCTACAAAAAATATAAACCATGTGGTGAAGCAGTGGTGCAAGTGGTAAGGTGTCTCCATTGCCTGCACTAGCCTAGGTCCACAGTTTGATCCTCTGGCATCCCATATGTCCCCCAAACCAGGAGCAATTTCTGAATGCATAGCCAGAAGTGGCCCATGGACATCACTGGGTGTGGCACAAAAACCTAAAATATAAAATAAAATAAAATATAAATTCATAACTGAACAGATTCCTTTCTGAATAAAACCAGTAAATGGACAACATGTTCATAAAAATGCTGATCATCTCACAACTCTAAGAACCATAAAGAAAGACTACATCCTAGCCTCCTATTCCTTCATACTTGGAATATTTATGTTTCCAGAAATCTGTACACTACTTCTACGTTTTTTAGCTTAATAGTGTGCAGTAATTCTGTGGCTTGAGATGGTACATCAGAGTTATATTGATTTGATCTCACTGATGATTAGTGATGTGTAGTATTTTTTCATGTGCCTTTGGTCATTGCTATTTCTTCTTTGAGAAAGTGTCTTCTCATTTCTATCCACTTTTTGATGGGATTATATTTTTCTTCTTAAGTTCTGTCAGTACCTATATATCTTAGATATTAACCACTCAAAGATGAGTATTGGGTGAACAGTTTCTCCGATTTTGCTGGTGGTTTCAAAAAATAAAAGAGGACACATGACAATGAAGACACATACCCAGCTCGTGGATATGGAGGATTAACATCATTAAAATGTCAATACTCCCCAAAGCATTGTACATATTTAAAGCAATCCCTCTAAGAATACCCATAACATTCTTTAAGACTGTGCCCAAACATTCCTACAATTCATCTGGGACAATAAACAATATCTGTAAATATCTGTAAATAGCTATAGCAACCCTTGGGGCAAGGAATATGGGAGGCATCACTTTCCCCAACTTTAAACTGTATTACATAGCTATAGTAATTAAAACAGTATGGTATTGGATTAAAAACAGAACCTCAGATCAGTAGAATAGACTAAAGAATTTAGAGAATGTTCCCCAGACATACAATCTACTAATTTTGATAAAAGGGCAGTGAATGCAAATGGAGCAAAGATAGCCTCTTCAACAAGTGGTGTGAGGACAACTGGTCAGCCACTTTCAAAAAATGAACCCAGATCTCCATGCACAAATGTCAAATGCAAATGTATTAAAGATCTTGATTCCAGACCTGATACCGTAACGTATATAGAACAACACGTCAGTAAAAAAAAAAAAAATCCATGACATTTAGACCATAGACATCTTCAAGGAGGAAACTTCACTTTCCAAACAAGTGAAAACAGAGAAGAACAGATGAAAATACATTAAGCTGAAAATACATTGAGCTGCACCTCAAAAGATATAGTGTCCAGGATATAAGAGCCACCCACCATGTGGGAGAATCTATTCGTCCAATATCCATCAGATAAAGGGCTAATATCCAAAATATACAGGGCATTGACAGAACTTTACAAGAGAAAAATCATCTAATACCATCAAAAATTGGGGAGAAGAAATGAACAGATGCTTTGATAAAAAAGAAATACAAATGGCCAAAAGGCACATGAAAAAAGTTCCTCATCACTGATCATCAGGGAAATGCAAATCAAAACAACATGAGATACCATCTCACACTACAGAGATTGGCATACATCACAAAGAATGAGAATAATCAGTGCTGGTGGGGATTTGGAGAGCAAAGAACTCTTATCTACTGCTGGTGAAAATGCCATCTAGTCCAACCTCTATGAAAAGCGATATGGAGATTCCTCCAAAAACTGGAAATTGAGCTCCCATTCAACCCATCTATTTAATTCCTAGGAATATATCCTAAGAACACAAGAATAAAATACAAAAACCCCTTCCTCACACCTTTATTTATTGCAGCACTATTCACAATAGCCAGGCTCTGGAAACAACTAAGATGCCCTTCAACAGACGAATGGCTAAAGAAACTGTGCTACGTATACACAATGGAATATTATTCAGCCATCAGGAGAGATGAAGTTATGAAATTTTTCTATACATGGATGTACATGGAATCTATCATGCTGAGTGAAATAAGTCAGAGGGTGAGAGAGACTTAGAATAGCCTCACTCATCTATGGGTTTTAAGAAATATAAAAGTAATTTTTGCAACAATTCTCAGAGACAATGAGAGGAGCTCACTCATGAAGCGCACCACAAAGAGTGGTGAGTGCAGTTATAGAAATAACTACACAGAGAACTACCATAATCATGTGAATGAATGAGGGAACTGGAAAGCCTGTCTGGAGTACAGGTGGGGGTAATGTGGGATGGAGGGAGATTTGGGACATTGGTGTTGGGAATGTTGCACTGGTGAAGGGGGTGTTCTTTACATGACTAAAACCTAATCACAATCATATATGTAATTAAGATGTTTAAATAAAGAAAAGAATAAAAATAAAAAACTAATAAAAACCTACAAAGGGACACAGAAGAAAAACTTTAACATTGGGAATGAAACAGCTTACCACTGAACAAACAGTGGGTCAGAGATCAAATCAAAAAGAAAATCAAAATATTTTGGAAACAAATGACAATAAAGACACAAATTATCAGAATTTATGGGACTCAGCAAAAGCATTTCTGAGAGGAAAATATATAGCTTTTTAAGTACACATCAGGGGAAAAAAGGACTGCATGTGTAGCTTAATGACACAGCTTATAATGACACAGCTCAACAAGTGAAATCAAAAATAGGTAGGCAGATGGAAATAACAGATTTTAGAGCATAAATCAATGAAATGTATGTGCAGAAAACAATTTAAAAATCAATTAAAGCAAAAATTAGTTCTTTGAAAAAATAAAGATTGACAAACCTTGGCAAAATTCACAAAGAAATTGAGAGAGAGGAACTTGTAAACCAGATTAGAAATAAAAAAGGGGAAATCAATACAGATATTTCAGAAACTCAAAGGGTAATCAGAGAATACTTTGAAAAACTCAGTGCCATGAAACATGAGAATCTGACAGAAATGGACAAATTCGTAATTCTTATTTCCTTTCACAGTTAAATAAGGATGAGGTAGCCTATCTGAACAGTCCCATCAATATTGAGGAAATGAAAATAGTGATAAAAATATCTTCCCCCAAACTAATGAATTCTTTTAAACCATTCAGGAGGAAAATCTACCAATTCTTTTATGCTCTTTCATAAAATTGAAGAAACAGGAACACTTCCAAATAGTTTATATAAAGCTAACATCACCATGATACCAAAATCAGACAGTGATTCTGCCAGAAAAGAGAATTATAGATCAAGATCCCTGATGAACACAGATGCAAAGATCCTCAACAAAATACTGGCAAATAGGATACAATGCATCATTAAGTAGGTTTCATCCCAGGAATGCTAGTATGATTTAACATCTGTAAATTAATCAACATAATGCACCATATCATCATCAACAGTAACAACAAAAATGCATATGATCATATTAATAGATGCAGAAAAAGCATTTGATAAGGACCAACACTCATTCTTGATTTTAAAAAAGCCCTTATCAAGATGGGAGTGAAGGAAATTTTCTCAATGTAGACAAGGACATCTAACACAAGCCAATGGCAAATATTATTAATAACAAAAATAAACTAAAAGCCTTTCTCCTATAAACTGGTACAAGTCATAGCTGCCCTCTCTCAACACTTCAATATATCACTGAAATTTCTTGCCATAGCGAATAGGCAAGAAAAAGGTATCAGGGAATCCAGATAGGTAATGAAGAAGTCAAGCTTTCCCTGTTTGCAGATGACATAACATATTTAGAAAACCTTAAAAATTAGTCAAAAAGCTTCTAGAAATGATAGATTCATATAGCAAAGTGGCAGGCTACAAAACTAACATGAAAAAGTCAATGGCCTTCTTGTACACTAATAATGATAGAGATGAAATGGACATTAAGGAAACAATTCCTTTCACAAAGAAATCCTGAGAGAGAAACTTGATAAACCAGATTAGAAATGAAAAGGGGGAAATTAATACAGATATTGCAGAAACTCAAAGGGTAATCAGAATATACTTCAAAAACTCAATGGCATGAAACATGAGAATCTAACAGAAATGAACAAATTCATAGATTCTTATAACTTTATACAATCTTATGCATATATTCTTATATAACCTTATTCTTACAATGCAATAATATAATATTATACTTATTATAATTCTTATAACCTTATATAACCTTATTCATATATAACCTTACATAACTTATTCATATATATATATGTATATATATACATTCTTAAAAACTCACATTTTATAACAATCAAATGGTATGTATATCTGGGAAAAACTGAATTCTATATATATGCACCCAGTGATAACCACAAATATATTTAATGTAATTGTTTTCAAATCTGAAAGAAGACATTGATAAAAATAATAGTGGGAGACCTCAACACTGCCATGTAACCTAGGCTGAAACTAAACAAAAATATATTAGATCTGAAAGAAAAATGGATGATAGTGGACTAGTAGCAATATCTATATGATATTTCATCCCCAGAAAAGTGGAAACATTCTTCTCCAATGCACATGGGTCATCCATCCTAAAGGATAGATAACAGGCTGGCCCATGAACATACCTCAATAGAAAAGGGGATGAAAATTTTACGGAACTCCTTCTTAGATTACAGCTTACAATGCACTGAAATTAAAAATTATCTACTAAGGAACAGAATAAAAGCTTTAACACTTGGAAATTAAACAAATCACTACTGATTAACCAGTGGGTCAGAGATGAAATCAAAGAGAAAATAGAAATATTCCCAGAAACTAATTCAAAAGAAGATGCAAATTATTATAAATTCTGGGATACAGTATAAATGGTACTAAGAGGAAATTTTATAATTTTCAAGCACACATTAGGAAGAATCAGAAAAGAAATGAACATTAGGAAAACAATTTTATTTACATTTGCCACACAAAGTCTAATACCTTAGAGATAACTAAAATAAACTGGTAAAGGATCTCAAAGAAGAAAACTAAAAAAAAGCATCTGCTACAAGAAAAAAAAGTGGGGGATAATATTATAGCACGGTTATAGGGTGTTTTTTATTGCATGCTGCTGACATAAGACAGACCTGAGTTTGCAACCTGACATCACATATGGCAATTTCTGAGACTATAGTCAGGAGAAACCCGGGACCATCACTGGGTGTAGCCAGAAATAAAAGAAAGGGAAAGAAAGAAGGAAGGGAGGAAGGAAGAAAAATAAAAGAAAGAAAGAGCAAAAGTAATAAAGAGAGAAATAAAAAGAAAAAACAGATGGAATGAAGAGAAAAAAGAAAGAAAACAGAAATAAGGAAAAAAATAAAAAGAAGAAATGAAAGAAAACAGAAGGAAGAAGTAAGAGAGTAACAAAATAGAAAGAAGGAAGAATGAAAGATAAAAGAAGGAAGAAAAGAAGAAAAAAGATAAGGATGTAAGAAAGAATGAAAAAAAAAAGAAGGAAGAAAAAGGAAGTAAAAGGGAAAGAAAAAAGAAAGGAGGAAGAGAAAAGAGTAAAGAAGGAAGAAAGATGAAGAAACAATGCAAATAAGTAATGAAGAAAGAACGAAAAAAGAAAAACAAGCGAAAGAAAGAATAATTGAGAGAAAGTAGATGAAAGAAAAAAGGATGGAAGAAAAAACAGAAAGAATAAAGAAAGAAAGAAAGAAAGAATGAAAGAAAGAATGAAAGAAAGAAAGAAAGAAAGAAAGAAAGAAAGAAAGAAAGAAAGAAAGAAAGAAAGAAAAAATGAAGAAAGAAAAAGAAGGAAAGAGAGAAAGAAAGAAAAATGAAAGAAAAAAGGAAGAGAGAAAGAAAACAAAGGAAGAAAGAAAAACAGAAGGAAGGAAGAGAATGAGAGAAAGAATGAAAGACAGAAATAAAAAAGAAAGAAAAGGAATGAAGAAAAAAGAAGGTAGGAATGAAGAAAGAGAGGGGGAGCCGGGCGGTGGCGCTAAAGGTAAGGTGTCTGCCTTGCCTGCGCTAGCCTTGGACGGACCTTGGTTCGATCCCCTGGTGTCCCATATGGTCCCCCAAGCCAGGAGCAACTTCTGAGCACATAGCCAGGAGTAACCCCTGAGCATTACCAGGTGTGGCCCAAAAATAAAAAAAAAAAAGAAGAAAGAGAAGGAAAAGAAAGAATGAAAAAGAAGGAAAATCAAAAAAGCAAGAAAGAAAGAAGAAAGAAAAGAATGATAGAAAGAAAAGGAAGAAAGTATAAAAAAGAAGAAAGAAAAACAAGGATGGAAGAAAGAACGAGAAAAAGAAGAAAATATAGAAAGAAAAAAGAAAAGGAAAGAAATAAAAGAATAAAAAAGAAAGATTTATAGGATAAGGAAAATATAGATGAAGGAAGGAAAAAGGAAGAAAGGAAAAAAGAAAGAAAAAAAATGAAAAAGGAAAGGAACGAAGAAAATGAAGGAAAGAGGAAGAAAGAAAAAAGAAGGAGAAAGAAAGAAGAAAGATAGAGAAAGAAAGAAAGAAAGAAAGAATAAATGAATGAAAGAAGAAAGAAAGAAAGAAAGAAAAAAGAAGAAAGAAAGAAAGAAAAAGAAAGAAGAAAGAAGTAAGAAGGAAGGAAGGAAGGATGGATGGAAGGAAGGAAGGAAGGAAGGATGGATGGAAGGAAGGAAGGAAGGAAGAAAGAAACTGGCTAAAACTAAAAGACAGCTTAGAGAATGTTAAAAAATTGACACTCGACACATCAGATAAAGAATTAATATCTAAGATATACAAAGCACTCAGAAAGGTGAACCCCACAAAACACAATAAAGCTATAGAAAAATGGAGAGAAAAATGAGTAGACACTTTCCCAAGGAAGACCAACAGATGGCCAAGAAACACATGAAAATATGTTCACCATCACTCATCATTAGAGAAATCCAAATCCAAATCCAAATCCAAATCCAAATCAAGACAACAATGAGGTACCACCTAAAACCGGTGAGGATGGCACACATAAAAAATAATGGGTCCAATATCTGTTGACAGGATGTGGTAAGAAAGGAACTCTCATTCACTGCTGTTGGGAATGCTGTCTGGTCCAACCTCTATGTAAATCTGTGTAGAGAGTGCTTAGTAAACTCAGAATTGAGCTGTCATATGATCTAGCAATTGCTCTCCTGGGTATCTACCCCCAAGATAAAAGAATATTCATCCCAAAGTATGTATGCACTCCACTATTCTTCGCAGCACTCAGCACAATAGCCAATAATTTGAACCAACCTTGATGCACAACAACAGATGAATGTATCATGAAGACGTGGTATTTATACATAATGGAATACTACATAGTAGTTAGCAATGACACAATCATGGGTTTTGCAGCCACACTAATGAATCTTGAAAATATTATGTTAAGTGAATATTATGTTAAGAAGAAGGATAAATACAGAATGAAAGCACTTCTTTAAGGTATTTAGAACATATACCACATTTACATATACTAATCCATGAACATACAATGGTCAATAGGGTAGAAAGTCCAAACACTGTAGGTGCCAGCATATAATGAACAGAAGTGTTCAAACCAAGTGGAAAAGGGAACACGAGATGGGAATACCCATTATAATTAAAGAAATGAGCAATGACGGAAGCAGCAATTTTGTGTGAACAGGTATAATAAACCTCTAAACAAAAAGGTCTATAATAATGTCCTAATATATTTTCCACAGACCCACGTGCAGAATATGATTGGAAGCCTGACTCCCGCTGCAGTGATTACTACCAATTTGCTTTAATGTCTTAATTTTTACTAGGCATAAAATAACCCTTCAGTTTCTTGTCCACAGGGGGCCTTGGAAACAAAAGATGGACACTCTAATTTTAAACCTCTGTGTTCAATCATACTGGTTACCATCTAAGTGTCCATTATGTCAATGTCTTTATAAACGACTGTATTTTTACCCACTCAATTCTGTTTATGTCTTCTATAAAGACCCAAGCAAATGATCATTCAGACCACTGTAATAGTCAATGGCACATCACAGACTACGTCCCCCTTTTCCCTTTCTTTCACTTTATCTCTTTCTCTCTTTTCCCCTGCGTTCCCCCCTGCTTTTTCCCTCTCTTCTTTATTCTTCATCAACTTAATATTAAAAAGAACTCGCTGTTTATTGCTCTTTAGAAAAGCTACCTCTATACTTACCAAGCAGAGAGTAAATGATCATGCAAGGAGTCTATAGTTAATCCCATGACAGTATACTTCAGGGGTGGAGAAACTCTGTATCTCCTACGTCAAGGGAATTCCCTCTACAATGTCCCCAAGAGTTACTATGCCTATGCAGGGGGAATAAGAAAAGAAAAGAAAGCACAAAACAATTATTTTTCCACATATTTATTGATTGATCGATTTTTAAAGTCTTTATTTTGCTGTAGAGATTGACGTTTATGTTTTCAATATTATTTTATTTCATTTTATCTTATCTTTCTCTTTCGTTTTGCACTCCAGCATGATTTGATTGCAGAACCGAGACTATTGTGTGGTGCTTGTTTTTATTGCTGTAGTGCTCACTGGATATTTAATTTGATATTTCTTTCTGTATTGTTGGGGTGTTTAAATTACCTTTTTCACATCCTCTCTCAAACTGAGGTTGAAAGCCTCTAGATGGACTCCGCCCATTTTCAGCATACTTTACTTCTTTTTTTCTTATTTTGTACCCCAATCTATTGCTTTTCTTTCCTTCAAACAAAACCACACGAATCGATTTATCTAGCTCTGCCTCTTAAATAGAGGGGAAACAAAGGGAGGTACCAGGACCAAACAGATATCTGATCACTAATAGTAAGCTAGACAACGAAGCGACCACCTACTCGAGCAGCCCGGGGGGTGATGGTGGGATATATGGGTTGCAGAAAGGGAATTGGGATGGGGGAGGACAAATTTGGTGATGGGTATTCCCCTGATTCAATGTTAACATGTACCTAAAATACTACTGTGAAAGATATGTAAGCCATTGTGATAAAATTTGTTTTAATCAGAAATGCTCTTTGACTTACATGTATTATTATATATTATGTTATGTTGTTATATTATGTTATGTAGTTTATCTCAATATATTAATTAATTTTGTCTCTTGAATAAATCCTTACAATAAAAAAAGAAAAGGTACCTCTATACTTAAGATGAAGTAGACAAAAGTACACAAGGTAACCACATTTCCTAGTACTTACCACCACATTGCTTAGTACCCTAGATGCAAAAACAGTGCTTATCTTAAAAATTCAGCAATTATATAATCCTGAAACATTTATCAAAGACCAAACCCCACAGTGATTATGAGCCTCAGAAAAGGAAAAGAAAAAACCTCCAACACCGACGTACTGGCCCATTCCTCTTTAACATATTTTTATCGCATTTATTTATTCTTCTTTTCTCTTCCCTCTTTTTATTTAACCCCTTCCTCTCCTAGACAATATCTTAACAATTATTTAATCTTTTCTTAAATCAATCATATCTTAGGAGCTCAGACCCAGCATATGTGGATCAGGCCTCCAACAATAACCTAAAAATAGAACACTGATATCTGTCTTTATTGGGCATGAGTTTGTAGGAAACCTCTATGGTTGCCAAACCATATGGTTGCCAAACCATATGCCAAACCATATGGTTGCCAAACCTAAACTGTAAACAAGCCATGCGTAAAATGTATATAGTCCCCTTTATATATTACCCCACCTCTCACCCCCCAATCCAGATCCATAATCCTTCCTTATTTAATTCTTTTTACCCTCAGTTCTTAACTCATTAGGTACCGAGAATATCCTTTTGCTCCAATAAACCACCACTAAGCTCCCAAAACCAAAAGGACACTCTTCCAGCCCCACAGCACATGCCTTGACAAGAAAATACAACCAACACACCTACTGCCTCATGCTTTTATGGACCTTCTTCTTACCCTCCTAAACGTAGAATTTTTGCATGTTACCAATTTAGACCCAGAAGAACCCCAGCCCAAGGACTCTTCACTCATGGTTTCAAATAATTTTGCAAATCCAACAAAACACGATGTGTGATGAAAAGTGCCCTGGATTCCATGCCCCACAGAATATCTCAAAAGACTCAATGGGGAAGATTATTTCCTTTATGTGTTTAATGCCTCTATAATAAAACTCCTAGTTTGTTTATTCCCCAAAATAAGTTATCCTTGTAATCAACATTTTGTCTTTAATGTGTTTTAATGTATTATTATTTATTTCTTCTATTATATATTTTTTATTTCTCCAACCTCACATGTTTTTGTTATGCTTAATATGAAAACCTACAAGAAAAGTCTTGCCTGGGATAAAAGTCTGGGTCAAAATCAGGGCACAGAGATTGTGCAGACTATCATTCTTACCTCCAAATTCACCAGCAATAAAATATGTCACCCTACCCTTTTTCATAGGCACTCTAAATAAAGGGAAATATTATGCACAGAAACAAGTTCTTATCTACTAGGTATAAGAACCCATACTTGTTATAATACAGGGACGCCTTTCACCCTGAACATATGTCAGTGGATCCAACTTAGATTCCATGTGATTTGACAGCAACCATCAAACACAGAAAACCATATCTCAGACGCGTAACTGACACAGTCCTAGCAACAGCACCAGGAACCAAACTTTTCCTGGGGAAACTCCGAGTACCACCTTGGCACCAACTTGCACCAGTTTTTACATGACATCCTGACATGAGGAAGCAGCAAAAACTTGAACTAAGAGAGGGCTGCCCTATCTCAACACCTAACGGTATGATGCAATCAGGAGATATGTCATCCTTTGTGCTAAGCAAATTCAAAGCCGCCATTTACAGAAGACTGACTTGGACAAACATGATCTGGACAGAACCTATCAAGGGACGATTGAGGAAGATCCTAGACTAGGCCTCGGTCTAGAATACATAAAAAATAAAATCAAGGTCTCTAATTATAGATGTCTGACTTGACAACTGTAACTGAGCAGAACTGCTGGAACCAGGCTGAAACACTATAGCCTAGGCTCTGTCCTAGGATCTGAGCAAAAACCAAGGCTACTAATTCATAAGACTGATTACAATAGCAGTGATGGAATAGAACACCTAGAACCATAAAGAAAAACTCTCTCCTACCCTCCACCCTATGACCTACTCAAATAACAAGCTCTCCAGCTACAGAGGCAAGATGTCAACACCCACATCTGAGCAGAAAGTTTTCTGGCACCATAAAAAGACATTGGTGTATGTAAATAAGTGAGTATGGAGACTTAGTTATTCCCATTGCAGTATTAGTCAAGAATGGAGAAACCCTGTATCTCTTAGGCCAAGTGAATTCCCATTCTAATTTCCCCAATATTGAGTGTGCCTTTGCAAAAATCAAAAAGCAAAAAAAACAAACAAACAAAAAAAAAACAAGAAACAACAACTCAACCCTTTTTTAAAGAAGTTTCTGGTTTTTTTTATTTGTTTGTTTATTTGCTTGTTTCTTCATAAATGATGGTTTTGTGTTTTGGTTTATTTTTTTATTTTTTTTGTACTTTTATTGTTACTTCTTTATTGTTTCTTTCCTTTATTCTTCTAAATGGATATTTATAAAACCTAGACAGACTCCTCTTACTATTTCTCTTTTTTGTTTGCCTTTTTCTTTTCTTCTCCCATATCTTTTCTTATATCTCCAATACTAAGCCACATTAGTGGAATTTTCTTAATCTGCCTTATAATTGGAGAAGGGAAACTAAATAGTAACAAGACTAGATAGTTTTATGTTCATTTTATGGAAATGAAAAATAATCAGACGTAAATACCAACTCAACAGTCAACAACAACATTAGCAATACCCAATCTACAACAAGCTGTACAAGAGGGGAAGAGTTGCACTAGCATGACTGGGGTAAAGGATGGAGATACATGCTGGGAACAGAGGTGGAGGGAGGACAACACTGGTAATGGGAATGCCCCTCATTCATTGTCACTATGTGCCTTAAATAGTACTGTGAAAGGCTTGTAATTCACTTTGACCACAATAAAAATAAAAAACTGCCATCTGCACATCTATATTCATTACAGCACTATTGACAATAGCAAGAATCTAGAAATAAACAGATGCCTGACAACAGTTTACTGGTTAAAGAAACCACAGTGCATAAAATCAATGCAGGACTATGTAGCCATCCAAAGAGAGGAATTCATAATGTTTTTCTATACATGGATAAAGATGGAAACTATTATGCTGAATAAAATAAGACAGAGGGAGCAAGGCAGACACTGAATAGTTTCACTCATTTATGGTTTTTAAAAAAATAAGACATCATTGTAATTATACCCAGAGACAATAGAGATGAGAGCTGAATGGACCAGGTCATAATTTGAAGCTTACCACAAAGGGTGGTTACTGCAATTGAAAAAGTGAGTGCAGTTATAGAAATAACTACACTGATAACTACCATAACCATGTGAATGAATGAGGGAACTGGAAAGCCTGTGTAGAGTACAGGTGGGGATGGGGTGGGATGGAGGGAGATTTGGGATATCGGTGGTGGGAATGTTGCAGTGGTGAAGAGGGGTGTTCTTTGCATGACTGAAACCTAATCACAATCATATTTGTAATCAAGATGTTTAAATAAAAATATTAAAATAAGTAACTTCTAAAAGTTATCATAACAATGGTAATGAGTGAGAGAATTACAATACCTGTCTTGAATAGAGGCAGGGGGTAAGGCAGAAGAAAGATAAAGAGAACTTGTGTTGCTAATGTTACACATGTAAAGGGAATGGTTTTTATGACAAATGCCCAACTGAAAAACTGTCCTTAATTTTTGAACAATTTATTTTTAGAACTCTAGGAAGAGGGGACAGAGAGATAGCATGGAGGTAAGGCGTTTGCCTTGCATGCAGAAGGATGGGAGTCCGAATCCCAGCATCCCATATGGTCCCCTAAGCCTGTCAGGAGTGATTTCTGAGCATAGAGCCAGGCGTAACACCTGAATGCTGCCAGATGTGGCCCCCAAA
Organism: Suncus etruscus; assembly: GCF_024139225.1. NCBI lineage: Eukaryota > Metazoa > Chordata > Mammalia > Eulipotyphla > Soricidae > Suncus > Suncus etruscus. Next base: position 658,183 of record NW_026060323.1, on the reverse strand, counting down.
ACAAAACAAATTTCTAGAAAGAGCCTCCAGAAGAACTATAGTCTTTGTGGCCCAGCCTTGATCATAACCCCCACTCTTCCAATTTATGGGTGATAAGGACCCTTCAGCTGTAGCTGAGGATCCTTTGTTTTCTTTGACAGTATGGTCTTGTGGTGCATAGATAGGAATTTCCTGCTCTGTCAAGCGCACCTGCTTTGTTGACAGGGTCACCTAGAGTGTCAACTGGGCATCATTCTGGGACTCATATGCTTCTGGAACCAAGCATTATCCTTTATTTTGCTCCTAGATCGTGGTCTATGACCCCAGCCCTTTGGCAAAGGGGCCAGGGTGAGCCCTGCCTCTCCTCCTCCTACCCTACTAGCTGACATCATGAGGTCGGAGGGGACAGCGGTGAAGCTGTGACAGGTCTAAGAACTCTCGATTGGACTCCGTAGGCGGTAAAACATCTCCACTGTGCCAAGCCTTGGCAACTACTTAGGTCCTAATCTCTTTCTCTGGCCACAGGAAATACCTCAAAAGAAGAAGTATATATAATCCTGGCCTTACCACACAGCTGCTGGGGAACTGCCATTTGGCAGACAATTGGTGGCTGAGCAAGTGTATGCTCATCTCCCCAGGAGGACAGCCTCTTTCACTGTGCCATGAACCTCGGAACTCATGTCTTTCACGGTGTATTTCAGGTGTAGGCACATACGCAGTGTGAGTAGGCTTTCTCTATGTTTGCATGTGTAAGACAGGGGTATGAATAGGTTGGCTATATCTTTCTCCTTTTCTTTCCTCAAATATAGACATGTAAGACACTATTATTGTCTCTGATTGAACAACCTTTATTATGTTTATTTTTTATTTTACAACCCAAAAGTTTGTAAGTAAGCAGTCCACATATGTGCTATTTTTGTTTTGTTTTGTTTTATGTGAACACCTGGATTTGCTCAGAATTTCTTCCTCTATCTGTTTTCTGGGATGACTCTCAGAGTTACTTGTACTCTATACAAGTAACTCTATACTTGTACTCTATGACAAACATTGAATCGATGAACTATAGAAGGAAAATTTCCTACCTTTATTTGCTAGAGCTATGGTTCAATCCACTTTACTATCTAACCCATGGCTAAACCTATTATCTGCATTGACAGATCCTATATGCAGTCCTGAGCCATGCCATATCTATTATCAAATATATTGCATCACTATATATTCAAATAATTAAATATATATATAACATTTAATACATATGTTTTCAGAAATAATTAAGTGATTAAAATATCTTATTTGACTTGCCAGTTGTGTTTTAATATTTTGATAATATTCTTACTATTTTCCAAGTGGGCTAGCCATACAACAACATTCATTAATGATTGACTATCCAAATGTTATTATTATCTTATTTACTTTGTTTAAACATTTGTTTATAATTTTCAGTCAAACAAAGTACTCTATGCTTCACCAGTGTGTGTTTGCCATGACTAGTGTCCCCAGTTTCTTTCATACCTTCCCCTTGAATACCTATGAACTTACATTTTACTTCACACATTATCTCTTTACCCTCTTTTTGCCACTGTGGGCTGTTCTATTATTAATGAAGGAATATCATGTATATCATCATTTTATCATTCTGTTATTATCCAGAATGATAATTTACAATGATCATTTAAAAATGCTCACCTGTTCAAAGTAATGATGGTGAATATTATATGAATAAAAATTCAATCACAAATAATTTTGTAGCTATTTCTTTGGTATTCAATGATTTATTAAAAACAAAAATATGATAGTTATACATCAAGCAGACATATGATATATACTTATGTATATATAAAAACTAATCTACATACACACATAAAACTTAAGATAATAAACTTGAGATAACTTAAGGTAATTTATTCAATGCAGTATTAACGCACACATATTAATGCACACACTCTTCAATTTTGATCTAGAAGGTGTAAAAAATATAATACAGTGACAACTCACCACTTAGCCTTCTGAGAAGGAATTTAGAATCAAGCTTGGGAGCCAACAAGACATATTCAAATCTAGTGAAGAAATTTGAAACATTAAGTGTACATGATATCATTGTGCTGAGAACATCATCTTCCCACCCAACTTAAATAGTTTTCAAGGTTATTTTCAGTTGCTCTTTGTATGATGTCTTTGTCTTGCATGGTATGTGTAGAGTTTCTCGATGCAGTTAATTTCCTCTCACAATTCTTGAACAAGTCCACTACATCCAGTTGTTTGCTGTGGTTCATTGATGACTTAAGTGATTTCACTTGCTCAACTAATTCAAAAAATAGCATTTTCTGTAAGTACATTATATATATATATATATATATATATAATTCTAAACATTTGCATGCTATATTTGGAAACATTACTTTGCATATAAAATAACAAATAGTTCATGATGACATCATATAATTAGCATCAAAGTAGAAAGGAGACTGGATTATAGAAAATAAAATAATTATAAATTTTGAAAGTACAGTTTTTATGTATCAATGGGAATGTGTTATGTTTTTTTGCACACAACAATTCTCAATGGCAGATTTTGTTTTTTTCTAAAATAATAATTGCTTGTCATGACTTAAAAATACAAAATTAATGTCTTACTTACATATCTTTTCTACATATTTTATATGTGTGAAATTTAAAAACTAACTTACAGTAGGTAAATACATAACAGAACTAATCTGGGTAGAAATTAGGAAAAATGATTTACCAGCTAATATGTGAAGTTATAATTTAGTGGAATTTCTGATGATAATTGAGAAAGACAAAAACTTTATTTAAATCAATATTTTAGCAGGCAGAATGCATTAATGAAAACACAAATTTATTATCACTAATATAATACAGTGTACTGATATTACTTTAAGTATGATAAAAATGTAATAACTTAAATATGTTAAATATAAATTTTCATTGGTATTTTTCTACAGTTACGCTGGTTCAATAATAGTAGTCTAAATTCTGAGGATACTCAAATATTTTATTAAGTTTATTAAGCTATTATTATTTTTATGATTTATTTATTGCATACTGTTTATGAAACATTTTCTATTAGCATTGTTATAAAGTTAATTGTGTTTCTTAAATATAGTTACACTGAGTAAAATTACAGCTACAGATCTGAATGTGGGTGTTTGCCTTGTATATATTCATTCTAGGTGAATTCCCAGAATTTCAGTTGGTAACTAGTAGTTAGTTGGTAGGTAGTAGATGAATTTCAGTGGGTAGATAGATTAGTTTACTCTGGGAGCACAATAAAATAAGTGAGTCCTGAGCACTGATGAATGAGGCACAAAGAGTGAGAGAGTTAAAAAGGCATGAACTCCAAAAGCCACCAAAAATTATTTACAAATTGATCTTTATACTAAACTTTTCTACTCTTTATCTTGCCTTAATTTATCTTGAATTAAAAATAAAATAAAATATCCTTTATAAAGTTTGTTTTTATGAACTAATATTTATGTATTTATAACTTATATTTTGGTTTTATTGACACATTAAATATACATCTGTAGTTTCTTAGCATTTTCATGTGATCATGATGTTTAATGTATTGCTAAGGAATTTAGTCAGCCTGCTAAATTTTCTTTTTTGTTATAAGTCTCATTGTTCAATTAAATTTATCAAATTATTTAAAAACTGATACTATATGTGTGGTTATAAAATGGTTATTTCTGTTTTTCAAAATAAATATACAAAAATTTTAGCATCATTTAAAAATTTATGGTATGTAAAATAATTGATTAGTAAACTGTGTGATAAGTTTGTTGCTGGGCACCACATGGCTGCCTGAATTCAATCTCTAGCACTTCAGAAAAATCCTCAGCAGGCTAGTCCTGAAAACTTATTATGCTCAAAAATTAATTTAATGTAATAATTTGGAACACTAAGCATAAATGCTTATGTTCTACTTATGATTTATTTAAATTTAGTGTTTAATATATCTTAACATTTAATACAAATGCTAATACTTTATAATTTCCTATAATATATGTTTTAATATTTTAAAATTTTAATACAATTGCTAGTATACTACAATTTCCTATATTATATTTTTTATCATATGGTAACTACTTTTCAATATCATTGGTTTTATGTAGGATGCATTTTTTACATTATTTTAATGACTTTTTCAGAGATAATTTAATTATAAAACAATAATATTACTATGTATAAACACTTAGCAATATTAGCATTTTGACATATGTTTTATATACTTGAATGATTAATGTATTTTCTTTCTATATTAATAATATTTTATTTAAACACCTTGATTACAATCATGGTTATTTTTGGGTTTCAGTCGTGTAAAGAACACCCCCCTTTCAGCAGTGCAACATTCCCACCACCATTGTTCTAAGTGTCCCTCCTCCTCACCCCACACCAGCCTGTACTCTAGACTGGCTTCTACTTCCCTCATTGTTCACATTGTTATGATATTTCTCAGTGTAATGATTTCTCCAACTGTACTCATCACTCTTTGTGGTGAGCATCATGAAGTGCGCTGTAACTTCCAGCCCTCCTCTCTTTTGTCTGTGAAAATTATTGCAAGTATGCCTTTCATTTTTCTTAAAATGCATAGATGAGTGAGACAATTCTGCGTCTTTCTCCTTCTCTCTGACTTATTTCACTCAACATAATAGATTTTATGTCCATCCATGTATAGGAAAATTTCATGACTTGATCTCTCCTGATGGCTGGATAATATTTCATTGTATATATGTACCACAGTTTCTTTATCCATTTATCTTGGTTGTTTCCAGAATATTGCTATGGTAAATAGTGCTTCAATGAATATAGGTGTAAGGAAGAGATTTTTTTATTGTATTCTTGCGTTCCTAGGGTATATCCGTAGAAATGGTATAGCTCGGTCAAATGGGAGCTCAATTTCCAGTTTTCGGAGGAATCTCCATATCGCTTTCCATAAAGTTTGGACTAGACAGCATTCCCACCAGCAGTGGATAAGAGTTCCTTTTTCTCCACATGCCCACCAATACTGCTTGTTCTCATTCTTTGTGATGTGCTCCAATCTCTGTGGTGTGAGGTGGTAACTCCTAGTTGTTTTGTTTTGCATCTCCCTGATGATTGGTGATGTGGAGCATTATTTCACGTGCTTTTGGGCCATTTTTATTTCTTATTTATCAAATTTTCTGTCCATTTATTGATAGGAATAGATGATTTTTTTCTTGTAAAGTTCTGTCATTGCCTTGTATATTTTGGATATTATCCCCTTATCTAATGGGTATTGGGTGAATAAATTCTCCCACTCAGTGGGTGGCTCTTGTATTCTTGACACTATTTTCTTTGAGGTGCAGAAGCTTCTCAGCTTAATATATTTCCATCTGTTTATCTCTGCTTTTACTTGTTTAGAGAGTACAGATTCCTCCTTGAAGATGCCTTTAGTCTCAATGTCATGTAGCACATGTTACCTATGTTTTTTCCTATCTACCTTACAGTATCAGGTCTGATATTAAGGTCTTTAATCTATTTATATTTTACCTTCATACATGATGTTAGCTAGAGGTCTAAGTTCAGATATTTGCATGTGGCCAGCCACTTGTGCCAATAACACTTGTTGAAGAGGCATTCTTTGCTTCAGTTAGTATTTCTTGCTCCTTTATCTGAAATTAGGTGATTGTATGTCTGGGGAACATTCTCTGAGTACTCAGGCCTATTCCACTGATCTGAGGTTCTGTCTTTATTCCAACACTATGTTGTTTTGATAAATATTGTTGGTTAGTTGGGGAAAGTAGTGCCTCCATATTCTTTTCCTCAAGGATTTCTTTAGCTATTTGAGGGCGTTTATTGTTTCAAATGAATTTCTTAAGTATTTGATACACTTCTTTGATGAATGTCATGAGTATCTTTAGAGGGATTGCATTAAATCTGTACAATGTTTTGGGGATTATTTCCATTTTAATGATGTTAGTCCTGCCAATCCACGAGCAGGGTATGTGCTTCCGTTTCCGGTGTCCTCTCTTATTTCTTAGAGCAGGGTTTTATAGTTTTCTTTGTATAGGTCCTTCACATCTCTAGTCAAGTTGATTCCAAGATATTTGAGTTTGTGTGGCACTAATGTGAATGGGGTTGTTTCCTTAATGTCCATTTCTTCCCTCTCATTATTGGTGTATAAAAAGGCCATTGATTTTTGTGTGTTAATTTTGTAGCCTGACACTTTTCTATATGAATCTATTATTTCCAGAAGCTTTTTGGTAGAGAGAGAGAGAAAAACGCAGAATGGTCTCACTCATCTATGGGTTTTAAGAAAAATGAAAGACACCCTTGTAATAATAATTTTCATACACAAAAGAGAAAAGAGCTGTAAGTTCCAGCTCACCTCAGGAAGCTCACCACAAAGAGTGATGTGTTTAGTTAGGGAAATAACTACATTTTGAACTGTCCTAATAACGAGAATGTATGAGGAAAATGGAGAGCCTGTCTAGAGTACAGGCAGGGGTCGGGTGCGGAGGAGGGAGATTTGGGACATTGGTAATGGGAATGTTGCACTGGTGATGGGTGGTGTTCTTTACATGACTGAAACCCAAAAACAATCATGTATGTAATTAAGTTGTTTAAATAAATTTAAAAAATGCTTCACCTGCTGGCCCAAGGTTTTGGGCTCACTCCTGCTGAAAAGAGCCAAAATAGAACTCAAGAACAGAAATCTCACCATGATTTCTGTCCTCTTGGGTTAGGATTCAAATACAGTTTTGGGTACCAGGTTGCTGCAGTAAAGCCCTTTGGATGGGCTTGGATGGTGGTGGTTGGTGGTGGAGGCCTTTCTCCTCCAACCCAAGCCAAGTGTATGAACCTCCCCCAGCCATTGGGGCTGCAGCTTCAGGATAGCAGTGGGTAGAAAACTCACAGGCAGGCTTCAGGGTGTATCATCTTTATTCAGACCCTGGCCAACATGTGTAGCCTAGCATAACCATTTACGCTGGATTCTTATTCAGCCCTGAATTTTCCTTTCAGCCATATCTCCTCCTGCTTCTTCTCCATTCTCCATCCAGGCAAATCTCCTTTGCTCCTCAAGTCAAACCTTTTATTACCTACTAAAGACCCCGCCCAAAATGGGCACGTCTTTTTTGTAGGTAAGGTTACACAGGAAGAATGGGGAATGGGGTAACATATCACTGCTTTGAAATGTTTAGAAAGTATTGTTCCTTTCTCAAAAAACATTTAGTTTTAATGTTACATAGTATTTTACCTATGTTATTAAGACAGGTATTAGTATACTTTATATTGTTGTCATGTAGCTGTTAGTGTAATTATTTCTCTAATTACATTTACTATTCTTTGTCATAAACTTGATTTTATGGGCTGGTCCTTGCAGCCCTCATCTCTAATGTCTTTGATTCTTTGTTATTATTTTGCTATTGTCTTTGCTATCATTATAGTGTCTTATTTTTCTTAAAACCCACATATGGGGGCTGGGCGGTGGCGCTGGAGGTAAGGTGCCTGCCTTGCCTGCGCTAACCTAGGACGGACCGCGGTTCAATACCCCGGCGTCCCATATGGTCCCCCAAGAAGTCAGGAGCAACTTCTGAGCGCATAGCCAGGAGTAACCCCTGAGCCTCACAGGGTGTGGCCCAAAAACCAAAAAAAAAAAAAACCCACAGATGAGTGAGACTATTCTGTGCTTATCTCTCTCTGACATATTTCACTCGACATAATAGTCTCCAAGTCCATCCATGTATAAACAAATATTGTAATTTTATTTTTAACAGCTGCATAGTATTCTTTTGTATAGATTTACCATGGTTTCTTTATCTGTTGTTGGCACACACTTTATTTGGTTCTGAGATTAAACCCAAATAATAATCAGGGGCTATATCTGGTATGGTATTTGGGGAACATATGTAATGCAGAGGATTAAAATTGGGTCTCTTGCAAGCACTCCAGCTGATTGAGAAGTTTATCTGGTCTCTACACATAATTTTTAAGAAGCCCTTTACTGTACAGGACCTAAAGATAGAGTAGGGGAAATAAAAGAATCTGAAAATACTGTGTTTGGGTGCTTGGGTTCTACTGGAAGAAATATATGATAGACAAGTAGATACATTAATTAGCTTATTAGATGTTAAAATCTATTGAAAAAAATCAAGGAAGGATAATTAAGTTAAAGGCAGATTTAGTGAGAAGTTTACAAAATAACCTACTTGGGAAGCTTGGTGTTTTAAGAGATATGAAAGCAGCTCTAAAACATCTATTACACTTATATTCAATGTATGCTGAGTGGATCATCTCAGGTCAGCCACATGCAAAGCTATTGTCCTCCCACTGCAGCACCGCTTTGGCCCTTTATGGTTTCATCTCTGACCCACAGGTTGTTCAGTAGTAAGCTGTTTAACTTCTAGTTGTTACAGTTTTTCTTCTGTGTTTATTTGTAGTTCACTTTTAATTTCAATGCCTTGTGATCAGTTAAGATAGGCTGTCCAATTTCTAGCCTCTAGATTTTATGGAGATATATTTTATGAGCCAGCATGTGGTTTATTCTGGAGAATGACCCATGTCCATTAGAGAACAATATGTACCTAGTTATCTAGAGTGATTATATATATATATACATATATATATATACATATACATATATATTTAGATATAGAGGCAGCAAAATTTTGGATTCAGCTTTTTGACTCAATTTGCCACTCTGCATCATCTTTCAGCCTTGGGAACACTTTCAATGTTGGGTATTTCTTGGAGGAAGTGTGTAAAGACATGAAGTAAACGAAGATACAGAGACAGAGAACATTGCAGAAGAGTTCGTTTTTTATTAGAAGAATTTCAGCTTATATATATTCCCAAAGAGCAGGCTTATCTTCTGCTGACAAAATTTCTGCACATAAACAATATAGAAAGTGGTATACAAATACATGAGTAGGCAGGAATGCCTAGATAATGGGACCCATCATGGTCAGGCAGGAATGTCAGATAACGAGGACTTTAGACAATATTAACACAGTTTTTCTGGTCACAATTCTATGTTCTCATTGTTTTTGTTCAAACATTAAGTGGTTACAAGAAACTTATTTCACAAAGCTCACTGCTTCTTGTGAGGCTTTTTTCTTGTTACAAAGCTTCCTGCTTCTCCTCCGATTTTCTAATAAAAATTAAGATAAAAAAAATAATTTCTAACCATAACTGAGAATTTATATTATTTTGTAGCTATCCTATATCCTAAATAAGTTTAATATTCCTTTAGTTGGTCAACAATCCTGTTACTATGCCTTTTACAAGATTATATTGTTTGCCAAGTTTTTGTACTTTTCACAGGGCTGGAAAATTTTCCATACCAGTCCACACATCTATTCAGATCATCTTTCTGGTTTTATAAGAATGCAGCATGCTCTACCAAGGGAAACAGAGCTCTGTCTTCCATTTGCAATGGTTCTGTTTTGCCAGAGAGAAGAATATATAGACTTGTTTGTGGAAAATTTTTTTCTTAAAGTTAAGAAGCTGTTAATGTTTGTATGTCTCGGGTCATTGCCAATGCCTTATAGTTAAATAGAACCTTGCTTTCATGAATTTTGTCTTTGGCAGGTTTCTCACAAGAGTGGCACTGGATCAGTCTGATCAGCCTATTTGGACTGGCTTTCTCCACCTGTTTTTGTAAGGAGTGGTCCTCAAATTATGGCCTGTGGCCACACATTGTATTTGTATCTGTTTTGTTTCTTTATTGCAAAATAAGATATATGCAGTGTGCATAAGAATTCGTTCATAAGTTTTGTTTTTACTATAGTCAGACCCTCCAATGGTCTGAGGGACAGTGAACTGGCCCCCTATTTAAAAAGTATGAGGACCCCTGACAGAGACCAGATGACAAAACTGCCAGCTGGAGTACATATTGCTGAAAATGAAGTTTCATTGTGGCGAGTTTGCCACAGAATCCCACTGGCATAGGCAATCAATGATACTCCGTTAAGAGGCGGTCATATACCCACACAACGGTCTCCTGATGGGTATATCTGTGTCTGGCAAGTAGTTGTACTGCACTTCACCGGTGGTGAGAAGGGCTGTGAGAGGTTCTTCAGAGAAGCTTTGGTCCTCTAGATCAAGGTGGTGATAATGCACCTTTATGGGTTTTTGCCATTAAATCAATTTGTTTCTCAACAGAAGTACTTGAAAGTCTAGGGCCCAAAGAAGACCAGTTAGCGGTTCTACTAAAGTTTCCAGATTGGTTAGGAGCATGTTGTGAGCCAAGGGGAGGTGAAAAGCCAATTTTTGTTTGTTTTGGGGTTACACTGGCGGCACTCAGGGGTTAGTCCCAATTCTACACTTAGAAATCGCTCCTGGAGGGCTCAGGGTACCATATGGGATGCCGGGATTTGAATCACCGTCCTTCTGCATCTAAGGCAAACGCACCATCCTTTTGCATGCAAGGCAAACGCCCTACTTTCATATTATTTCTCTGCCCCCTCATTTGTCACTTTTTAAAATAAATTTATCCTATATTTATTAAATGTCCAAAACCAATGAATATTTCCTTTAATTCATTTAAGTTACACTTGAAAAGAAAGCTTTTAGTTAAAATATTTAATAAAAAATGAATTGAGATTCTATGGTTCCTTACTGTTGTCATAAATATCACATGTTAAAATTCTACATTAGATTAATAAATATGATTTTAGGTCATTACAATATATAAATTCTCTAAAACAACTTTCAAGGCTTGTACTCAAGTGGAACCACGATTTTATATGACCTCATCATACATTTTTAGTTACTTTGGTCTCTACTCAGTAATTTGCTACATTCTCTAAAATAATTCTCCTTCTCTGACCTCATTTTTCAATTTTATCTAATATAAAATTTACACACACCTTATACTTTTTTGCTGCTTCAGCATTTTTACCTTTGAAATTGCTACATTCAGCAAATGCATAGATTAACAGGTTATACTGATGTAAAACAAAGAGGTATCTCTTCCACTGACAATATAAATAAAAGGCTTTTATCTGCAATTTCTTTTAAATAATACAGTTAAAAGTTAGTCCTTGCTTATCAAAAATCTAAATTCCAAATTTTATTACAAAGAGCATAATACATTATAATTTTTGTCCCCCCATTCACAATTCAGAGCAGGCAAAGGGACTGGTTTTAGGTGCATATGGGGAGCATTTACTGTATCTCCTCTTTCTATAAGTCAGTGTAAAGAACACAGCCTGTGGTAAGCATTGGGAGGCCTTTTCTTTTCTTTTGATTATATATATATATATATATAAAAAACCTTCATCAGTGCAACATTGCCATCACCAATATCCCAAGTGTCCTTCCTCCCCACCCGACACTAGCCTATACTCTAGACAGGTAACAAATACAATGATTTTCTTAGACAATTTCTCTTGTTAGATAACAAGAAAGTTCTAATGGTGCTTGGTTTAAAAAAAACACTTTGTATAAGTGGTGTTGACACAATTGGCTAGCCACTTTTGTGAAAAAGCAAACTTAGACCTCAGTTAACATCATGTACAAAGGTAAAATCCAAATGGATTAAAGACCTAGATATAGGACCTGACACCATAAAGTATACAGAACACCATGTAGGTCAAATGCTCCATGACATTGAGACTAAAGGTGTTTTAAAGAGGAAATGGTACTCTCCAAACAAGTGAAAGCAGAAATAAATAGTTGGGACTAAATTAAGCTGACAAGCTTCTGCACCTCAAAGGAAATAATGCCCAGAATACAAGAGCCACCCACTGAGTGGGAGAAATTACTCACCCAATACCCCATCAGATAAGGGGCTAATATCCAAAATATACAGGGCACTGACAGAACTTTACAAGAAAAAATATCATCTAACTTCATCAAAAATGGGGGAAGTAATGAACAGACACTTTGACATAAAAGAAATACAAATGGCTAAAATACACATGAAAAATGCTCCACATCACTAATCATCAGGGAGATGCAAATCAAAACAACTATGAGGTACCATCTCACGCCACAGAGATTGGCACACATCCGAAATAATGAGAATAAGCAGTGCTGGCAGGGAAGTGGAGAGAAAGGAACTCCTATCCACTGCTGATGAGAATGCCATCTGGTCCAACCTTTGTAGAAAGTGATATAAAGATTTCTCCAAAAGCTTGAAGTTGAGCTCCCATATGATCTAGCTATATCGCTCCTAGGGATATATTCTAGTAACATAAAAATACAATACAAAAATCCATTTCTCAGCCTATATTCATGGCAGTGTTGTTTACAATAGTCAGACTCTGGAAACAGCCTAGATGCCCCTCAATAGATGAATGACTAAAGAAACTATGGTACATATATACAATGGAATATTACACAGCCATCAGAATATATGAAGTCATGAAATTTTCCTATACACGGATGAATATGGAATCTATTATGCTGAATGAAATAAGTCAGAGGGAGAGAGATAAACAAAGACTGTTCTCCCTCATTTATGGGTTTTGAAAAAAATAAAAAAAAATTTGTGTATTGATTCTCAGAGATAAAATACAGGAGGACTGGAGGGTGTAGCTCCCGACATGAACCACACCACAGGGATTGTTTGCTGCAGTCACAGAAATAATTACACTGAGAACTATCATAACAAAATGTGACTGAATGAAGTAGAAAGCCTGCCTGGAGTACAGCCCAGTGTGGGTGGGGAAGAGTGAGAATTGGGATATTGGTGATGGGAATGTTGCACTGGTGAAGTTTATACATACATACATACATATATACATTATTTTATATTTATATCAAATAATAAAGAAATGGTCTCCCAATGCTTACCACAGGTTGTGTTCTTTACACTGTATCAAAAGAGGGGGTACAGTAAATGCACCCCATTACACCTCAACAAAAGCACTTTGTCTGGAATGGACTGTGAATGGGGGTACAAAAAAATGAAAAAAAAAAATAAAAATAAAAAAACACCTTTTTTCAGGGTGTGTGAGACTTCACAGACAAAAGCTGGAAGAAAACAGCTTCCAAGATATTTTTGTTTTAGCCCTTCAGCTGAGGTGTTTTGTCACAAAATTCAGACCCTTTTCAGGACAAATTTAGATTCTTGTGGCCATTGAGAGAAGTCAGAATTTATGACCTCCCACCCTGCCATTTTCTGCCACTTTTAGCAGAGAAATCAAATTGCAAAAACAATGACACACGCAGGCCAATACAATTTCTATGAACTCAAGCCAAATTTTTCCAACCTTAAGGAAGAAGTGAAATTCTCCTTAAATTTCTTCTTGTTCTGACCATAAAAGACACAGAAACATAGACAGAAACAAACTTATGAGGGCCCATGTTGCAAGGAAATGAAACCAGCACACTCAAGTAACAAAACACAACCAGACATTTAGCATTCTTGAACATTTCATCTTACAAAATAATATATCAAAGACACTTTTTCTAGGTGTATAACACTCATATTTTTACTTACTAGGATTCTCCCTTTTAACTACCTTAGATCTCCTAATTTTCTTTGTTATTTGTTTTTTTTGTGTGTTTGTTTTTATTATGTCCAGCAGTGCTCAGGGGTTGCTCCTGGCTCTACACTCAAAAACTGCTTCTGGTAGGCTTGGGGGACCATATGGGAAGTCGGGATTTGAATCACCATCCGTCTGCAGGCAAGGCAAATACCCTACCTCCATTTTATCTCCCCAGTCACCTAATTTTCAATGACTTTTGTATGCCTGTTATAAATTCCTCATGCACACTTAATTTTTGTCTCATTTCAGAAAATGTAAGTTACAGAGACAGTTCTGAGCAAGCAATTTAAGAAAAGAAAAAAGAGAAAGTTGGTTTATGTTTAAATTAGGTGACTTTGGATCGCTTAAACCAATGTGTATCTAATGGTGCTCAATTTATCTTCTGTGGCAGACAAGGTTTTATCTTGTAATCTCCAAGATTTGTTTGCTGTAGACACCTTTCTCCTCACAGGAGTGTCTTTCACCAAATCTCTACCTTTTGTTTTTATTGGAGAAACGTCTGCTCTGGGGTCAAAATCATAGACCAGAAAATTAAAAAGGAAACTGAGAGGACAGGAAAGACAATGGGAATTTTTCTAAATAACAATTATCTTCAGTTTCCCTCACCAGCAAGGAATCTGGCTTTGACTCTAAAATCTTTTATATGAAGATATCTGTACTGAAAGAATTATAAGATTCCTTACACCTATGGATATCTTTTAGGTAACTTTGAGTTCACCATCATGAAGTCTTCTATCATGGCACATGAAGGCTTATCTACTGAAGAAAGATTGTCTCTACTATGTCCTCTAGATTGTCTGCTCGATTGTCCTCTAGCATGACACATGGAAGCTTCTATGATAACTTGCATTGCCACGTTTTTCACCACAGTGACTTGTCACTATTCTCTCTCTTGCTGAGAGACCCGTTGGGAGCCAAAATGTCCCATCCTGTGGAAAACATTCAACTTTGGGTATTTCTTAGAGGAAGTATGTAAGCTAGATATAAACAAACAAACAGTCAGACACATAGACAGAGAAAATGGGAGAGGAGTCCTTACTGTGTTGGAAGAAGTTCAGCTTATATACATTTCTGAAAAATGGGCCTATCTTCTGTGGGTAGAATATTGTACGTAGGCAACATACATTGACATACAGACACACAGGCAAGCAGAAGTCCTAGATAATGGGACTCAACTTGAGCAGGCAATAATGTACGGGTAACAGAGACTTCAGATAATGTTATACTCAGTTTCCCAGGTCACAATTCTATGTTCTCATTGTATTTTTAAAACTTTAAATGGTTACATAGAAACTTACTTTACAAAGCCCCTGATTCTTACAAGGCTCTCTGCTTGTCACAAATCTCCCCTGGCAGCATCCCTTAATAGGTGCATTTAGTCCATTGACTATGAAAGAGATAATTGTCATGGGATTTAGTGTAATCTATGTGTAGAAGTTTGGTGTGTCTGTTGCTCTCTCTTTCCTTAAAGTAGACCTTTCAGCTTTTCTTTTAGGGATGTTTTTATTTGTTAATTATCTAAGCTGGTGTTTGTCTGTGAATCTATGTGTCTTCCTTCAAACATAAATTAAGTCAGGGTGTAGTATTCTAGGTAAAGCTTTTATTTCATTGAGTTATATTTATTTCATTCCCACTACTACCTTCTGACCATGAGGGTTTCTTGTGATGGGTCTGCTGGAAACCATGAGGGTGCTCATTTAAATGTAATTTCTTATTTTATCTTGATGCTTTTTGTATTGTAGCCCTTTATATAGGATTCATACTTGTGACTAGAATGGGTCTTGCAGTGCTTTTCTTTGGGTCTCTTTTATCTGGTCATCTTTGAACTATGCAGAATTTTGTTGCATGTAGTCTTTATCTCTGAGATTTTTTTCTGTAATTTATGTTCTTTACTATTAATTATAACTGAGAATTTTCTTCCTCAGTTTCTGGGATCCAATGATTTTTTACATTTCTCGGTGAATTTATCAAACACTTCTATTCTTATCTGTTCACACTCTTTGAATATTATTCTATTTCTGATGATTTATTTTAAATTTCTTTTCCAATTCTTCTGCTGTATGGAGTTGTTATGCATCTCATCTTCCAGATCATTAATTCTATCTACATCTACTGTTGCTCTGTTGGAGAGCTTTTCCAAGTTTTTCAGTCTCATTAGTTTAGTTTTGTGTTTTCTGATTTGTAGCTTTTCATCTGTTCAGATCAATCTATAATTTTTTGGAATTTTGTGAACATCCTCCTACTCAAAACTCTTTATCTGAGAGGCTAATTAGGTGTTTAGTATTATGTTCTTGGTGTTCAGAACTGCCATCTTCATTCTCTATGCATGCTGTTATCCTGTATTGTTTCCCCATTGCCATGATTGAATTCTGGTTCTTACTACGTGTTACAATAAGGTTCACGTTCTTTAAGATGTGGCACTCTAATACATTCACCCTGTATGTATAAGGCAAGCATATCTGTGCATCTGGCATTCGAGAGCTCTTTTTGCTTGGGTCTTCTTTGGATGCCTCATACTACATATTAGGAAGCCAGACATAGACACTGTTTTTTGCAGAGTTCCCTTTAGCCCAAACACAAGCAGGAATTAGCCACCATACTTGTGGGTTGAGACAATCCTACCTGTGTTCTGGGCAGTTGAGTGTTTTTATTGCTGGGATTTTTTGACTGTCATACATTGGGAATTAGGAAGCCAGGTGTAGCACTTAAAGTAGTTTCTAAAAGAAGTCTAGTAGTAGGCATTTAGCAACTGATAATTTCTAAAAAAATTAGGAAGAATATTTTTAAAAAATTTGTTCAATTAAATGGTTGTCATTAAAATAGAATGGTATTAGAAGAAAATAAATCTCAAACAATGGGACATACCTGAATATCCATGGATGGACTTAAGGTTTTATGAACAATTGATTTTTAATAAATGGGCAAAAAACAAATTAGAACTTATATGAAAAGACTCTCCAACATGCGGTGCAGTGTACTTTAGTCAAAAACATGCACAAAATAACTCTGACCTCCACTTAAACAGTATGCACCAAGGTCAAATAAAATAAATTAAATACCTGAAAAGATAGTTATATAGAGTAAAACTTAGCTATAACACTCCATGATATTAAAGCTAAACACATCTTTAACGATAAAGCAATCATCACCAAAATGAAAGAAATATAATCAAATGGGACTAGATGAATAAAAAATTTGAAACTCGAAGGAAATATTGAATAGGACACAAAGGCCACATAGAAATGGAATAATATTTCTGCACCAAACCCATAAATATGGGCTTAACATCTGAGTTAGACAAGATGCTAATTTCACTTTATAAGAAATACAATATTAAATCCTGTGTGAATTAGGGAGAAGTAATGAACAAATAATTCATCTTGGGAAATTTGTAGATGGTCAGAAGGCACAAAAAAATGCTCAACTCAAATGGGGCCATACCGGTGGCCCAAGTGGTAGGGTGTTTGCCTTGTATGCACTAATCTAGGACAGCCGATGGTTCAATCCCCCATATTTTCCCATATTTCCCCAGGGTCAATTTTTGAGTGCATAGTTAGGAGTAAATCCCTGAGTATCACTGGGTGTGCACCCCTAAAAATACCAAAAGCAAAGAAGCTCCACTGTATTAATTTTTAGGAAGATGCATATGAAAACAACAATTAGATAGTATATCAAACCAAAGAGACTAGCACATATTACAAAACAAGAACTGCCAGTGCTGCCATGGTTAGAGAAAGAAACAAACTCTCTTTCAACAGGTATTGGATCAAAAATTTTGGGAAAAAATTTTGTCATATCTTACAAATCTGTAAATTCAGTTCCCATATCTTTAGTCAGATCATCTTGTTGAATTGAGAGCAGAGATATGAGAAACATTTTCTGTGTCGAGGTAGCCCTTCGTAATGAGCTCCCATATCTCTACTCAGATTACCTTGTTGAATTGAAAGCAGAGTTATGAGAAAGATTTCCTGTTTTGATGTAGCTCTTACTCCATAGACCTCCAGAATCTTTAAGTTTAGCCAGTAAATGGATATCCCCAGGACCATCCTGTTGTGATAAATCGTACAAGAAACAGATAAGGGAGGAATGCAATGAGAACTCACATTTCAAGTTTATTATAGTTTTCTTCCATAAATATTTCCAAAGAAATTGCCTTCATTAAAAACTTTAATTTATTGCCTTCTTTGTCATTCATTATTTTATTACTATGTTGCTTTTGTTACTATATTGCTAACTGGTGATTTATATAAAATTGAAAAAGATATTTTTCTAGAAAAAAATATGTGGCTTTCTCTCTCTACCTGTGCCACAGGGAAATGACTGGGGAGATCTTGGACTAGTCTATTATGAGCTGTTGTATAGGATTTACATCTCAAGTCTCAAGAACCCATGAGACTACAACTGATATTTACATGGTCTGCCTGATATAAGTTAATATCTGTCACCAAGTTTCTCAGAGATCCATGAACCAATTTGTTGAAGTGAGAAATTGCTTTTGCAAGAAATAAGTGTCAGTACTAGATCTTGCAAAAGACTGTCATTATGGTCATCTTTCCTCACAGAAAATATATCAGGAGAAGACAATCAGTGAAATAAAACAAGCTTTTACAGTGTTCTACGAAAGGTAAAAGGAAATAATTTAAAAGGCAAGAGTAAATATGCTCAGGAGAGAGTTTAGATTTCTCCAAATGCTGAGATCACTCCAATATACATTTTTAATTAAAATAGAAAAATATAAAGTATACCCCTAAAGAGGGAGATTTCAGCCATATGTTTGCCAGATATCATGGAAAAGGGTCTGTGTCATACGCTATGCCAATTAGACAAATTCTTTTTCTGCCATGGTTGTATGTGGTAGACACTTCTATGCCTTTTTTTTTATCTCCATTCCACATAATTTCTATGTTTTATATAACTCGTGCTATATATAACTTTATTTTCCCTCAACCCTGATTATCACCTTACAAATTCTCTTCTACTCCCTCACATTCTCAACCCTGATCTGTTATCTCTTACTATTTAAATCTTTTTACACTCAGTTCTTAACTCCTAAAGAACAAACTTTCCAGCATCATGGAAAGTTTCCAGCAACTCCCAAAATGAAAGTACACTTTCAGCTCAATTTGTCTTGGTCCTGGAAAACTTTCTGCCACTGATTCTGCAGATTAATCTTATGCAATTCCTTCTCTCCCAGAAGTCCTCACTCTGGACTGCTGCTTGCTACCCGATTTTACTCAAGCTATACTCAGCGTGAAAACTGATTCCAAACTCTCTAAACCATTTTTACACTTTATAAGACTACAGCATGGAATAAAACTGTGCTCTAAATATATTCCTATGGACTCAAAATATTTAAAAGGGATACTTATATTTACTTTGTTTTCTAGACCCATTTACCCAATACTTATCATACTTATTGTATGTCTTTATACAGAGTTATATTTTCTCATTTTCTTTATTCTATATGCTTTAGCAGGGAATTCTATTAGATAAGCCTCTCATGGTATCTAATTTCAGGTTAAAAACAGGTTTAGTGAAGGTTTTTGCTTGTAATATTTACCCCCAAGCACCAGTAGTATCAAATGACATTGTTAGTTTTTGCATATCATATATTATATAAAGAATGTATATAGAAAGAAATTCTTATCTAATAAGGAAAGGAACTCACAAAATTTATAGGGCAGGTATGCATTTTACACTAAATATTTGTCATAGTGATGCAACTTGGACCTAAGTTGATCGGGCATCAACCAATCAACTCTGAACCTAGGATTCCATTTATAGAGCTGGCACTGCATCAACAACGAGAGTCAAATTTCTATCTGGAGAGGCACAAATGCTGCCCTAGATCTGTCTTACTTCAGGAAAGGTTTATATAATATCCTGATGACCAGGAAACAGCAAGAACTTGCTCTAAGGACAGGTTTTTCTACCGTAGCAACAATTGGTTAGATATAATCATAAGATGCTCAATGATATGTAAAATATGTGAAAAAAAACCACCCAAAATCATTACAGAAGCCTGAATGTAACAACTGTGAGTGAGTAGACTTTTCCTGGGAACATAAATAAAGACCTTAAGGGTAGGTTAGTATGACAAGATCCTAGATACGGTCTTATGACAGAATGCTTCATGTGTAGGAACACATGATTTTAAGGCCAATTGTATTTCCTTTCTATTTTCCACAATATTTGCTGCCTTTAACAGAAAAATTGTGCCATCACTTTTTATATTGTATTTGTATCTTCTAGATCAAGTCTCTTCACATTTATAAAGAAACTTGCATCATAACTTACTTTGTTTTACCTCATATTTCTGTCTTTCTACAAACTAATAAAAAAAAACACTGGGGCCTATAGACCATGTGGTCTCAGGTGCATTGATAAAAAGTTTAAATATAAATACCCAAGCCAAAGTTAACTGAAATAGATTCAAGATAATCAAACTATAGCAATTTTCCTTAAAATGGTCGTGTTAAACTGGTAAGCAAGGAAGCTTAGGGTAGAGATACAAGATGCAAGCTGGAACTTCAGTGGAAGGAGGTGGTATTGGAAGTGGAAATGGTCCTAATTCAATGTCTTGGACTGCCTGAAACCCTAATATGAAGGAATTGTCTTAATTAAATTGAAAACAAAATGACTATTTTTCTAAATATTCTATTACATTTTATACACTTTTCATAAACACAAATTATAATTTTAATATCCAGCTTTCCTTATGTTTAAATGCATTTGAAAATAGTTCATTATTTCCTTGCAATTTTAAATATAATTTTATTACCAGCCTCATAGGTTTTTTTTACTCTATTTTACAACAGGTTACATAGACAGTTTGGTACCCACATTATATACTGTGCATAATGAGTGTCAGACCCACAAGATAAAACACTTATGCAGTGCATATATTTCACCAAAAAATTTTAATTTATTTCTCGCCTGACTCCCACTGAGCAAGTAGCATTGTTTTCTTTTCAGATTCTTTGAAAATCAAACTTACAATATATTGAAATTATAACTTTATATATTTACACAAGTCTTTCCAAAAGATTTATGTATACTGGAATGCTTTTCTGTTATAATTTTGGATGAATCTTATGTATTGTAATGGTAATTACAGAAAATGTTATTTTAAGATTTCCGCTAATTGTATTATTGGAATATTACTGAGATACAATTTTTGCATAAATAGTATTTCATATTAATTACTTTTATTAATATATTTAGTTAAACACCTTAATTACAAATATGATTGTAGTTGTGTTTTAGTCATGTAAAGAACACCCCCATTCACCATTCCAACATTTTCATCACCATTATCCCAAATTTCCCGTTTCTCCACACCACCGCAACTGTACTTCAGACAGGCTTTTCTTCTTTCCTCATTCATTTACATTGTTATGATACTACTAAATGTAGTTATTTCTCTAACTGCTCGCACCACTCTTTGTGGTGAGCTTCATGTTTTGAACTGGACCTTCCAGCTCTCCTCTATTTTGTCTCTGATAATTATTGCAAAAATATTTTTTTATTTTTCTTAAAATCTATAGATGAGTGAGACTATTCTGCATCTATCTCTCTTCCTCTAATATATTTAACTCAGCATAAGAGATTCCATGTACACCCATGCATAGAAAAATGCCATGACTTCATCTTTCCTGAAGGAAGCACCACAGTTTCTTTAGCCATTCATCTGTTGAAGGGCATCTTGGTTGTTTCCAGATTGTAAATAGCGCTGCAATAAATAAAGGTGTGAGTAAGGGATTTGTAAATTGTACTTTATGTTCCTAGGGTATATTCCAAGGAGTGGTATAGCTAGATTATATGGGAGCTTAATTTCCAATTTTTGAGCAATTTCCATATAGCTTTCCAGAAAGGTTGGGATAGACAGCATCCCCCCATAAAGAATAAGAGTTCCTTTCTTTCCACATCGCTGCCAGCACTGCTTGTTCTCATTCTTTGTGATGATCTTTGTGATATGCACCAATCTCTGTGGGATGAGATGATACCTCATAGTTGTTTTGATTTGTATCTCCCTTATGAATTGTACATGGGGCATTTTTTCATGTGTCTTTTGGCCATTTGTATTTCTTATTTGACAAAGTTCTGTCCATTTCTTCTTCCCTTTTTTGATGGTATTAGATAATTTTTTCTTGTAAAGTTTTTCAGTGCCTTGTATATTTTGGATATTATACCCTTATTTTAAGATATTGGGTAAATTGTTTTTCCCACTCAGTGGGTGGCTCTTGTATACTGGGAACTATTTCCTTTGAAGTGCAGAAACTTCTCAGCTGAATATATTTCCATCTGTTTATTTCTGCTTCCACTTGCTTGAAAATTGCTGTTTTCTCCTTAAACATGTCTCAATGTCATGGAGTATTTTACCTATGTGTTGTCCCATATACCTTATGGTTTCAGGTCTGATATCACGGTCTTTAATCCATTTCGATTTTACCTTTGTACATGGTTTTAGATGGGGGTCTGATTTCACATTTTTGCAACTGTCTAACCAGTTGTGTCAAGACCACTTGTTAAAGAAGCTTTCTCCATCACTATGTGCTCTATTTAGAATTTATTGCTCCTTTATCAAAAGTTAGATGATTGTACAGGTCAACCAGACTGAAACCCAACAAGAATATACTAGACCTGAGGAGAGAAATGGAAGAAAGAGGCCTAGTGGATATATATAGGACACTCCATCCCCAGAAACCTGGATACACATTCTTCTCCAATGTACATGGGACATTCTCCAGGATAGACTACATGCTGGCACATAAAACATACCTCCATAAGATCAAGAGGATAGAAATTTTGCAGACTACCTTCGCTGACCACAAGGCTCTGAAATTATTTGTGAACTCCAAAGGGACTCAGAAGAAACACTTTAACACCTGGAAGTTAAACAGCCTCATGCTCAATAACCAGTGGGTCCGAGATGAAATCAAGGAGGAAATAAAAAGGTTCCTGGAAACAAATGACAATAAAGACACAAACTCTCAGAACTTATGGGACACAGCAAAAGCAGTACTGAGAGAAAAATTTATAGCTTTGCAAGCACACATCAGGAAGGAAGAAGGAGCTTACCTGAGAAGCTTAATGACACAGCTAAAAGAACTAGAAAATGCTCAACAAAAGGACCCAAGAATAGGAAGACAGAAGGAAATAACAAAGCTGAGAGCAGAAATCAACGAAGTGGAAACTCAAAAAACAATCCGAAAGATCAACGAAGCAGAAGTTGGTTCTTTGAAAAAATAAACAAGATTGATAGACCACTGGCAAACCTAACAAAGAAAGAGAGAGAGAGAAACTTGATAACTCGTATTAGGAATGAAAAAGGAGAGATCACTACTGATATGACAGAGATTCAAAGGGTAATCAGAAACTACTTTGAAAAACTCTACGCCACTAAAAATGAGAACCTGGAAGAAATGGATAAATTCTTGGACTCTTATAATCTTCCACGGTTTGAAGGAAGAGGATGTAGCATATCTAAACACCCCCATCACCATTGATGAAATTAAAACAGTAATCAAATGTCTGCCGAAAAACAAAAGCCCAGGTCCAGATGGATTCACTAATGAATTCTATCAAACTTTCCAAGAGGAACTACTGCCAATCTTGGCAAGACTCTTTCATGAAATTGAACAAACAGAAACACTTCCAAATAGCTTTTATGAAGCCAACATCACCTTGATACCTAACCAGACAGAGACGCTACCAAAAAAGAAAATTACAGACCAATATCACTGATGAATGCAGATGCAAAGATCCTCAACAAAATCCTGGCAAATAGGATTCAATGCCTCGTTAAGAAGATCATCCACTACGATCAAGTAGGTTTCATCCCAGGAATGCAAGGCTGGTTTAACATCCGTAAATCTATCAACATAATACACAACATCAATAACAAGAAAAAAATAAAAACCACATGATCATATCAATAGATGCAGAGAAAGCATTTGATAAGGTCCAACACCCATTCTTGATCAAAACTCTCAGCAAGATGGGAATGGAGGGAACCTTTCTCAATATAGTGAAGGCCATCTACCACAAGCCAGTGGCAAATATTATCCTCAATGGAGAAAAACTGAAAGCCTTCCCTCTAAATTCTGGCACAAGACAAGACTGTCCTCTCTCACCACTCCTATTCAACATAGCACTGGAAGTACTTGCTATAGCGATTAGGCAAGAAAAGGATATCAAGGGAATCCAGATAGGAAAGGAAGAAGTCAAGCTCTCACTGTTTGCAGATGACATGATACTCTACTTAGAAACCCTAAAGACTCTATCAAAAAGCTTCTAGAAACAATAGACTCATATAGCAAGGTGGCAGGCTACAAAATTAACACACAAAAATCAATGGCCTTTCTATATACCAATAGTAATAAGGATGAAATGGACATTAAGAAAACAACCCCATTCACAATAGTACCACACAAACTCAAATATCTTGGAATCAACTTGACTAAATATGTGAAGGACCTATACAAAGAAAACTATAAAAACTCTGCTCCAAGAAATAAGAGAGGACACACGGAAATGGAAACACATACCCTGCTCATGGATTGGCAGGATTAACATCATCAAAATGTCAATACTCCCCAAGGCATTATACAGATTTAATGCCATCCCTCTAAAGATACCCATGACATTCTTCAAAGAAGTGGATCAGACACTTTTGAAATTCATTTGGAACAATAAACACCCTGAATAGCTAAAGCAATCATTGGGAAAAAGAATATGGGAGGAATTACTTTTCCCAACTTTAAACTGTACTACAAAGCAATAGTTATCAAAACAGCATGGTATTGGAATAAGGATAGGTCCTCAGATCAGTGGAATAGGCTTGAATACTCAGAAAATGTTCCCCAGAGATACAACCATCTAATTTTTTGATAAAGGAGCAGGAAATCCTAAATGGAGCAGGGAAAGCCTCTTCACAAGTGGTGTTGGCACAATTGGATAGCCACTTGCAAAAAATTAAACTTAGACCCCCCAGCTAACATCATGTACAAAGGTAAAATCCAAATGGATTAAAGACCTCGATATCAGCCCCAAAACCATAAGATATATAGAACAGCACATAGGCAAAAACACTACAGGACATTACAGGCATCTTCAAGGAGGAAAACTGCACTCTCCAAGCAAGTGAAAGCAAGATTAACAGATGGGAATATATTAAGCTGAGAAGCTTCTGCACCTCAAAGGAAATAGTACCCAGGATACAAGAGCCACCCACTGAGTTGGGAGAAACTATTCACCCAATACCCGTCAGATAAGGGGCTAATCTCCAAAATATACAAGGCACTGACAGAACTTTACAAGAAAAAAACATCTAACCCCATCAAAAATTGGGGAGAAGAAATGAACAGGACACTTTGACAAAGAAGAAATACGCATGGCCAAAAGACACATGAAAAAATGTTCCACATCACTAATCATCAGGGAGATGCAAATCAAAACAACGATGAGATACCACCTCACACCCCAGAGAATGGCACACATCACAAAGAATGAGAATAAACAGTGCTGGCGGGGATGTGGAGAGAAAGGAACTCTTATCCACTGCTGGTGGGAATGCTGTCTAGTTCAACCTTTATGGAAAGCGATATGGGATTCCTCCAAAAAACTGGAAATCGAGCTCCCATACGATCCAGCTATACCACTCCTAGGATATACCCTAGGAACACAAAAATACAATACAAAACCCCTTCCTTACACCTATATTCATTGCAGCTCTATTTACCATAGCAAGACTCTGGAAACAACCAAGATGCCCTTCAACAGACGAATGGCTAAAGAAACTGTGGTACATATACACAATGGAATATTATGCAGCTGTCAGGAGAGATGAAGTCATGAAATTTTCCTATACATGGAAGTACATGGAATCTATTATGCTGAGTGAAATAAGCAGAGAGAGAGAGAAAAACGCAGAATGGTCTCACTCATCTATGGGTTTTAAGAGAAATGAAAGACACCCTTGTAATAATAATTTTTCAGACACAAAAGAGAAAAGAGCTGGAAGTTCCAGCTAACCTCAGGAAGCTCACCACAAAGAGTGATGAGTTTAGTTAGAGAAATAACTACATTTTGAACTGTCCTAATATTGAGAATGTATGAGGGAAATGTAGAGCCTGTTTAGGGTACATGCGGGGGTTGGGTGGGGAGGAGGGAGATTTGGGACTTGGGTGATGGGAATGTTGCACTGGTGATGGGTGGTGTTCCTTTTATGACTGAAACCCAAACACAATCATGTATGTAATCAAGGTGTTTAAATAAAAAAAATTATGCATTAAAAAAAATAATAAATATAAAACAAACAAACAAACAAAAAAAAAACAAAAAAAATTAGATGATTGTATGTCTGGAGAGCATTCTCTGAGTCTCAAGCCTATTCCACTAATCTGAGGGTCTCTCTTTATTTCAATACCATTCTGTTTTGAAAATTGTTTCTTTGTAATTCAGTTTAAACTTGCGGAAAGTAATGCCTCCCATATATTTTTTTGTCTCAAGGATTGCTTTAGGTACTCGAGGATGTTTATGGTTCCAAATGAATTTAGACGTGTTTCATCAACTTCTTTAAAGAAGTTAAAGACAGCCAGGGCTATCTTTAGATATCTTTAGAGGGATTGCAGTGGGTAGTATTGCCCGTTTAATGGTCTTAATTCTGCCAGTGCATGAGCAGGTTATGTGTTTTCAGTTCCACATGTCCTCTTCTATTTCTTTGAGCAGGATTTTATAATTTTCTTTTTATAGTTCCATCACATCTTTAGTGAGTTTGAATCTTGGAGTTGTGTGGCAATAAGCATGGAGTTTGTGTGGCAATAATGTGAGTACTGTAAATTTCTTTCTTTTTTTTTTTTTAGACTATACAATCTTGCCATGAGATAGGATGGGTAGATTTTATGAGAAAACATCTTATTTTTCCTTTTATTTATTTTGAACTTTGTTTTGCTTTTTTTTTGTTGTTGTTGTTCTTTTTTTAATATTTTTTTTCTTAACACCACCCATCACCACTGCAACATTCCCATCACCAATAGTCCTCGGGGTCAGAGTCTCCAAACTGGATGATAAAGTCGCCTTCTTCTGCTGTAACAACGCATTGTCTGCATTTGGGACCTTCCCGGGATTCGTCTGGAGAAATGCACAAGGTCTCATTGGCATCTTGAGTTGGCTCATCTTCCAGGACAAGGTCGCCTGTGCACAGCAGGAACAGGCGGCACTTCTGGGCACCCACAGAGGCTCCTGCAGAGGTCCCTTCCAGGGGTCCCTTGCCCTGGTTCTCTAGTGACCCAGAGAAGTCATTGGCACTGGCATCTTGCTGGCAGACGGCTGTGTCTAGTCTGCGATGTTTGTGCTAAGGAGACATTTGGAAGAATAGGCAGCCCAGGGCATCACTCTGGTTTCTATCCAGCACCACCACTGCCATGCCACCCGAGTGCCCATGGTGTAGGTGGCGGCAACGTTTAATGTGGGGTAATTCTGAAGGGGGAGGACGGAAGAATTCTTGGTTGGAGCGCTGCAAGCTTTTGGAATTATTGTCATACAGTGGGGACACTGGGTTGTGCACAGGGGCTGGAATCGAAGGGATAATGTGAATGTTGGGAGACACTGGGACATACTCCCCACCTTTTCTGGAGTCGGGCTGTATCTCAGCCGATTTCGGGGATGCATCTGGCCATGCTCCCTGCCTTCCCTGGGCTCATTGTGGCTATTTCCAGTTCTGGGGACAGTGTCCTGGCTGTCGTCAGCACTTGCCTCTTTCAGTAGGGATCCGAGGGCCACTTCGTTACAGGAAAGTTCCCAGCTACTTCCGCTGCTTTCGTTGGACAGGCTGGGGCCATCAATGTGACCCTCGTTGGAGGTGTGGGTCTGAATGCTCTGTGGGTAATCAGGCCCCAACCCCGGAGCAGAACACCCTTGCTGGTCCTGCCCTTTGGGGCTTTCAGAAGACAGCAAGCGGTAGCTATGACGGTGGTCAATCACCACCCCAGCCTCTACCTTTTCGTGACGGGTTGACCCAGCT
Source organism: Suncus etruscus (assembly GCF_024139225.1). Classification (NCBI taxonomy): domain Eukaryota; kingdom Metazoa; phylum Chordata; class Mammalia; order Eulipotyphla; family Soricidae; genus Suncus; species Suncus etruscus. The sequence goes on along the minus strand of NW_026060323.1, from coordinate 630,697 downwards.
GGGCCCCTGTGTCTGTGATGGCTGGAGATTTGGGCGGCTGCCGCCTTCCTCTTTCTTGGGGCTTTCTTATTCCTTAAGGTCAGATAGCGGCACCTTCTGACAGTTTGCCAAGACAGCCAGCGCCAGCGCCAATGCCAGCGATAATAACGTTTCTGACGGTGGTTAGTTTTAGAGATATTGACACGGACAGCATGGAACTGCTGACTGAGCTTTGTGATATTCATCTTAGTATCATGGCACTGCCCCACGAGGTTCTCTATTGCCTTCTGATACTTTTTAGATCTGCCCTCCTTCCTGCCGCCCACATCCTTTCCTCTGCTAATCTTGGTTATCTTGGTCTGCCTGTTGGAGCCCCAAGCGCGTAATTCCCCCGAACATTCCTGCGTCCTCTCTCACCAACTCCACAAGTAGGCTCAGTCACTTCAGAGGGATGGGTCTTTGACTCAGTCAATTCCCAGAGGGGGACGCTAGACAGACTGGAACCTTCTGCCACAGCGATCTCCGCCCTCAGAGACCGGAACACCGTTGGACACTGCCTAATAAAGCAGCTGGGAACTCTGATCCAGCCACAGCAATCACCAACCTGCAGAGACGGGAAAACCATTGGACAGATAACAGCTGGGATCCGACGGCCCTTTTGTAATCTCGCGAGATCTCACCAGGGGCCTCAAGCAGCTGCCGATTTCTGGCTCCCCAGATGGTCCCCTGAGCTTATTGGAAGTGACTTCTGGGCGCAGAGCCGGGAGCCTATCTTTGAAAGCCACCCCGTGTGTCCTCCCAAACAAGAACAACAACAGCAGCAGCAAAGTTTTTTAAACACAAGAAGTTCCTTATGCCAAAGGGCAGTTCAAGGAGTGGGGGCAGAATGGAGAGTGAGAAGAGATGGACAAAACACTTTATTTTAGCAAAAAGGGTCACTCCTGGGCCCGGAGCGATAGCACAGTGGTAGGGCGTTTGCCTTGCCGGAACGAGGCTGACCCAGGACGGACCTCGGTTCTTCCCCTGGTGTGCGCATAGCCAGGAGTAACACCTGAGCGGCACCAGGTGTGCCCACCAAAAACCAACCAACCAACCAAAAAAGTAATTACAAATAAACTCATGAGATTATCTCTTTTCTCTTCAGCCCCTTTCCTATTCTTCTCCATAAGAGTAACCTCTATTGATGGTTTAATGTGTACATTTGTCAGTGTACCGACTAAGTACAAATATAACAATGTACATTGCTCTCTAATTGAGCTATTTATATATTCACGAGGAAATGACACAAGTTTTAAGCATACTGACTCTTTAGGGTAAGGGGCCTGCCTACACCATTTAGCGCAATGCTCAGAGATCACTTCTGATAGGCTCAGAGGACCATAGTGGTGTAGGTGATATAGGTCCTGGGTTAGTGGTATGCAAGGCAAGCTCTGTACCCTCTGTAATATCTCTCTAATCCCATTAGCTTATCCTCTCTATTGTCGCTGGGTATGATTACAGCTTCTTTTATTTTTCATAAATCCCAACAGATGAGTGAGACTATTCTGTCTCTCTTTCTGCTGGTGGGAATGCTGTCTAATCCATCTTTTACGGCAAACAATATGGAGATTCCTCAAGAAATTGCTGATTGTGCTCCGATAGGATCCAGCTATACCACTCCTAGGGATATACCCTAAAAACACAAAGACAGAATACAAAAATCCCTTCTGAACTGCCAGACAGAGCTGGGTTCTACTTGAGTCTAAGGCTCAGCCCCTGCCTTCAAGATCATTTACGTTTGCTAGAGGGACATTGGTGCATTTTTAATCCATTTCTCCAGCAGTCTCTGATTTATATGACATGGCCATAAAGTGCTACTCACCCACATCTGCTGCTGCTTGAAACTGAGATAAGCAGACCTTCCTGACTTGAACTGCTAAATCCATCACCTAAGTTACCAATTCTCCATATGGAAAAAATACGCTGCTCCCTCAAAAAGTTGTAGCCAGAACGATAGTAGAGCAGATAAGGCACGTGCCTTGTGATAGTCCAAATACGGAACCAACCTAATGGGGGAACCAATGCTTCAGTGCGAATATGAATAAAAAAAAAGGTAACGCCATTCATCCAGGAGAAAGCAGAAAATCCTGCTGCTGGTGACAACACCAATAGACTTTGAGGGCATTGTACTAAGATTCGTCAGAGAAAAGTGAATTATTGTATGACATCATTTCATGTAGCACCTAAAAGCCTAAACCTATAGAACTAGGGAGTAGAATGGGCTTACCAAGGGGAAATTGGGGAAATAGTTGCCAAAGGAGAGAGATGAGTATATCTTGGAGACCTGATCCAGAGCATTGTCACTACATTGTCAACAATCCTGTATTATGTACATGAATGTTCCTTAAGTGTGGACCGTAAATGTCCTCACTAGGAATAAGTAATGACAATTATTTGATGGGAAAAACTGGCCTTATGCACACCTATATTCATTGCAGCACTATTTACAATAGCCAGAATCTGGAAACAACTCAGTTAATGACCGACAATAGATGAGTAGCCAAAGAAACAATGGCACCTGTACAAAATGGAACACTATGCAACTGCCAGAAAAAGTAAAGTCAAAAATTTTTTCTATGCATGGATGGCCATTGAAACTATTCTTAAATTTTTGTGAAAAACAAAACAGGAAGGATTTTTAGGAATCTACAACTGGTTCCAGACCAGATGATGGAACTAGGATAGAATCCTGACCTCGTGGATTTGTAACTTCAATCAAGCCACTTATGTTTCATGAGCTCCAGTTTCCACCTGGAAAAATAATGGGTTAACACTACTTTATGGTAGGTCGTCAGTGGAAGGGTCAGTTAAACTGCAACTTTGTTACTTTGGTCAGCCTTAGGGGGAAAAGAACTATAACAAGCTCTTTTATTAAAAGTTTAAGGGAAACTCCCAGATACAAAAAGTATTTAAAGGAAGGTAGTGTGGACAAATAAAAGTAGAGAAAGTTTAGATTTCTAAGCTCTGGACTATCATGAAATTACGCCCAAAATTCATGAAAGAAAAAAAAAAACAAGAAAAAGAGAAAGAAAAAATATCCATACGATTTATTCTTCAGGGTTTTCTGCGCAATTTCACTGCTTCACTTCGGAGAGAATCTGACATTTGGAAACTTCTGTTACACCACAAGAAACTCAGGGAAAGATATTAGCAGGTGCCTGCTAAAGTCAAGCAACCCAGAAAGCTGACTGAATGTCAACACTTATTACTATTTTCATCACTGTCATCAAAACGTTTCCAAACATTCAATCAGATTTTTGTCGGGGCCCATCCATACACATTCCCACTTTCCATTGGTCTATGTACTCCCTGGCAAGAGACATAAATATATCTCCTAACCAAATAACCAGGCCATCTGAAACTCAGATAAAACTTGCTTGTTTCCTCAGAAAAAAACCCAACGCTCAAATATATATTGTTTAGCACTGCCTCTGGGAAAGTTACTTGAATAGGACCAATGGGATAGATAACCTAATGAAAAATTCTAAATTTCCAGATTCCTCCTCTTCCTGCACATGGCTGTGAAATACACAGTTTCACAGTATCCCATCATAAAGGAGGCATGAATTCTGACACACAGTCATCCTACCTACCCCACCTGTCCTAGGACATGAAGGAACCACTGTGTATGAGGACACTTTGACACCACATTCACTTTCTCATGCTGAGGTCTGAATCATTTTCTTCATTCCCTGGAGTTTAGTTAGGCTGCTTCTGTCTTCCTGGGCTGTGGGTCTGCAATGCTTTTCTTTTTCAAACTTTTGCCTTTATTTCTTTCTTGAAATGCTCTGCAAAATCGGAACTTAAGAGAAATGAATAGTACAATTTATGTAGAGTGACTCTTTGGGAGCATTTCAGGAACAATAATGAATTCTAGGCACCACAGCCCATATGAGACTCATAGAAAGACTTCCAGGAAGTAAAAGTGAGGGCGCTGGTGAGGTAATGGGTAGAGAAGGCATCTCCCTTCTACTGTCCTTCAGGGTAATTGCTGGTACATGTGTTCTGCTTATTTTTGTGTGTATGTTTTGACTGGACATTATGTGTCAAATATTATGGGCTAAAACAATAGAAATGTATAAAAAGAGAAAATTGTGACCTGAGCTTTGGTTCAACCCTTCTAACTACCTCAACAGCATTGCTCTTTTCCTTCTCTGTGACACTTTCCCTATTTCTAATGTGTTATGAAATGATCATGGACTTTATCACTGTGGGCTTTTTAAATCTGAATTTAATCTGCTACTCTTCTTGTTTTAAAGTCGTGTTTTCATAAATGACTTGACTTTTACGTGAGTTTTAGTACTTGAGCTTAGTCAGGGTTTGTTAGTTTATTAGCTCTTCTAACATGCCAGTATACCTACCAGTCAATAGATTAAATGGATTTATTTATGAAATTTTTGGTACAGAATGTTTTAAAGGCAAATGCTCTGTTGCTCTCTCTATTATCATTTACCAATTACTTTCCTGTTAAAATTGGCTAAATTTAAATAAATATTTCTACCTCCGGGGAAGACCCTGCTGCTGCTCTGACATCGATTTACTCAAAAGAGTCTTCCCTTAACACTGAGAAGATTTAAACGACAACAACAACTTGCATACTGGACAGGGTTTTCTGCATCGCTCGTTAATTGTGAGATGAAATTAGAGGCTGCTCCGTACCATCCTGACGTCAATGTGGGATGTACAGTTTCCAGGATCTTTAATGCAGAGGCGTGAGATCAACAACAGAGAATGTGAAAGACATAACAGTATGGGCACTGCAGACTATGACCAGATTGACAAACTGGTTTGCCTGGGGCCTAGAAATGTCTTCTGTCAGGAAACATCAGGGGTAGGGTCTCCTTGTACTTAAGCCAAAGTTTTTTCTTTCCATGATCCCCATACTTTTGTGGGCCCGTACAAACAATAATTGCCACACTAACATTGTTTTTACAGTGCTCCTTTGACTTCAAACCTAAAAAAAAAAAGAAAAAAGTTGATGGTCACTCACCAACAGGTATAAATAGCACAAACTTGAGAACAATAATCCATGTTAATTTATAAGGATTGTGTCCTTCATTCATTCCAAAATATGTATGCACCCCACTATTTATCACAGCACTCAGTATAATAACCAAATCTTGGAACCAACCTAGATGTCCAACAACGGATGAATGGATCATTAAGATGTGGTACATATACACAATGGAATATTACATGGCATTTAGAAATGATACAATCACAGACTTTGCAGCAACGTGGATGGACCTAGATCATGTTATGTTAAATGAAGTAAGTCAGAAGACAAAAGATAAACACAGAATGGTAGCACTATACTGAAACACCTAGAACATATATTTTATACACAACTAATACCTAACAATCATATAACAGGGTTTAACAGGGTAGAAACTCCGAACACTGTAATAGTCAACATATACGTGGGAGCAGTGTCCAAAATACATGAAAAAGGAACAACGCAAACTCTTGACTGCACATTATACCACAAAGAAAACAGCAACAACAGAAACAGCAACATAGAGAGAACAGGTATGTAATCAGACTCCTACAACAAAGGCCCACAATAATCCCTTAGAGATCGTAAACAGGAACACAAGTATAGAACACCACAGAAAATCACGGACTGCAATGGCAACATACCATAACACTAAGTTTTAATCCCTTTACCTTACTATATTTTAAATAACCTCTCAGCTTTTCTGTCCACAGGCACCCTTAGATACAAAAGGCAGACAAACTAAGATGGCAACTCGGGATACCACACAAGATACCATACCTTGCTTGCACTACGAGATGGCCACGAGAAAACTCTTTAACATACACTTTATCTCTAGATTAAACCTTCTTTTAGGAATTGAAGCACGTGACCAGTCAGACCACCAAAGCAGTACCTGCCACGTACAGACTTAAACTACAGGCTCTAGTCATCGAACACATTCAACCAAACCAGCATTCCCTTGCTATTCTCTCCTTTCTTCTCACTACTTTTTTTTTCTCTTCTATTCTGCTCTTTACTTTTTTCCATTTCTCTTCTCCCTTTCTTTCTACGGTATTTTCTCTTTTCTCTTCCTTCATACCCCTCCAAATACCCCCTTTCTCCCCCCCAGAAATCCAACTATCCCTTCACCCCTCAATCCCATCCAGATCTCCCACCATATTAAAACTCTCCACCCACAGTCCTTAATCTTTTAGGCATCAAGATCGACCTCCTACCCAACGAACCAGTACACAGCACCCAGGCGAGGAGTCACCCAGCCAAACGCACACCTCGTCTCCTGCAAGAAAAGACAGCCAACTCCCCTGCAGACTCATGCTGCGAGACCCTCCCTACCAACTCCCCCTAATGTGGACTGTTTCTTGAATCCAGACTTAGGTCCAATAGTATCCCCAATGCAAGGACTCTTCCAAGACCTCCCTGCCACAAATTTTTACCAATCTGAAAAAGATCAGGGGGTGTGAAGATGCCTGGAACCCACACTCCACAAAAAAAACCCAAAAGACAATGGGAAAAACTGTACTTCCAACATAGGCATAAGACCTGTAATACACCACCTCTTTACCTGTTCTCCCCCAAATGTAAAGTAGTCTTTTGCACCACTTTGGTCCTTTAAAATCTTCGCTAACTCATTTTATTTATTTTCTTTTAATTTGTTTATTTTTTTAAATGTTTGCCCTACATACACATTTGCGGGCACATACACTTTTATTTCCTTCTTTTTTTTAATCGTTTTTGGGTATGTGACCTATTTCTGTTATCCACCCCCAAATACACTGACAATATAATGTAGCACCACTTCCCCCTGCAAAGGCACACTAAATAAAGGGGAAATCTTACATATAAAAAAAAAAAGGTAAGGGTGCCTGCCTTGCCTGTGCTAGCCTAGGATGGACCACGGTTTCGATCCCCCGGCGTCCCATATGGTCCCCCCAAGAAGCCAGGAGCAACTTCTGAGCGCAAGCCAGGAGTAACCCCTGAGCGTCACAGTGTGGCCCAAAAACCAAAAAAAAAAAAAAAAAAAAAAAAAAAAAAAAAGAGCTCTTATCTACTAGAGATAGGAACTCATAGTTGTTTACAATACAGGATATCTCCTACCTTGAAAATATGACATGTTAAATCAACTTAGACCTCAGGTGATTAGATACCATTCATCCAGCCATGAACCCTGGATCCCAGACATAGAAACGGCACAGCTCTTCACAACAGCTGCAAGAAACAAACTCCATCTGGGACAGCCTTAATACTGCAGGGTCAACAACAAGGGCCAGCTCTAACACGATATCCTGACAATGAGGAAAATGTGAACAACTTGACCTTAGAGCAGTTTAGCCTACCTTACCAGCTAACGACAAGACAAAACCAGAAGACGTGGCACCCTTAGGTAGGTCCAAAAGCCAAGATCGTGATTTACAGATGACTGGCTGCTAGAACCACGACCAGACTGTATACATCTTGGGACCAATAAAAAAAGCCCTAGTCTAGGGTTTGAACTAAGACCTGCACAATAAGCATGATCCCCAGTTCCAAACGTCCGGCAGAGACAATTGTAAGGGAAAGGGGCTTCTGGAAGCACAAAGAAAGACGCTATCCTAGATGCCATCCTACGTTCAGTGAAAAGACCAAGATCACCAACCACAGAAGACAGATTAAAATGACACTGAGGTAACAGAACCTCTAGATTCACAAAGACTGACTTCACCATAAGTTCCTCCTCAGGATCTGTACAGATACTGAGACCTCTAAGCACAGAGCTCTGATTGTATCACCCTGGACAAAGCAGAAGTCTTCCACACACCAAAAAACAAAATAAACAACAACAACAACAAAAAAAAACACCACCGGGAGAGTAATGATCCTGAGCAAAGTCTAGAGCTGATCCCATGACAGTATACTCCAAGGACGGAGAAACCCCATATCTCATAGGGCAAGTGAATTCCTTTTCGAATGACCCCAATATTTACTGTGCCAGAGCAGGAGGGAAAAAACCAAAAATACAAAAAAAAAAAAAAACACAAAACCTTGGTTATTTTTTAATATATATATCTTACCTTCATTTATTATTGTTATTATTATTTTTATTTACCTAGCTATTTTGGTCGATTTCTCTGTTTGGATGTGATTATTGAAATTGTTGTCCCCAATTATTCTTATTTTTTTCTCTTCCTTTCTTTTCTTTCATTATGTGCTACGCCATGTTTCTTATTTTAAGACCACAGCATGTTTTTTTGTTTGTTTCTTTTGTTTGTTTTTTGTTTGTTTTGTTTTGTTTTTATCTGTTTTTTTGTGGTGCTTATCGATATAGCTGGAGTCCTCACTGGATATTTGACACTTCTTTTGGTACTGGTGGAGTGTTTCACCTTGTTTTTCTCCTTCATTTCCCAAATCGATGATGAGAGCCTCTAGAATAATTCTGCCCATTTTCGGGGTATTAGACTCTTACCCCAGTTTATTTATTTTCTCTTTTTCAGGCAAAACCATGCAACTTGAACTAGCTAGCCCTGCCTCCACTTAGAGGGGGAAATAAAGGAGGCATCAAGACCAAACTGATGCAAGACTACTAAGTAGTAGGTTAGATACAGAGGGGACCACATATTCTAGCCGCCCTGGGGGTGAGAGAAGAGGAAATGGGAGGTAGGACAAAAACGGAGGTGTAGGGAGGACAATTTGGGGATGGGAATCCCCCCTGATTTTATGTAAATATGTACCTAAAATATTATTGTCAATAATATGTAAGCCACTATGATCAAAATAAAAATTGTATATAAAAAAAAGAATTGTGTCCTTGTGGTGTCTTATAAGTAACACACTGTATGCAGTACTGAATAGTTGCATCATGCGGATATATTTAATTTTGTGTGTATCCTGTAATTATGTTATAATGTTTTTCAAAGAACTTAATGTAAAGAACAAGATATACCTTTGATGTACTATACTAAGCATTGAATGTGTTTGAGTTTAGAATGGTAATACTTCCTTATTAAAAAAAATGTCTGGCAGAGTAAAAAATATTTCTACAGACATTAAAATTCTTCCTTTCCTTTGTTTTTTGGTTTTATGGCCACACCCAGTGATGCTCAGGGTTTACTCCTGGCTATGCGCTCAAAAATTCCTCATGGCTTGGAGGAACACTGAGGGATTGAATCGTAGTCCTCCATCCAAGGGAAGTGTGGGCAAGGCAGATGCCTTACTACTTGTGCCACCGTTCTGGCCCACAGACAATTAATTTCTTCCATTAATCCAAATATTGATTTTTTTTTACCTAGACACATGAAACTGATGACACATTTTTTTCCTCTGAGATATTTAGAATGCTTTACTCTTTCACATATAGAATAGTCTCCATTAATGAAAAAGCACTTAAAGTAAGTTAGGATCTTGGTTTCTTCCATGCTGCCTTCTTTTTTGGTATAGAAAACAGATACCATTATGATCTACTGTAAGTTAGATGATATCTACTGTAAATCATCACTTATTGGAGATGACTCAGATGTGTTTTATCATAAAGATATTTTAGGTAGGATTTATTACCACTGATTTATAGATTATAAACCTAATGCAAATTCAAGTCAAATGATTAATTCAAGGTCGTATGAATTGTGTTTCTTTCATAACAATGATACTGTATCAGGGTACTAAAAATCAAGTCTCCCCCCTTCAAATGACTACTTTATTTTCCAACTGCATTTATTAAAGTGAAGCAGCATAGAGCATATGTATTGTGCTTTATGGTCATATAATCTATTCACATAAATTTGTATAGAAACATGAGGCATATAAATCACATTATGAAAATAATATTAAAAATATATCACAAATAAATAGGCTTTACTAATGTTATAGTTAATGTCTTTCTAGTGGAAAACATCTTGCATATAAACCCTGGAAAGGACCAGAGGAAGCTGAAGATTGCATGAAAAACTTACCCTAAGTATCTAGCTGGAATGTGACTGAGCCTCAACTAACCCTAAGGGGTGAGTCTAGAGTTGATATGACCACAGAAAATCTTTTCATTAAAGGCAAAGAAATGATATCTTTTCACGAGTCATTTATTTTCATCATTTGTAGAGACTTTAATATTTGCTGATAAAGAAATCTTGTGAACTCTCACTAACAATTTTTTGCCAAGCACTGAAATAAAGTCGTGGAAAAAAGTTCCTGAAAATGTACTTCATTTGTGGCTTTCAGAAAATAGACGTGTCTGTTGGCTTAAGTTGTTCTGTAGCCATTGGCTGTACCTTAGGTTGGTACCAAAATGGAAGATTCCTGGCTTAGGATTTGTCATAAACTTAGTGGGAAACTCTAAATATAAGCTGGAGTTTTCTCTTGCCATATAAAATATGTATGTTCAGAACTGCTAGGTACTTGAACATGCCACTCATTTAGCAAAGACTTGAAAAACTAGCACATTATGGTGCTGGAAAGACAGTTGATGTACTTTGCATGTAATAAGCCTGATTGTGAAACCAAAACTTCATGGTCGATTAAATACCATCTTAATGGATTTCTGAATACAGGGCCAGGAACAGTCCATAATCACAGGTAAATATGTCTCAGAAACTAAAAAATAATGAATAATAACTAAAAACTAACACTTGAAAACCAGAGACCACGAAATATGTCTCAAGCCTAGTAGCTCTTAGGGTAAAGTCTTTAGATGCTTTTTAGTACATCTCTCTGCTTCATCTAATAAGGGTTTGTCCTTTGGCAAAAGTATCAGAGAATAGGTGTTTTTTGAATGAATCTAAATGAAACCCATGATTTAGATTCCTGAAGTATTTTAATTAATTACACTAATTTTATGTTTGGAGACCATATCCAGTAGTTTTCAGGGCTTACTCCTGGTTCTGTGCTCAGGAGTCAGCCTGGAGGTGCTTGGAGACCATATGTAGTGTTGGGGATGAAACGAAGGTCAGCTGTGTGCAAGACCAATGCCTTAGCTCTTGCATTATATATCTGGGTCCAGATCCGAATTTCTTAAAAGTAATATAAAAATGTGTCATGTAAAACACATTCTGTTTTAGGCAAAGAATAACTGTGGATACTCAGAGATTACTCCTGGCTGTGCACTCAGGAAACAGTCCTGGAAGTCCAGGAGTCTACCATCTTATTCGCTGTAATATCTCTTCAGCCTTAAGTTTTTATTTTATTTTTAAGTCATTTTTCAATGAAGAATGTGATCTACAAATCCTTTATAGTTAAATTTTAGAAAAGCAACGTTTCAGCATCAGTTACACCACCAGTTTGAAGTTCCCTCCACCAGTATGCCCTTCTTCCCATGCTGTCACCACCACCCCATTTCAGTCTGCAATATCACCAGGCACATTTTTAAGTTAGTTTTTTTTTTTATTTAAATTTCGGTCTCATGAGTTCCGGATTATTGACTCTTGACTTGGGTATTTCTTTCTTTCTATTATTAACATCATCAATGCTTCAGAGTTCCCTTGTCCTCCCTCTCACATTATTTCATAGATTTTAAAACAAGATAACGTGTATAAAATTATGAGATAGGAGCCGGATTGGTAGCACAGTGGTATGGCGTTTGCGTTGCCTGTGGCTGACCCAGGACAGACATGGGATCAATCCCTGGCATCCCAACGGGTCCTCTAAGCCATAACTGATTTCTGGGCACATTGGCAGAGAAAATCCCAAGTTTCACCTGGTGTGGCCCCAAAACAAACAAAAAACAAACATAAAGCCAAACAATAAAAAAATACAAATGTTATTTTTTGGGCCTTTCAAATAGGAACTTAGCTGGATTTATTTTAAGGGGATTTAGCTAGACCACTTCAAAATACATAGAATTTCATACACACATTTCCTTGTTGATGTTTCAATTTATTTATGTCTCAGGTTTTCTACTATAAAATTGCTGTTAATTTGATAAACAATAGGTAGTTTACTCTGTGTCAAGAATCAGTATGTATATTTCCCTGATATTTTTTCAAAAAATATTAAATGTAGTATTCTTAATTAGGCAACTGTTCACATAAAAGCCTTTTAGGTAGGTTTAATTTCTCATAAAGATGAAAAATGCAGTGTGTAAAAGGGCAGCTCCTGTCTGAATTTTAAAAAGTATTAATAGATTGACAAAAATGGAAGGAAGAAAGGAAGGAAGGAAGAAGGAAGGAAGGAAGGAAGGAAGGAAGGAAGGAAGGAAGGAAGGAATATCAGAAAAAAACGGTGGCTGGAAGGAAGGATGAAAGGAAGGATAAAAGGAAAGATGGCAGGAAGAAAGAAGGAAGGAATGAAGGAAGGAATGAACAAACAAATGTAGGAATGAATGAAGGAAGGAAAGAAGGAAAGAAAAAGGGATGGTTGACATTAGGGAAGGAAGGGAGGGAGGGAAGGCAAGAAGGAAGGAAAAGTAGAAAATAACTCAGGCCTTTACCTGAGTAACTGAGTAAAGACAGTTGCTGAGGCAGAAATTGTGATCTCCATAATGAGGTACAGAAAAAACCCAGACAACAACAGAAGATGAGAACAAGACAAGACTTTCCACTCTCACCAATTCTGTTCAATTTAGTACTAGTAGTTCTTCTATGACATAGTCAAGAAATATGTATTAAAGTAATTCAGATAGGAAAGGAAGAATTCATGTTTTCATTATTTTCATATTACATGTTCTGTAAATGGAAAGCCTTAAGATTACAAGAAATCACTTAAAAAGTCTATTTGTATAATTAGTTTGAGGACAACACCAACAGAGAAAAGTTCATTGCTTTCATATATGTCATAACGAAGAGATATTTAAAAAGCAATAGTATTCACATCTGTGCCTTAGCAATATCAAGTACCTTTCATTTAGTGAAAGTTCTATACAAAGATAACTGCAAAACACTAATTCAAGATATAAAAGAAAATATGAGGAAATGGGGACAGGTAATCTGCTCATGGATCAGGAGGATTCACATCATTAAAATGTCAAAAAAAAAAAAAAAAGAAGGGGGCCAGATTGGTGGCACTAGAGCTAAGGTGTCTGCCTTGCAAGCGCTAGCCAAAGAAGGACCATGGTTCGATCCCCCTGTGTCCCATATGATCCCCCCAAGCCAGGGGTTTGGGGACCAAGCAATTTCTGAGCAGTAGGCCAGGGATAACCCCTTAGTATCAAGCGGGTGTGGCCCAAAATATTGTCAAAACACATCCCAAAATTTTTACACATTTAATGCAATCCCTATAAATATACCCATGATATTTTTCAAAAAACCAGATCACACAATTCTCAAAATCACATGAAAAATAAACCCACCATGATAATTAAAACAGTACTTGGGTAAAATGTGCGAGGCAACACTCTTCCTAATTTCAAACTGTACTATACAGGAGTGTCAAGTAAAACAGCATGATGCTAGAATTTGAACAGACTTTCAGATCAGTGAAATTTTGTTAAAAAGCCAGAGATAGACTCTCAAATAATTGTACAGTTAAAAGTCAGTAAAGAAATAAAAAGTATGAAGTGCAGCAAGCAAAGTCTCTTTTAGCAAATGGTGTTGGGAAAACTCGTCGGCTACCCTCAAAAAATGAGAAAGAGATGGAATAAGAGAACTGTCGTTTTGAACTATCCTAATAATGAGAATATAAGAGGGAAATAGAAAGCCTGTCTAGAGTACAGGCAAGGGTTGGGTGGGGAGGAGGGAGATTTGGGACATTGGTGATAGGAATGTTGCACTGGCGATGGGTGGTGTTCTTTACATGACTGAAACCCAAACACAATCATGTATGTAATAAAGTTGTTTAAATAAAAAAATTTACCAAAAAAACAAAAACAAAACAGAACTGTATAGGACCCATTGTCATATATAATGCAAAAAAAGACCTCTTTCTACTGCTGTGTACAAAGATAAAATTGATTAAAAACCTTGATATCATACCTGAGATCAATAAAGTGCTTAGAGAAAAATAGTGGCAAAATTCTCTCTAATATTCAAGTTAGAGGAATCTTTAAGGTTGAAATGCCATAGACTAATCAAGTAGAAGAAAAGATAAATGTGATTACTTAAATTGAAAAACCTCCTTCACCTCAAAGGAAGACCAGAATACAAAATTTTCCACAGACTAGATAAAATTATTTGCCTTTAATTCATTTGAACAATAATTACTATCGAAGATATAAAGCACTGATAGACCTTCATAAAATCCAAGGTCATAAGTAATGCAGAAAAGGGTTGGCCCCAATTCCTGCATGGAATAATACCTGTAAACAGAACCAGGCATAATCCTTGAGAATCTCCAGTTTGGGGCCCCAAAGTATCAAACAAAAATTAGCATTATTGAAGATCCTGAGTCATATGGCCAGCTAATCTTAAATATTGAATTAAAAAGGAGGTAGAATTTTGAAAAGAAACAAGAAAAGCCTGATCAACCACATCTCACTCAGGAAGGACACAGACCAATAAGTGTAGTGTTCTCCTGAAAAAGAATTATTTGCCAAAAAGGCCCGCTTAGAGCAGTCAAAATCACGTGACCCTTTGCTTGGATTGTTTGACTATAATTCCACACGTGGCTGTAGCTATATCTCTCTTTATTTTTTGACCATTATAAAAATCAGGCCTTAGTAAACTCTTTCCTACAAGAACAGCAATCAATCCAGCCAAAATTCTCCCACTTAACAGCTCCCTGTAATTTTTGCTACCTTGGCGCCAAGTTTAGGGTTTCCATAAACTTAGCTCAAAACAAAGTAATTTTCAGTTTTCCCCTGAAACTCTGAAACATTCCTCACTCTTCCAACTTCCCTGATAATTACCTGTTTTCCTTCTGTTTTACCCAATACAAAGCGAACCCAAAACAAACTGCCTTTTCACCTTCAGTATCAGCTCTTTAATATGCTAATCTAAGCCAGAGTCCTTCTTTCTTTCCCCAGTGTCTTTGATGTCTAGAATTTGCACCCTGTTTTTCCCTGCCTCTAGCCTTTTAAAAGGAGCCAGCTCAAAAAATAAATTGGTCTCCATTCTTGTAAACGTGAGTCCCCATACTATCTGTGTGGTTTCATTCATTTCTACAATATATTTCTGTCATTTGCCATTCCGCGTGCCCACCTTCTCCCCGTGGAATTTTTCCCAAACTCCACGAAGGACCTGTTTGCAGGTGCTGAAGACTGCAAACAAAATTTGGCTCACAGCACTGATCAATAAATGTTTCTGAAAAAAAACTGTCAGCCACATATACAACAATCAAATTGGACTCCTCTCTAATAACTTTCTCAAAAGTTAACTAAATGGTTTAAATATATCCATAATATCAGACCTTACCAATTCATTTTCATGAGGGAAACATAGGTACAATCTTTTGTGAGTTGAACTGACACAACTCTTTTGCCTCAATGCCACTGGCCTAGCAAAAGGAACAAAAGTAAATCGAAAAAGCCACATCAAGTTAAGAGAACT
This sequence comes from Suncus etruscus, assembly GCF_024139225.1. NCBI lineage: Eukaryota > Metazoa > Chordata > Mammalia > Eulipotyphla > Soricidae > Suncus > Suncus etruscus. Next base: position 615,301 of record NW_026060323.1, on the reverse strand, counting down.
AATTAGTAGAAACTAAACATACTCCACATATTGGAGAAAACGTTTTCCACTACTCATCTAACCAAGTGTTAATACCCAAGACATACAACTCACTTGAAGAACTCAGCAATCATAAACAAGCAGCCCACTAAAACTGGGGAGAATGAATGGACAGACTCATCCAGAAAAAAGTCATACATGTGGATAAATAGTCTATGAAAAAAATAAGATCTGAATCACTTATCATTAAGGAAATGTGAATCAAAACAGCAAAAATATATTACTGAACCAAAGTGAGATATGTGGGAATGGAATCTGTACACAACTTTGTAGGGTGAGAGAGATTCTAACTGGCCACGTCTATTTGGAAAGCAATATGGATATTTGACAAAACTAAGAATTGATGTAAGATATTCCACTTTTTGGCATCTAAACCCAGGACCCAAACATATTACAGTGAATGACAATTTTGCCTCTTTGCTCATTGCTGTGCTATTAACAACAGGCACAGTCTGGAAAAAATATCCAAGTGTTCAAGAACAGGTGACTATTATATATATATAATGTTTATGAAAAGATAAAGACCATATACGTAATGTATACATATTATATATAAAGATATGTGACTTACATATTATATATTCAAAGATATAAGCTTAATATATAAGTATATATTAAAAGATAAAATAATACAATGTGCCAACATGTAATGCATTAGAGTATATCACGCTGAGCCAACGGGACAGGTATTTATACAAAATGAGTTCTCTAGGAAATAAGCCTCTTAAGGAACAACAGATGTTTAAAGGAAACAGAGCATGACAACCAGTCTACCACCCTGAGCTTACCAAGGACTTGGAGAAAGGACACTGATAGGATGGGACACTGATGCAATAGTAAATGGAGGCACTCAGCTAGAGGTTGCAAAGTTGGAATATCTTATGCATCATTCCTTATCATTGATAATATTTTAAATCACAGATGAGCAAAAAGAAAACAAAAAACAGGGTATTATGAGTTAACTAGTGATATTTTCCAACCTTTAAGAGAAGAACCATCACTCATATTTTTAAAACTCTTTCTTCAAAGAAGTGGGGAAAAAGAGTTCTCAATACTTACTATAAAGTTCATATTCCTTTGGTGACATAATCAGGCAGAAACAATAAAAAATTAATTTCAGACCAATATTCTTTATGAACATGGAAGCAAGGATCCTTGACAAAATTTTAGTGAATTGAATCAAAACATGAATTGTTGAATTAAATAGAACATTCCTGGTGAGTGAATTAAATTTACTCCAGAGACGCAAGGTGAGTCAATACATACAAATTAATGTAAGATACATTAATGAATATGAGAAATAAAATCTATGATAGCTTTGAATTTGCAGAGAATGCATTCAACAAGATTTAAAACCTGTCATAAGAAGAAAACCTCAAGCAATTGGGGATACTTCTTTAGTGATGAAAATATGAAAACCTTTGCCTTTGAACAGTCACAAGAAAAGGCTGTTTGCTTTCATCGCTACTATTCAAAATAGCATTGGAAGTTTTGCCATAACAATTAATCAAGAAAAAAAATTACAGGAATTAAAATTGAAAAAAGATTTTTATGCTATTTACAGATGACATGATGCTGTGCTACAAAATTCTGATGATACTGAAAACCTTCTAGACTTAATAAGATTTTACAGTAAAGTAGCCAGCTACAAAAATCACAGAAATTAGTTGCCCTATTTTATTAAATGATGAAGTAAAAGAAAAATAAATTGAATTAAAATCATTTTGCAATCATTAAAAAGACTTAAAATCATTAAGAAGGCAGAGAATTTATTTATTCATTATTAATATTCTTGTTATCATGTTATTTTAATGTGTAATATATTGAAACTATAATTTAAATGTTAATCAAAGTATTAGCATAATACATGAGATTATTGGAAAAGAAGTATGATAGATATATAGTAATTAAAATGAATTTATTAAATATAATACAATTAAGTTATTTTTCTGCCCCCCAATTAATTTATGTTGATAACAAATTTTATTTATATTTAAAACCTATTCAAAGTCAATGGCTTATAATTAAAGCTTCCAACATGAAAACTTTGCTATTGATTTAGGGAAGTGCATAAACAAGAGCAGAGCAAGCCTCTTATATATAAAATCAGGCACAGGACACAAAGTTTAATTAAACATGTTCTAAAGGTCTTGATATCATACTTGTTTCTATAAAATACATCGAGTGAAAAAAAGGCAAAACTCGACTATATCTTGATCTCGGAAGAGTATTTAATGATGCAATCCCGTGACAAAGAAAAAAGAAACAAACAAAACGAACAAAACTGAACTAAAAACCGTTTGGTCCTGGAAAGATACGACAGGAATTAAGGGACTTGCCTTGCATGTGCCCACCACAGTCCCATCCTTGGTACCAACCATATATGTTCCCCAGACTATGCCCAGAGTAAGACCTAAGCATTGTTGGCAGGGCCCCAAAAACAAGATAAGCAAGCAAAAAAAACAAAATAATATTTTTGTACAAAAATTACCTAAACTCAGGACATACCACAGATTGGGGAAAACGTGCACATCACACTCAAACAAAGAACTAAAATCCAAGGTACATAAAGAATTCACAAAACTCAGCATATCAACAACCTCATCAGAGACTGAGAGCGATGAACAGACATTTCCTCAAAAATGACATAAAATGTTTAGAAAATGTATCAGGAAACTATCAATAACTTAAAGAAATCTCCTCTTGAACTTCCTGCCACAAGAGCATGTACTGTGATATCTGTTACCCCAGGACTTTGATTGGCTGGAGCAGTGTATTGATGACCAAACACTCTGTTACCATGGTGATCATCTTTGCTTAGGGACAGGGACTCATAGGGAGGCCAAATGTTCTGGGGTTAATTAAGAGCTTCTTCATGTCTGAGATTATTGGAAAGCCATATTAATTTAAAACAAATATAAATAAATCAGCTACAAATGAGGCAAACCCAAAAATAGTCCCAGAACCATCAACTTCTGGAACCCAACAACCCTCCACAACAGGAAGCTATCAAGAAATAACTGAAGACTCACCAAGCACAGTCATAGACCTTTCCACAGTGATCAACAACCCAACTCAAGTGACACACTTGCAACCCAATTTGGGAAGATGGACATTTGTGTGAGGAACAAGAAAAATACACAAGTTGGGAGCCACTAATTTCAATGGCCAAACAAATATACCCGCAAATTTTGAAGAAGTGATTTCAAGTGAAGACCAAGTGAACACAGGTTGCAAGCAATCAAGCTCGAGTGAGAAACACAGTACTTCAAGTTATGAACAATAACTACAAGTGAAGATCAAATAAACCAAATCTGGGCTGATGAGAAAACAACTCAAAGTTGGGAGCAGTCTATATCACCAGCAGTAACAAGAACAACAAATGTAGAATCATAAACAAGTCATCATCAATTATCCTAATCTTGAAAAAAGTCGCAAGTAACTGAAGCAAACTATTAAAGAAATCACTAGCTTATGACACCTAGAGACTAGCGTAATGCAAGTAAGACTCACCTAAAACCAAAGAATAGATATGCCATTTCTGAGGTAGAAGAACCAGCCTTCGTGTTCAATACCAGATTACGAGTATGAGTCCCCTCTCAGTTTAAATGTCACAATGACAACAGTGAATTTCATGCATGCTCCTTTTTTTCATTCATTTTCTCTCCCTGGGACTCTCCATCTTGAACCATAAGTCCAATTTGCATCCTCAGCTATATCTCTGACTTATGAATTTTCTTTTCTATTCAATTTTCATCTAGCTCTCAGAGGAGTCTCCCACATTTTCTGGGTTGGAAGACAGAACATAAGTAAAGATGTCCCTATAATCTCATGCACCGAATAGATCCTGCAGACCTTACCATTATCATAGCTAACTCAAGATAATGAAGCAAAAATAAGAACGAATCCAGTAGAGTAGCTGCTTCTAATTTCATGCAATGTCTCCAGAGAAGTGTCTATCTTTCAGCTGCTTCCCCAGAAGAGCCTGTAGAAAATAACTTGGACAGCCTAAATAGTATATGACAGAGTACAAAGACTGCGATCGTCAAAACAAAACCAGTATGTGAAAAATATCTGTCTCTGTGAATTCTCATAAGGACTAAGCCAAGATAAAAGACAAAACAAATTTTACCTCAAAACTCTTTCTTGAGGAGGGAAAAGTAATTTCATACGTGAATGAGCAGAAGAGAGAGGGGCTACAGGGAAGACGTGGAGGATATGGGAATAATGGTTTATGTCAGTTTACATCCCTGGAAACTAGATGAATGTGTGAAGACATATGTGAGGTGGCATTTTCATCCTCAAAGAGCACATTAATCACAGCAAAAGATGAAATGATGGAGAAACCTTATTTAGAGTACACTTACCCAGGTAGAGCAGTACAGGTCATTTGTCCCAGAGCAGTGGAATGGTGTAAGAATCATTCTAATGCAAATTCAGTAGCTATCCCTGCTTTTACACCTCATGATAATGCTATAATACTTAAAATCCTACAAGTCAGTAAATTTTCTTCTGTTATATTATTTATTTTGGAGGGATGGTGTTAATAGGGCTTCATCAAAACACACTGTTGACTTAATAATATGTCTCCAGTTAGTTTTTCTCAATCACTTATAGATGATGTAGTCATGTAATGCCCTTTCATTTTATTTTTCATTTTTCTTTTCCTTTCTTTTTTCTTGTTTTCTTTTTCTTTTTATTTTGAGGGTCAGTAGTTTAGGGATCAATCTTGCCATGGATTGGATCCTACGGAGTGGCAGAAAATTGAACCCTGGTCTCCACATGCAAGGGCAGTACCCTGACTGCTGTACTGTCTCTCTGGCATTTCCTACTTTATTTTTTTCTTCTTCACCCAATTTTCCTAGATCCCTAGTGTTTGCTATACATAGAAAACTAATGCAGAACACAGAATTCAAATCCTGGCACTAATTATACAAAATTTTGCTAAGAAATTGAGGGTGGAAAAGTATAAAATTTGGCAATTTCCTCTATTTTTCTGTTTTCAACTATCAGGTTCTTTATTTATTTTTTAAATAATAATTTTTATTTTGAGCAAAGTAGATTACAGATCTTTCACAGTAAAATTTTAGGTACCTAATGACTTTAAATCAGGGGAATTCCCACCACCAAAGTTGTCCTCCCTCCACCCCCGTTCCCAGCATGCATCCATATCGTCCTCTCTTACCCTCCCCCCCCACCTTACCCCGCATGGGCTGCTAGTATAAGTGGTCCCTTCTGTGTCTAGTTTGTTGTAGATTAGGTATTGATTCTTTTGTCCTTGGCTTAGGGTTTGGTTTTAAAGTCTGATCATTTTTTATTACTTCTTAGTGGCCATACAACTGCTTGGTCTTGTTATCCTCCATGATTTCCCCTCAATTTGAGGGGCAAAACAAGATGGTTCAACTTATGTGGTTCTGTTTGAAGAAAAGAAAAATAATAAAATGGGGTGAAAATCTCGCAAACAAAAAATGGGCAGAGTCGTTCTAAAGTCTAAAAGTATTAATTTGAGAGAAGAAAGAGAAAATAGGAAGCGAAACAAAGCAACAAAGAAGAAAAATCAAACAAATTATTCAAAAAGCACCATGTGGTATTTTCTATAAAGACCTTTAGACTAAGAAAAAAAAGAAAGCAAATGTCAATTCTTTTGTATCATCAAATACACTAGCATTTCTTTCTTTTCTTTCTTCCGTCTCTTTCTCTTCTTCCATTCTCTTTTCTTTTTCTTTCTTTCTTGCTTTCCTTCTTTCTTTCTTGCTTTCCTTCTTTCTTGCTTGCTTTCCTTCCTTTCTTTATTTTGTATTCTTTCCTTCCTTCCTTTCTTTTTCTCTTTCTCTCTTTCTTTCTTTCTCTCTTTCTTTCTTTCTTTCTTTCTTTCTCTCTCTTTCTTTCTTTCTTTCTTTCTTTCTCTCTCTTTCTTTCTTTCTTTCTTTCTTTCTTTCATACTTTCTTTCTTTCTCTTTCTTTCTTTCTTTTTTTTTTCTCTTTCCTTCCTTTTTCTTTCTTTCTTTCTTTCTTTCTTTCTTTCTTTCTTTCTTTCTTTCTTTCTTTCTTTCTTTCTTTCTTTCTTTCTTTCTATCTTTCTTTCTTTCTTTCTTTCTTTTTTTTATTTTTATCTTTCTCTTTCTTTTTTCTGTCTTTCTTTCTTTGTTTTTCTTTGTTTCTTTTCTTTTTTCTTTCTTTCTTTCTTTGTTCATTCTTACTTTGTTTCTCTCTTTCTTTCTATCCATTTCTCTTTTTCCTTTCTTTCTTTCTTTTTTTGTTTATCTCTTTCTTTCTTTTTTTTCTTTCTTTGTTTCCTGTTTTGTTTATTTCTGTTTATTTCTTTGTTTCTCTATTTCTTTCTTCTTTTTTGTTTATATTTCTTTTTCCTTCTTTCTTTCTCTCCTTTTTTATTTCTCTCTATTTCTTTGTTTCTCTTTTTATTTTTCTTTTAATTTTTTATTAAATATTTTTTATTTAAGTAACATAATCATATTTGGGTTACAGTCATAACCAGAACACACCCCCCTTCACCAGTGCAACATTACCCCCTCCCCCCTTCCCATCACCTGCCTGTATTCGAGACAGGCATTCTACTACAGTAATTTGTTTTTAAGTTCAGTAAGTTGTATTTTTCTTCCTTAATGGATAAGAGTAAAAAAATATAGTAAAGGTGTGATAGTGGCAATCGCCAATGTTTGCATAGGTCCAGAAAAATGGAGAAAATGGGAAAAAAAATCTTTGACCTGAGGCCTCACCCCAGAAGTTTATTGGCATAAGACAGACTCTGGGTTCCAGGCATACCAGTCTATCCAACTCCAGTCATTGTTAAGGTCCCCGTGAAACTTTTTCACACTTTAGCTGTAGTTGGTATTAGACTTTTATATTTAAAGACTCTGGATTCTGTGCATTTCTTTCGTTGATGTCAGGCTGATGTGGAGCATCCTCTAGTTTCAGCAAATCATTAAATGCAGATTGTTGCTGAGTCGCCTGGTTGTTGGGAGTACTCTTTGGAGTAAGTCAATGCCAAAGCAGTGGTAGGTCTTCTCTGGTAGAGGCTTGGATCCTGGGAATGTTAAAGACAATTGTAGTTGTTTCCATAGTTCAGGTGTGTGTGGGCGATGCCCATTCTTCTGAGGCCTGAGCCAAATCATTATTCCAATTTTCAGGGTAAAAGGCCTAATTACCAAATTTGTATTCCCATCTCTATTAGATAAGAATTTGTTTGCATATGTGTTATTTTCCCATTTTAATGTGCCTATGCAAAAGAGAAGCAATGCCACAAGATATTGTTGGTGCATCTGGTGCAACAAATAAAGTCCAACATTTCCTGTAACTTGGTATAAACGTGAAATCTATACAGAGTTACTCTTCTACCAGCAACGCTTATAAAACAGATCTCACAGGGGGAAAATCAAACAATCAAATAACTAATCCAGTGGGCAAAATTGTCACAAATGAGGATATTTAAAAAGAGTTATAGATGTTAAGGGAATACATCTGAGATACACAAAAGAGATACATGTGACCCTTTTATATTTTAAACAGAAAAAAAAGAAATAAAACAAGATTATTTGAACACAACAGGTAATAGTTGAGTTTCAGACATGTTTTGCGGCATTACAGAGCCCTATAGTGTCCTTGAACTAGTGGTTATGCTGAAGCTGATTCTGGTATCATGCAAAAGTCCATAGTTTGATGGTGGCATGAGGGGCCACTAAGCATGGGTCAACAGGCACTTTGGTTGCAGTTGTTTGTGTAGGCATGAGCAGGGGACCAAGAGGGTGTCATTCAATGTCTCTTTCTACCTTTCTTTTCTTTCTTTTCTTTCTTTTCTTTCTTTCTTTCTTTCTTTCTTTCTTTCTTTCTTTTTTTCTTTCTTTCTTTCTTTCTTTCTTTCTTTCTTTCTTTCTTTCTTTCTTTCTTTCTTTCTTTCTTTCTTTCTCTTTCTTTCTTTCTTTCTTTCTTTCATTTTCTCTTTGTTTCTTTTTGTTTGTTTCTTTGTTTCTTTCTTTCTCTTTATTTATTTGTTTCTTTCTTTATTTCTCTTTATTTTCTTTCTTTCTCTCAATTTCTTTATTTGTTTTTATTTTCTTTTTTTCTTTCTCTCAATTTCTTTATTTGTTTTTTTTTCTTTCTTTCTTCCTCTCCTTTATTTCTTTCTTTCAATCTTTCTTAATTCCTCTTTCTTTATTCTTTCTTTCTTTGTTTCTTTTTCTTTCTTTCTATCTTTCTTTCTTTCTTTCTTCCTTCTTTCCTTCTTTCTCTCTTTCTTTCTTTCTTTCTTTCTTTCTTTCTTTCTTTCTTTCTTTCTTTCTCTCTCTCTTTCTTCCTTTCTTCCTTTCTTTCTTTCTTCGTTTCTTTCTTTCCTTTTTTTTTCTTTTCTTTTTTTTATTTGAACACCTTGATTACATACATGATTGTGTCTGGGTTTCAGTCATAAAAGGAACACCACCCATCACCAGTGCAACATTCCCATCACCCATGTCCCAAATATCCCTCCTCCCCACCCAACCCCCGCCTGTACTCTAGACAGGCTCTGCATTTGCCTCATACATTCTCAGTATTAGGACAGTTCAAAATGTATTTATTTCTCTAACTAAACTCATCACTCTTTGTGGTGAGCTTCCTGGAGTGAGCTGGAACTTCCAGCTCTTTTCTCTTTTCTGTCTGAAAATTATTATTACAAGAATGTCTTTCATTTTTCTTAAAACCCATAGATGAGTGAGACCATTCTGCGTTTTTCTCTCTCTCTCTGACTTATTTCACTCAGCATAATAGATTCCGTGTACATCCATGTATAGGAAAATTTCATGACTTCATCTCTCCTGACAGCTGCATAATATTCCATTGTGTATATGTACCACAGTTTCTTTAGTCATTCGTCTGTTGAAGGGCATCTTGGTTGTTTCCAGAGTCTTGCTATGGTAAATAGTGCTGCAATGAATATAGGTGTAAGGAAGGGGTTTTTGTATTAGATTTTTGTGTTCCTAGGGTATATTCCTAGGAGTGGTATAGCTGGATCGTATGGGAGCTCGATTTCCAGTTTTTGGAGGAATCTCCATATCGCTTTCCATAAAGGTTGAACTAGACGGCATTCCCACCAGCAGTGGATAAGTGTTCCTTTCTCTCCACATCCCCGCCAACACTGTTTGTTTTCATTCTTTGTGATGTGTGCCATTCTCTGTGGTGTGAGGTGGTATCTTATTGTTGTTTTGATTTGTCTCTCCCTGATGATTAGTGATGTGGAGCACTTTTTCATGTGTCTTTTAGCCATTTGTATTTCTTCTTTGTCAAAGTGTCTGTTCATTTCTTCTCCCCATTTTTGATGGGATTAGATGTTTTTTCTTGTAAATTTCTGTCAGTGCCTTGTATATTTTAGAGATTAGCCCCTTATCTGATGGGTATTGGGTGAATAGTTTCTCCCACTCAGTGGGTGGCTCTTGTATCCTGGGTACTATTTCCTTTGAGGTGCAAAAGCTTCTCAGCTTAATATATTCCCATCTGTTAATCTCTGCTTTCACTTGCCTGGAGAGTGCATTTTCCTCCTTGAAGATGCCTGTAGTCTCAATGTCCTGGAGTGTTTTGCCTATGTGTTGTTCTATATATTTTATGGTTTTCGGTCTGATATCGAGGTCTTTAATCCATTTGGATTTTACCTTCGTACATGATGTTAGCTGGGGTCTAAGTTCAATTTTGCAAGTGGCTAGCCAGTTGTGCCAACACCACTTCTTGAAGAGGCTTTTCTTGCTTCATTTAGAATTTCCTGCTCCTTTATCGAAAATTAGGTGATTGTATGTCTGGGGAACATTTTTGAGTATTCAAGCCTATTCCACTGATCTGAGGACCTGTCCTTATTCCAATACCATGCTGTTTTGATAACTCTTGCTTTGTAGTACTGTTAAAAGTTGGGGAAAGTAATTTCTCCTATATTCTTTTTCCCAATGATTGCTTTAGCTATTCTAGGGTGTTATTGTTCCAAAAAATTTCAAAAGTGCCTGATCCACTTCTTTGAAGAATGTCATGGGTATCTTTAGAGGGATGGCATTAAATCTGTATAACGCCTTGGGGAGTATTGTCATTTTGATGATGTTAATCCTGCCAATCCATGAGCAGGGTATGTGTTTCCATTTCTGCGTGTCCTCTCTTATTTCTTGGAGCAGAGTTTTATAGTTTTCTTTGTATAAGTCCTTCACATTTTTAGTCAAGTTGATTCCAAGATATTTGAGTTTGTGTGGCACTATTGTGAATGGGGTTGTTTTCTTAATGTCCATTTCTTCCTTATTACTGTTGGTGTATAGAAAGGCCATTGATTTTTTTGTGTTAATTTTGTAGCCTGCCACCTTGCGATATGAGTCTATTGTTTCTAGAAGCTTTTTCGTAGAGTCTTTAGGGTTTTCTAAGTAGAGCATCATGTCATCTGCAAACAGTGAGAGCTTGACTTCTATCTTTCCTATCTGGATTCCCTTGATATCTTTTTCTTGCCTAATCGCTATAGCAAGTACTTCCAGTGCTATGTTGAATAAGAGTGGTGAGAGAGGACAGCCTTGTCTTGTGCCAGAATTTAGAGGGAAGGCTTTTAGTTTTTCTCCATTGAGGATAAATTTGCCACTGGCTTGTGGTAGATGGCCTTCACTATATTGAGGAAGGTTCCCTCTATTCCCACCTTGCTGAGAGTTTTGATCAAGAATGGGTGTTGGAACTTATCAAATGCTTTCTCTGCATCTATTGATATGATCATGTGGTTTTTATTTTTCTTGTTATTGATGTTGTGTATTATGTTGATAGATTTACGGATGTTAAACCAGCCTTGCATTCCTGGGATGAAACCTACTTGTTCATAGTGGATGATCTTCTTAACGAGGCATTGAATCCTATTTGCCAGGATTTTGTTGAGGATCTTTGCATCTGCATTCATCAGTGATATTGGTCTGTAATTTTTTTTTTGGTAGCATCTCTGTCTGGTTTAGGTATCAAGGTGATGTTGGCTTCATAAAAGCTATTTGGAAGTGTTTCTGTTTGTTCAATTTCATGAAAGAGTCTTGCCAAGATTGGCAGTAGTTCCTCTTGGAAAGTTTGATAGAATTCATTAGTGAATCCATCTGGACCTGGGCTTTTGTTTTTTCGGCAGACATTTGATTACCGATTTAATTTCATCAATGGTGATGGGGGTGTTTAGATATGCTACATCTTCTTCCTTCAACCGTGGAAGATTATAAGAGTCCAAGAATTTATCCATTTCTTCCAGTTTCTCATTTTTAGTGGCGTAGAGTTTTTTAAAGTAGTTTCTGATTACCCTTTGAATCTCTGTCATATCAGTAGTGATCTCTCCTTTTTCATTCCTGATACGAGTTATCAAATTTCTCTCTCTCACTTTCTTTGTTAGGTTTGCCAGTGGTCTATCAATCTTGTTTATTTTTTCAAAGAACCAACTTCTGCTTTCGTTGATCTTTCGGATTGTTTTTTGAGTTTCCACTTCGTTGATTTCTGCTCTCAGCTTTGTTATTTCCTTCTGTCTTCCTGTTCTTGGGTCCTTTTGTTGAGCATTTTCTAGTTCTATTAGCTGTGTCATTAAGCTACTCAGGTAAGCTCCTTCTTCCTTCCTGATGTGTGCTTGAAAAGCTATAAATTTTCCTCTCAGTACTGCTTTTGCTGTGTCCCATAAGTTCTGATAGTTTGTGTCTTTATTGTCATTTGTTTCCAGGAACCTTTTTATTTCCTCCTTGATTTCATCTCGGACCCACTGGTTATTGAGCATGAGGCTGTATAACTTCCAGGTGTTAAAGTGTTTCTTCTGAGTCCCTTTGGAGTTCACAAATAATTTCAGAGCCTTGTTGTCAGCGAAGGTAGTCTGCAAAATTTCTATCCTCTTGATCTTATGGAGGTATGTTTTATGTGCCAGAATGTAGTCTATCCTGGAGAATGTCCCATGTACATTGGAGAAGAATGTGTATCCAGGTTTCTGGGGATGGAATGTCCTATATATATCCACTAGGCCTCTTTCTTCCATTTCTCTCCTCAGGTCAAGTATATTCTTGTTGGGTTTCAGTCTGGTTGACCTATCCAGTGTTGACAAAGCCGTGTTGAGGTCCCCCACAATTATTGTGTTGTTGTTGATATTATTTTTTAGATTTGTCAGCAGTTGTATTAAATATTTTGCTGGCCCCTCATTCGGTGCATATATGTTTAGGAGAGTGAATTCTTCCTGCTCTACGTACCCCTTGATTAATATAAAATATCCGTCTTTGTCCCTTACAACCTTCCTGAGTATAAAGTTTGCATTATCTGATATTAGTATGGCCACTCCAGCTTTTTTATGGGTGTTGTTTGCTTGGATAATTTTTCTCCAGCCTTTTATTTTGAGTCTATGTTTGTTCTGACTATTCAGGTGCGTTTCTTGTAGGCAGCAGAAGGTTGGATTGAGTTTTTTTTGATCCATTTAGCCACTCTGTGTCTCTTAACTGGTGCATTTAGTCAATTGACGTTGAGAGAAAGAATTGTCCTGGGATTTAACGCCATCTTTATTTCAAAATTTGGTGTGTCTTTTGGGTAGTCTTGTCTTAGATTAGGTCGTTCAGTTTTTCTCTTAAGACTGGTTTTGTGTCTGTGAAGTTTCTGAGCTGCTTTTTGTCTGTGAAAGCATGTATTCTTCAATCAAACAGGAAAGTGAGTTTTGCTGGGTATAGTATTCTGGGTGAAGCATTCATTTCATTCAGTCTTGTCACAATATCCCACCTCTGCTTTCTGGCATTGAGTGTTTCTGGTGACAGGTCTGCTGTAAATCTCAGGGAAGCTTGCTTGAACGTGATTTCCCCTTTTGATCTTGCTGTTTTCAGAATTCTGTCTCTATCTGTGGGATTTGTAATTGTGACTAGGATGTGTCTTGGGGTGGTTTTTCTGGGGTCTCTTTTGGTTGGTACTCTTCGGGCATGCAGGATTTGATCACATATATTCTTTAGCTCTGGAAGTTTCTCTTTAATGATGTTCTTGACAGTTGATTCTTCCTGGAAATTTTCTTCCTGGGTCTCTGGGACTCCAATGATTCTTAAGTTGTTTCTGTTGATCTTATCATAGACTTCTATTTTCATCTGTTCCCATTCTTTGACTAATTTTTCCATTGTCTGCTCATTTGCTTTAAGTTTTTTGTCCAATCTCTCCTGCTGTATGGAATTGTTTTGTATCTCATCTTCCACAGCACCAAGTCTATTCTCAGCTTCTGATACCCTGTCCCAGAGCTTATCCATTTTGTCATTCACTTCATTTACTGACTTTTTTCAGTCCTGTTAGTTGACATGTTATTTCAGTTTGGAGTTTTGTGATTTCTGTCTTCATATTTTCTTGGTTCTTATTAGTGTTCTGTTCAACTCGATCCATGGTTTCTTGGAGTCTGTTGAGCACCTTCCATATTGCTAGTCTAAAGTCCTTATCTGAGAGGTTGATTAGTTGGTCAGTCATTATCTGGTCCTCAGAATTGTCATCTTCAGTCTCTATGTCTGATGCTGGCCTGCGCTGTTTCCCCATTGTCACAGTTGTATTGTGGGTTTTTCTACGTGTTGTAGTGGTATTCATTGTCTATATGATGTAGGCAGCACACTCCTCTGGCTCCTCCCTTTCTGGATGGGCTGACTTGCCTCTAAGGGAGGGGAGTCCTCCGTGGATGAAGCCTCACACTGGATCAAATCTTAGGCCCGAGCATGCAACAGAGAAAACAGTCCGGACATAAATATTTGCTTCTGTGATATAGCACCATTCTTAATGTGATTTTTTCTTCTTGTTGTGATGGTGTTCTTTTCTTAGAAAGAGTGCACAGCCGCTCCGAAGCGATGTGGCCGTGCTCTGCTGGAGCCTCTTTTTTGCCCCACTCACAAGAGTTTCACGCAAGAGGACAGTAGACAGACATATACAGGTCACACTCACAGTTTTTCACAGTTGGGCCCCACTGGGCAGGCGCAGTTTTGTGGATTTTCCCCGCCTGATGTCACAAACATGGTCCCGGCTTTTTCAAAAGCTTGCTGGTTTTCATGCTCTGGAGTACCGCCCTGAAAATGGCCTCTGGGCTAGCGAGTTTTCTGGAGCCTCTTTTTGCCCCACTCACAAGAGTTTCACGCAAGAAGACAGTAGACAGACATATATAGGGCGCATTCACTGTTTTTCACAGTTGGGCCCCACGGGGCAGCCGTAGTTTTGTGGATTTTCCCCACCTGATGTCACAAACAGGGACCTGGCTTTTGCAAAATCTTGCCAGTTTTCATGCTGTCGAATTTAGAATTTTAGAATATAGAATTTGGAAGTTAAATTTCAAAATTTGAATTATTGAGTTTTACAATCAAATTTACGTTTTAGAATTTAGAATCTTAGAATTTAGAATATTGTATTAAAATTTTAAATTTTTGAATTTAGAATTTTAGAGTTTTAGAATAAAATGTAGAGGTTTATCAATTTAGAATTTCATTTTATTATTTATGAATTTTAGAGTTTTCTTTATGGTTTTTGGGCCACATCAGGTGACGTACAGTGGATATACCTGGCTATGGACTCAGAAATTGTTCCATGTTTTGGGAAACAAATGGGATGCAGGGGCATGAAACCACAGTCTGTCCCTGGTTAGCACTGGCCAGGCAGATGCCTACACTTGCGCCACCAAAATTGACCTAGTAATTTAGAATTTTGGATTGTAGGTAGAATTCTAGATATTCAGAATTTTACAATTTAGAATTCAAAGAATTTATCTTTTTGAAGTTTAGATTTTATAATTTAGAATTTATAATTTTAGCTCCTCTGGCTCCTCCCTTTCTAGCTGTATCAACTCACCTCTAGGGAAGACTAGCCATCCACAGATGAAGCCACACACAGGATGAAATCAGGCCGAGAATGCAACACAGCACATGAGACAGTCAGAGATACGTGCTGGCATCAGAGTTTCAGCAGACTTCAGTGGTTTCCCCCTTACTGGGCTCACTTCCAGGCCAAAACTTGAAGCTTTATTACAAATTCATAGTGATCAAAACATTGTGGCATTGGAACAAAGACTGACTTTCAGATCAATGAGTCAGAATAAAATATTCAGTGACAAATCCACAAGTATATGATCAATTAATCTTTGACAAAGGAGTCAAGAACTTAAAATGAAATAAAGGCATTCTCCTCAACAAATGATGTTGGACTAATTGGATAACCATGTAAAAGAAATTAAAATTGCCCTGTTATACTGGCAGGCCGGGGTCATACGGAGGTGGTATGTAATACATTTGAGGAACATTGGTGGAGGGAGTTCAACCTCCCTGGAATTGACCTTGATAAATTGTAAGTCTGAAACCCATCTATGAAGGACCTTTTAAATCACAATGATTTTAATAAATTAAAATTTAAAAATATACATAGTATTATATCATTTTATAGTAACACCACATCTTCCAAAATAGATGAGTGTGAATTCTCTTTGCACCCTCTGAACTCTCCTCTATAGAAATATAAATCTTTGCATTGTGCCCATTCTCCTCTTGCCTTGCCTACACAACAATGGCACTATATGTTCTTTGCACTCCTGTTTCGCTTTCATTATCCTCCAAAAAACAATATTCTAGAAACCTAAACTAGTGCACATTGAATTGAGCAATTATTCTTTGAGGCTCTTCCTGTGTCATTTGGCTGAGACATCAGGTTTTTAATTTGACAGCCAAGGATTTGTCATCAGATAGAAGTCCAAACTTAATTTTTGATGCATCAATGTAGAAGGAAGTGAGAGGAGGGAGGTTAAATTTGAGGTGCATTTTGGGTGCTCTCTGCTATTTACACTTGTTTTGCTCCCTTTTTTTCCTGGCTTGTTTTAGGCTCATTTAACTTTACTGCCAGCAACTCTGCTACCATTCACTTTTCCTTTCAGTCTTGGCAGGTCAGGAGATGCTCAGTACTTACAAATTTTATTTTTGACTATTTCTGGCTGAGGGGGGGAATCATTCCTCTTTGCAATATGAATTTGTGAAATTCATCTCCTGGCCAAAACAGGGGGAAAATCTTTCCTTTCCTCAATCACACTTATGCCGATATGACTTTGAAAATTTTCTAAAAATGTACAAATAAATGAAAAATAAATTGATGATTGTCACTAGACATTCCACTGAGAAGAATAACCGAAGTGATGGCCTATACTCTTTTCATTATCAATTAGCAAATGAAATCTGACAGCATTCCTACACTTTCCCTCCCTATGCCTGAAGACAGACACAAAAAATCCTTGAAAGCTGAAAATGGTACATTTTGTCACAAAAGATGGGATTAAGTTAAGGATAGTGAGAGGAAGCATTTATACTGAGTTACTCTAATACACCTAGTATTATCACAGTATCCTTATAAGAAATAGGCAAAGAGAACTGTAAAAGAGGAAAAGGAGATGTGAAGACTGAAGTAGACAAGTCGTGATGACGGAGCTACGCAACAAATCATAAAAAAACGATGAAAGCAAACGTAAATTTTATAATTACAGCACACAAAATGGCTAGCTCCTGAATTCTTTGTGTTACAAGTAATAATAACACAGCTATAAATCTAACAAAGAAAAAAAGAAAAGGAAAAAAGGGGAGGGGAATAGAGGAGGGGAGGAGGAGAGGGGAGGAGTGGTTGTAAGGGTAAAGGGGAGGAGAGGAGGGATAGGAAGGGAGAAGAGGGGAAGGGAAGGAGTGTAAGGAAAGTAAAGGGGAGGAGGAGAGGGAAGAGGAAAAAAGGGATGTAGGAGAGAGAGGAGGAGGGGAGAGGGTTGGGGTATGGGAGAGGAAAGGGTCAGGACTGGAAGTTAGGGGAGTGGGGAGAGAGGGAAATAGAAGGGAAAGAGAGAAGGAGGATAAAGGGAGCGGAGGGGAGAGGAGAAAAGGAGAGAGATGAGGGAGGGGTGAGGGAGATACCATGGGGTCTTCTAAGACCCATGAAGCTGCTGACACTTTACTTTTGGACTTCAGTAATCCAGAGTGGCGAGATAATGACTATTTTGAGAATCCTGTGAATTTTTCCTGTAATGTTGTGGATATCATCTACTTTCCTTTCAACCACAATAAGTTTATTTCTAGGTGTTTCTAAAGATGACCAAATTTCTAAAATAGATTTTTACTTTTCGACTCTTGCCTTATCTACTTTCTCATTAGAAAGTTCACCAATAACCTTCCTTCTTTAAAAACACCAATGGTTTCTTCCTTAACTTGCTAAGATCTGCTGAGAAGTCACTTGCTTTCAGTAATGCTTTCCATGACTATCTTTCTAAAATAAATCCCTGAGCACCTTTAACATTCATGCACTTTCTCTCATAGAAATAGAGGTAGAATATAATAGATGTAGCTCACAGACGTTGCATGGTGTTTTGTGCAATTAAATTATAATAAATTATAAGTTATATTTTATAACTCATTTATTTTGTACTTGTTTATTGTAGATGATAACTTTCTCACTGAACAAAATTTTGCCTATTATTTTTCTGCATTCCCAGTGCATAGATTATTGTTTAGAATTTAGTACAAGCTCCAGGGTGTTTAAGCATTTAAGGAAACATTTGTTAAATAAGAATCATTTAATAACTATTATAAAATTAACAGTGATAATAAATGCGTTTTAGAAATTATCAGTCCTGTTGTCCAAATGCCCTTTTCATTAAACATGAAACATCCCTAACTCAACAAATCACTTAATTTTCTGTTTTCAAATATTAGAGTTTGAAGACATTGAAGCATTTCATGTATTAAATTGGACAGTCACCTCTTTCAGTCATATATTTACATAACCTGATTTTTGTTTTTGTTTTTGGGTCACACCCGGCGGTGCTCAGGGGTGATTCCTGGCTGTCTGCTCAGAAATAGCTCCTGGCAGGCATGGGGGACCATATGGGACACCATGATTTGAACCAACCACCTTTGGTCCTGGATCGGCTGCTTGCAAGGCAAACACCACTGTGCTATCTCTCCGGGCCCATAACCTGATTTTTTTAAGCAGTGTGCATTTCCCAAGTATTTCTTCACTATGACACTGTAAAGCCTAAACACAGATTTTGCTACTTAAACAAATTAGACCAAAGTGAGTGTATTTGTTTTGAAGGCCTTGTACCTTTGTATGTATGCACAGACATTTGTGTAAATTTGTGCATGTTTGCATGGTTGTCCATGCATTTAAATGTCACCCAGAAGAACCAAATGAAAAAAATTCAGTAGCATTATCAAACAGGGTCCTCCCTTTTGGATTCATATTTCGTGAACTCATTTAAGCTTGATTTATGATTCAGACAGATAAGGAAGAAAAGAAAGGTACAGAAGCATGTAATATATCTTACAACCTGCAAGGCATGCATGAAAAAATTATCCAAATGCATATTATCTGAGTAAAAAATGATGGAGTGTCCAACACTGTCTTATTTTCACCTGAAAGTAAACTACAATTTGAACCCTTGGTTCCATTTTGTGGAGGAAATGTGTGCCAGAGGTACCAGAAGAGATTTGGAGAACATTCAAAAAAGAATTCCAAGATTGTAAACTGCTCTCCAGCCCAAGCTTATACCGCTGTCAATTTAAAAATGTTCTGATAAAGATCAGTCACAGCACTTTATTCAGGGGCAGACACAGACTCTGGGTGACTTGGAAGCTTGTTTTGTTGGTATAAAGTTTATTTGCAACTGAACATCTAAATCTACTCGAAAGTAAAAAAAGATGGCAAAATTGATCACATGCAACAGACCACATAAAATATTTCCCTAAGCATAAGGAAGGGGGTTTTAAATATTTGTTGGCAGTTATTCTAAATATTTAGGAGTAGTTGGGCAGACTCAACGCAAGGAAACCATAGGGTCAGAGCTATAGCACAGTGTGTATGGCAGCTAGGGCATTCATCTCACACGTGGTCGTCCCAGGTTCGATTCCCAGCATTCAGTATGGTCCCCCAGCCTGACAGGAGTGATTTCTGAGTGCAGTGAAAGAAGTAATCCCTGAGCGCTGCCAGGTGTGGCCCAGAAACCAAACAAAAAAGGAAAGAAGAAAAGAGAAAAGAAAATTATCTACCTAATCGCTGGAGTTTTTGAATTCTTGTTCTCAATTAAAATGGGCTTACTTTACAATTAACATATACCTACATATACACAGAAAAAACACTTATAGTTGTGATGCTTGATTTGTTTTTCTATAGTAATATTATCTTTTAGCTAATACTCTGGTTAGAATAGAACTCTGCTGCTTGGCACAATAATAAAATAAGGAGGGAGTTTGCCTTGCTTGCAACCAATCTTGTTCAATTCCTGAAACCCCATGTGGTCTCCAAAGCTCACCATGAATAATTCTTCAGTGCAGAGCCATGAATAACCCTGATAATCACTGGGTATGGCCTCAAACCAGAAAAAATAGAAAATAAAACGCTATTTATAGCCCCAAAATTTTCCTAATAGTCCTTTCTGGGTGCTGCCTTTCCTTCCATCATAAAGGAAGAATCTGAACAATTTTTATATCAAAACATTGATATTCTATTTCAAAACTACTATTGAAAATTCAACAAGCAGTGATACAATCATTTTCTTTATACAACCACAACTTTTCCAGTTTTTTTCCTCTATAAAATAAATTCTGTATTTGAAGTTGCTTAAGAGAACTCTTAAAATATCTGAACACAAAAAATATGCTGGTAACCTTTTATAAATGATAGCTATATTTATTGTCATGTCATTTTATAAAGTATACCAATATCAAATTATAAATTTTATTCATGAATAGCACCTAAAATATTATTAAGTTATGTGTCAATCACATCTCAATAAAAATAATAATAACTAAAGGTAAGAGGATGTAAACCTTGTTCTGAGATAATATGTGTTCCCTCCATCCCCGATTAAGTTATGTGCTCCAGGAGCTATGCTTTCAAATCAAAACCATACTCCCTTTTCTTCAACTCATGATGTAATCAGAGCCAATAGAAAAAAATATAAAACAAGTCTAAGTAAACAAGCACACAGATAAAAATTAATTGCATTTTGGCTTAGAATTATGGATCTATTTTGGAGATGAAAAAAGATACAAAAATGATTTGGGGGAAGAATAACATACCTGTACTGTCTTTACTCAAAGAAGGATGAGCTCAAAGGTTAATATTCTTACATTGTCAAGCCATGTCCCATTTTTTTGATTACCACTGGCTTTGCTTAATGTGATACCTGCATGAAGAAGAGGTTGAAGACCCACTGAATCACAAACTGCTTATCTCTTTTGGGCTCTATTTCATTTGCTCTGTCTCAACCTGTAACTGGCAGCTTCTCGTTGTGCTGACAAGCCCTGGCTGGAGTGCAGCAAGCCTCAGGCCAATGGCAAACTTGGAAAGTCTGAGCTTACAAAATTGTCATGTCATCTGCATGAATACACCAAATACAAGGACCTGGATATACGTGCATGAGTAGAAGAAAAGTGTGGAATGACCACCTCTGAACTGCATTGTCTTCTACGTGATAACCAGTTTTCCGTTGTTAGGAGAGCTTCATTTTGTAGGATTTGCTTGAAAGGTCATTGAAACAAAGCCTGAGAGGACCAGAAGAGAAGGGTGTTCTCAACCACTCAAAGTGGGTCTAAAGTGCTCATGAACTTTATTCCCAATATTTGAAATTTTGAATAAACATTTGAACTTGGTTCCCAAACACTTGAATGTGGCCAAATAAAATTCTCTAGAAAAGACTCAGTAGCCACAATCTGAAGATTCTTCTCACTGAGTAAGTCTCAGTGTTCTTCCAGTATTCTCTCAGGCTATAAGAAAAGTGCTGGCAGCTACACAGGAAGAGGTCCTCATCAGTATATAATCTAGATTCTAGAACATTCTCCTTGAGTCCCAATCTTCCTCGCTCAAATTTGTAAAAGATGGATTTTTATCTTTGTTCTTGAAAGTTCAAGATGTACAGAAAGAGCCCTAGGCCAGAATTTTTGAGATATTAATTCTGCAAGATACTCATTTAATGCAAGGCGACATTCATGCATTTATGATGAATGCGCCATTTTCTGGAAGGGCTTATCACCTTGGCTTCTGTAGAGACTGTCGCCATTGTCATAACAATTCTGATCAGAACAGTTTAGCAGGTGTGAGGGGGAACATTGTCAGTGAGATGAGCAAATTTATTATCTCAAGTAAAGCCTACCAGTCTTCATAGCATGTTTTCTTTGACATCTAAATCTAAGGCAAAATGCTTTTGAGACATTCCTGATGGTAGACAGTTTCTGTCCATAATTTGGTTAAGCTCAGGTATTTCTTACATTTGCAATGAAGAGCAACTTTCAGTGCAAGTAGAACTGTGGCAATGTCTAGGCAGAAGGGATATAACAAGGACCGAGCATTTTCTTTAATCACCTTCCTGCTGTGTGCCCAGCTAGAATGACTCCCCTCTTGGCCACAGAGATAGTGTGCAGTGGTGCTTTTCTACTACCACTACCGGATTTACCCCAGGACCCCTGGTTTAAGTATCCTTTACTCCCTTTTTTCCTGATTTTTCTATGATTTCCAAAGGTGGCCAGATGAGATGTTTTGTGTTTGTTTGATTTTGTTCCATTGCACTTACGCTGACAAGATTCAACCAGCTGTGACTTACTTGGGACAGTTTGCTGTTGATCACAATTTTTTTCCAGCTACTTTACTATTCTGAGGCATTGGTGTTGCTGCTAGTCCTTGAATACTACAAAGTGTACCAGTGAACAATATTGGTCAAGTGTTTCAGGAAACATAAGTATGTGAATATATTGAGTGTATATATACATATATATATATATATATATATATATATATATATATATATATATATATATGGAATGAATTAAAGAAATTCCAATGTGCTTGTGCCCATTGAAATCCATGTTTGTGGTGCATGAGGCTTCTATTCACTCCATGTTTTATACCACTCTGTATTGTCATTTGTTTTAATGGACTTATTATGGGATACAGATACAGATAACTTTGCAGGTTTCACATATATTTCTTTCATGACTAATTATGCTGAAAATTTTTTTCTTTCTTTTTTTTTCTGAAAGGGTGTGTATCTGGCAGTGTGTTGGGGCTCAGAATGCACAGGAGACCATTTGGTGCCAGGACTCAAATCCAGGACTCCCATATGCAAAGAATACATTCTTGCACTTTGAACTATTTCTCCAGATATATTATGAAAACACTGGCAATTTTTACTCTTTTCTTTGTATTCATGTGCTCTGTTGTCCATTTGGATATTTATCTTATTGGTTTTTCATTGTTTGCATTTGTTTGGGGGTTACATCTTGCAATATACAGTACTCCGCACTCAGAAATACTCATGGCAGGTTCAGAGGACCATAATAGATACCTGAGACCAAACCCTTGTTAGCAACATGCAATGCAAATGCCCTATCCACTGTGCTATCGATCCAGCTCCTGAATATTTATTTCCTGGGGTGAATTTGGTAGATTTTTGTGCCTTTTTATTGAATTCTCTGTGTCTCTTTTGATTTATAAGATTATTATTATGATGAGACTTTTCAGTCTTTTTTCATTCATATGATGATGACATATATACATTTATATGAGAGAAAGCAGGTAAGATAGTGCAAATGTCTCCTGGTTCTATTTATAATAGCTTTATTGAGGTATTTATAGATCATGAAACTTAATCATTGTTGAATATTTTACAGTGCACTTACAGAGTTGTACAAAATCACCAAAGTTGAGTTTTAGAGAATTCCCCTTAGTCTAAGTATACCTTTTTATAATTATTCCCCATTATAAACCTTCCAGTACCATTGCACTGATGTTTTCTTTTATACTCTGCCTCTTAAAGAAAGCAAAGAAAATAGAAACATATTATTTAAGGATTCGTCTGACTTAGTTCACTTAACATAGTAAATTTGTGATTTATTCTTACTGTTGGATATTTCTTTTCCTTTTATTTTTAAATAATACTCCATGGTATGCCTGTATCAGTTCGTTGGTCTAATGATTAGACTCTAATCATTTTAGATAGTTTTTATGTTTTATAGCTAGATAAAAACTATGATACAATTGTGCATGCAGGCTATGTGTTAATACAGGTTTATATATTTTACTGGGGTGAATGTCTTAGAGTGACATACTTAAATACTGACAAGCTTCAAAAAAAATGGCTTCTAATATTTTGTATTCATCCAGCCATATATGAGCATCCTCATCCTGGCCAGTAATTATTCCTCATCTTCATCTCTACTTGATTTTAACATTTTTCTTTCTGAATCTTTTTAGTTTCTCTGACTGAAATATAGTGCTATTTCAATGTGATTCTAATTTGCAAATGATTTATATATCTGAGCATTTTTCTGTGCTTAGACATCTTCACATATTTTCTTTTTATGAATATATTCATGAATAGATAGCCCATGTAAAACTGAGTTTATTTTTTAGCTCATTATGAAGTTTCAGGACTTTTTAATATAGTCTAGCAGCAAGGCCTTGATCAGACTTGTGTTTTGCAAATCTCTTATTTCTCTTAGTTTTTCACTCTTAAAAGTTTCTTTTGAAAAGCACATGTCTTAATTTTTTCTTAATTTTTTAATTTTTAATTATAAGAACAAACATGCAAAGAAAGAGGTCAAGATAAAGTTACAGTGGAAGGACAATCACCCATAAACAGAATTCTCAGAAGTCCCCTTGCTGATATCTTAACTTTGAACTTTCAGCCAAAGAACATTAAGATAAAGAAAACAGAACCCCGGAGAGATAGCACAGCGGCGTTTGCCTTGCAAGCAGCCGATCCAGGACCAGAGGTGGTTGGTTTGAATCCCGGTGTCCCATATCGTCCCCTGTGCCTGCCAGGAGCTATTTCTGAGCAGACAGCCTGGAGTAACCCCTGAGCAATGCCGGGTGTGGCCCAAAAACCAAAAAAAAAAAAAAAAAGAAAGAAAAAAGAAAACAGAACCCATGTACAATTACTTTGTCCCTCAAGTCCACAGATTGTAATACATTATAATATTTCTTAGCAGCACACAAGCAATCTAAAGCCATATAACTTATGTCACTCCTTAAACATTAAAGGCATAGTATTTTTTTACATTTCCATGCACATGCATATTAGTTTAAGTTAACCTCAAATGTTTAAGTGTTTTTTTTTTAAGGATTAGAGTCAAAGGAGCACAGTAAACTTGGTGTTAGTGTGGCAATTATTGTTTGCATGGCCCACCAAAATATGAGGGACATGGAAAGGAAAAGCCTTGGCCTAAATATAAGGAGAACCTTATGAAGTTTCCTGGCATAAGACCAACTCTAGGCTCCAGGAAAGCTAGTTTGTCCAATCCAAGACATTGTTTGTAGTGCCAACACACTTAATCTTCACACAGTCTCTGTTGTTGGTATCATGTTTCTGTATTAAAGATCCTGGAATCTGCATATCCTACATTGAAGTCAGGATGTGGAGTGTCCTCTAGTTTCACCTCACAATGAAAGGGCAATGCAGAGAGCCCTGTTCTGTAAGCAGGTTGTTGTTGTTGTTAAGTCTTCTCAGTGTTCAGGGAAGTCTCTTATGAGCAGGTTGATCAGAGCAGCGGTAAGGTCTTCCCTGATAGAGGATTGCTTCCAGGTGATGTTTTAGACAAACTTGGATGTTTCATGGATGGCTTCAGGGGTGAATGGAGAATGCCCATTCTTCTGAGGACTGTGACAGGTCATTATGTCAATGTTCAGAGTACAAGGTCCTGTTGCACTACAAGATTTGTTTGTTCAAATCTCTATTCGATAAGATCTGATTTGTATGTATAGTATTTTACCATTTTAATTTGCCTATGCAAACAAGGAACAATGCCACGTGATGTTATCAGCGCATTTGGGTGCCATAATAACAAGTCCAATAATCCCCATGACATGGTTCAATCATAAGCATTAAACTGGGGGACTCTTTCACCAAAATTCCTTATTGAACAGCTCACAAAAAGAAGAAAAGATAAAATGTGGTTAGAATCGTCACTGTGTAAGAGAATATTTAGTAAGACATATAGCTGTCAGAGAAAATACACATAAATATTCAAAAAATATACGTGTCCATTTTACATCTTTTGAAATAGTTGGGGGTTGTTAGTTCCAATGCACGGCTTTGGTTTGTGATTAGAATTTAGCGGTACTGAAGTTAAAAAAGTAATGTGGGTTACTGATGGTTGGGAGGTTGAGACTTAAGGAGTAAAAATGAGGTTTGTAGGGGTGTGTGAAAGGGTAGAATACAAAATGGACATTCTGCATATGCAAAACATAACTTAAGGATAGGGAATACTCTTAATATATACTGTGCAAGGGTGGGGATGCTAGCCCCCACAAGGTTTTGAACATGTACACTGGTAAGAAATTGCCAGTGACAACCTTAGTGCAACTGAGCAAATCTCAGCACACCCCAAGTTAGGACCCACCATTTCTGGCCACCTGGGCTGGCAACCAGGGAAGGCCTGGAGGCCGGGGGAAGAAGAGGGGTCGGCTGGGGGCTTATCAAGTCTCCCAGCACACCCAAGTTAAGAAGAAGGCCTTAGACATAGGGTCTCCCCAAACCCCATGCTGGCTAGAGCTAGCCTCCATATCAAGAAAGGATTCAGCAGAGAGCCGGAAGCCAGGATCTGCCTGCTCTCTACCCTGTGTCCTTCCCACCCTAGTGCTGGGGGAAGGGTGGGGAAAGCTTGGGACCCCATCCAGGAGGGACCACCCGACACCCACCTTGTCTGGCCACTTGGACTGGCATCCAGGGAGGGCCTGGAGGCCGGGGGCAGAAGAGGGGACGGCTGGGGCCTATCAATGCTCCCAGCACACCCAAGTTAGGGAGAAGGCCTTCGACATTGGGTCTCTCCAAACCCCGTGCCCGCTAGAGCTAGCTTTCAGATCAAGAAAGGACTCAGCAGAGAGCTGGAAGCCAGGATCTGCCCTCCCTCCACCCCGTGCACTTGCCACCCTAGTGCTGGGGGAAGGGTGGAGAAAGTTTGTGACCCCATCCAGGAGGGACCACCCGACAACCACCTTCTCTGGCAGCCTGGGCTGGCACCCAGGGAGGGCCTGGAGGCCAGGGACAGAAGAGGGGACGGCTAGGGGCCTATCAAGGCTCGCAGCACACCCAAGTAAGGGAAAAGGCCTTCAACATGGGGTCTCCCCAAACCCCATGACAGCTAGTGCTAGCCTCCAGATCAAGAAATGATTCAGTCCGTAAGTCTTAATTTTGATGAAAAGAATTTGATGAAATGGGTTCTCATTTTATTTTTTTGTTTGGAGGTCATACCTCACAGGACTTGGGGCTTACTCCTAGCTCTAAGCTCAAGGAACACTCTGGGTTGGATAGCAAACACTATATGGAGTGCCCAGATTGATTGAACACAGATTGTCTGGTGCAAGGCAAGCATCCTACCCACTGTACTATATCTCTTCATCTCTGCTTCTCTTTTAGGTATTGTAAAGGCTTGCAAAATTTATTTGCATAGCTTATGGCCACAAAATATTTCTCTACATGTTTTTCTAAAATATTTTTTGCTTTCTATGTATGACTATATTTTGGTTTATATGCCTATAAAAATCCACTACACATTCTTCACCCTATATACAAAATCAACTTTTAAATTAATTTTATATATAGTGTATAATATGAATAGTAGTGTTATTTATTTGTAAAAAAAAAGTATCCAATTGTTCCAGCAATAATCACTAAAAGGCTATTTTATCTGAAGTTTCTAAAACTCTTTTCAAACAACAGTTGAATATATACTGTATGAAACTATTTTGTAACTATGTGCTCTGTTCCATTGATATTTATCACTATCTCTAGAAAGCTATGCTCTTTTTAGAATTCCACACTATTTTGACATGTAGTTATATTTTCCCATTCTTTATTGAAGTTCTGTGATTTATAATACTATTAATGATACTTTCATGGATACATAATTCCAACATTACATCTAGTCTCAGAGTCCCCTCTTCCTTCCACTAATGTGCCAATGACCTAGCACATCCACTCCTCTCCCCACCAGTTAAACTTACTTCTGTGAATCAATTCCCAGTTCCCTTGCCTGTGGCCATTTTTCTTTCTTCCTACATATGCATTTCTATGTCCTACATGTGTGAGAGATTTTTCTGTATTTGTCACTTTCCTTCTAAAAAACTTCACACTGCATAATTCTCTCTAGTTCCATCCACCAGCAGTAAATCAGACAATTTTTATCTTTCCTTAGAGTTACATAATATTCCATTGTATGTATACCACAACTTTTTGTTCCATTCTAACTTTTTGATAAACATTAGAGTTGATTCCATATCTTGGCTAATGTGCTAAATATAGAAATAAACATTGATAATCATCATCATTTTATTTAATATTTTATAGTTATATTTCAAGAAATGGTATCTCTGGGTAATATGGGAATTCTATTCTTTTTCTGAGAGAAGTCAATGAAGATAATATATAAATTAAAATATTTTGTGTGTTTAAATTGTATCTTATAACCGTCAGACATTTTAGTCGTTATCTTTTTTCAAAGTTACCAAATGGATAGTTTTAAATTGAAGTATCATTGGTTTGTATCATTATATAGATTTCAGGTATAAGCTTATATATCAGCATTTTTGCACATGGCTATCAAATCATTTGTAAAAAATTCCTTGCTTCATTTTTATTTTCTCATGTTTTATTTAAATGTACTTGTATTTATATACAAATTTATTTCTGGACTCATAATTAAGTTCCATTTATCTTATTGTGTTTTTATTCTGTCATTGTGCGATTTTAATTACTACATCTAATCTCGTTTGGAAATTGAAGTTGATGCAACCATTTTGTGCTTTCTTTTTTCACTTTTGTGCTTTTAATGATTATTTTGACTCTTGGGAATCTTCTGTAGTTCTAAATAAGTTTTATAATTTTTGCTTCTATTTCTGTGAAGAATGTCACAGAGATTTTGATAAATAGTTCATTAATTCAGTAAATTACTTTATAAACCTGAAAGCATAGTTTTTTTATTTTCTTCAGTCTCTTTAGTAGTCATATTTTATTTATGTAATAATTAATTATTTATTCTTATTTAATAAATAGTACTATTTTAAATAAAAAGTAATATTTCTCTTTATATTTTTTGTATTGCTGTTGTTTAGTTATAATTTCAGAGTATATTTTTTATAATTTTTATTATGACAAAAAGTGAATAATAAATTTTTAACAGTAATATTCAAGGCACATAGTTACAATGAATCAGGGCTATTCCTACCACCAGGGTTGTCCTCCCTCCATCCCTTTTCCCAGAATGTGTCCCATATCTCCCTCCTTTGCCCCGCAGAGTGCTAGTGTAACACCTTGTTGTAGATAGGGTATTGATTCTGTTATTGTTGACTTTAGTGTTTAAGTCTGATATTTGTTGTTGTTGTTTTTTAGGTCACACCTGGCAGCGCTCAGGAATAACTCCTAGCTCTATGCTCAGAAATTGTTCCTGGCAGGCTCTGGGGACCGTATGGGATGCCGGGATTTAAATCGCTGTCCTGCATGCAAAGCAAATGCCCTACCTCCATGCTATCTCTCTGGCTCCAAGTGTGATCATTTTCATTTCCACTCAATGCTCTTAGGGCTGTTTGGTCTTGGTACTATTTATTTTTTATTGTCCCCCTCAATTCATGAGGCAGAACGAAATGATTCAAGATGTGTGGTTCTGCTGGAAGAAGACCAAAAAAGAAAAAAGAAGAAAAACAGAATAAAAAAACAAACAACAGTTATAAAAGAGAAAGAAAATAACTACCAAGAAAAGAAAAGCACCCATCAAAAACAAAAAATATAATAATAATAACCACAAGATTTAAAAAGAAAGAAAAGAAAAAGAGAAAATGAAATAAAAAAGAGAAAAATAAAAAATAAATAAATAAGGAATGCTGGTGTGGCAAGGTTTTGTGCTTCCTTTTTTTGCATAGGCACAGTATGTATTGGAAAAATAAGAAAGGAAATTCCTTTGCCCTAAGAGATTCAGGTTTTTTTCGCCCTTGAAGCATACTGCCATGGGAACAACTACTGGCTCCGTACATGCTCATTATCACACCCCAAGGTCATTTTATGGTGCCAGGAAATTTTCTGCTAAGTTTTGGATGATAAAATCAGGCCTCTATAGCTAGAAATCTTGGTATTTGCACAGGTCATACGACAAAGTCTACAATTGAGTCTTTACAGTTCTAGAAGTTCTCTTCATCGTTACTGTAATCAGTGTTCAGTAATAAGTGATCTTGATTTTTCTCATATCCTAAGCTGAAGCCTAGGATAGAGACTTCATTATGGTTTCTAAAATTCTGCTCAGTCTCTGTTGTCAAAGTCAGTCCTCTTCAATTAGATATCTTGATTTTTGTATAAGTTCTAGGCTAAAACATAGGGTAGGGTCTTTCTTATTGGTACCAGGATAAGTTCTGCCCAGTCATGGTTGTCAAAGTCAGTCTTCTGTAAGTAGCACTCTTGGTGTTTGCACAGATCAAATCATTTTTTATTTAATTTTTTTAAATTTATTTTTATGTAGTTTTTTATTTTATATAGACATATTTTTAACTTAACCCGTTTTGGTTCTGCTTGGTATGAAAACCTAGAAGAAAAAGTCTTGCCTGGGATAAAAGTTCAGGTCAAAACCAGGACACAAAGATTGTATAGCCTGTCATTCTTATCCCCAAATGCACCAAGAATATAATATGACACCATATGCTTTATAGGCACAGTAAAAGGGGGAATCTTATGCACAGAAACAAAATCTTATCTTCTAAGAATTAAAACTCATACTTTTTATAATACAGAGGTGCCTCCCACCCTGTGTCATGTGGACCCAACTTAGACTCCAAGAGTTGGACAGTAATCATCCAATTCCAAACTCCAGATCCCAGATGTAGAAATGATATCGTTTCCCCCAACAAAAGTAGAAAACAAGCTCCCCCCTGAGAAATTCCTAAGACCACTCTGGCACCAATTGCATCAATTTTGATATGACACCCTGACAATGAGGAAAGGCACAAACTTGATCTAAGAGCAGGTTGTCCTATAGCAACACCTAACAATAAGGTGAACTCAGAAGACATGTCATCATTTGATATGTATTTACTTTAAAAAAAAATACTTGGAGTTAATCACCAGCTGCAGCAATCTAAAAAGGCTTATTTAAGAATATGCCAGTTTCTATAATATCACTGACTATCCTATACTGCTTCTAAATGCAGTGATAGTCATGAAAATTACAGCACATTATCCGTTACGATATAAAGTCTTGGTAAGGAGACTGAACTGCATTAATACATCATTGAAAGAAATAAATAATTTATTCTGACTAGTGTACTAAGTGGCTTCCCAGATTATTGGCTCTAATTAATAAATGAATTAAGTAAATGAAATGAGATGACATTGAATTATTGAAATCTACTTGCTAACAAATTTTACCAAAAGCTGATCATATTTTAATTTGGATGTTATAATATATTCCTGACTATATGTTGTTTGATGTAATATTTAGAATATCAGAATATAAGCCAATATTTCTCTAGCTACTATGCTTATATCAATCAGTTGAATTTTTTAAAATCCAGACAGGATCTCAACTTTTATACATGGCATTTTTTCTTAGTTTATGAGAAATTAAACCTACATACATGCTTATGCCTGAACAGTGAATGAATTCAGAATACGACATTTTAGTTGGTCCAAATGAGTTCCTATTCCAAGTTCAGTAGTTTGTATTTGAAAAACAAATATAGACTGTGAAAAATTGTGAGTGCTGCCTGTGTGTGTTTGTCTCCTGTCCTGTCGTGTGAAACTCTTGGGAATGGGCCGAAAAGAGGCTCCAGAAGAGCACTTAGATCCGCTTCGCTACACGGCCATGCACTCTTTCTAAGGAAAGAACACCATCACAACAAGAAGAAAAAAAAATCACACTAAGAACTGTGCTGGATCACAGAAGCAAGCATTTCTCTCCGGACTGTCTTCTCTGCTGCGTACTCGAGCCTAAGATTTGATCCTGTGAAAGGCTTCATCCACGGAGGACTCCTCTCCCTTGGAGGCAAGTCGACCCACCCAGAAAAGGTGGAGCCAGAGGAGTGTGGCTGCATACATCATTTAGACAATGAATACCAGCACAACACGTACAAAAAACCCACAATACAAGTGTGACAATGGGGAAAAAATGCAGGCCAGCATCAGACATAGAGAATGTAGATGTCCATTCTTATGACCAGATAATGACCAACCAACTTAAGAACTTTAGACAACCAATATGAAAAATGCTCAAAAAACTCAAAGAAACCATGGATCGAGTTGAACAGAACACTAACAAGAACCAAGAAGATATGAAGACAGAAATCACAAAACTCCAAATTGAAATAGCATGTCAACTAACAGGCCTGAAAAACTCAGTAAACAAAATGAATGACAAAATGGATAAGCTCTCGGACAGGGTAACAGAAGCTGAGAATAGAATTGGTGCTGTGGAAGATGAGATAAATAACAATTCCATACAGCAGGAGAGATTGGAAAAAACCTTAAAGCAAATGAACAGACAATGAAAAAATTAGTCAAAGAATGGAAAGAGATGAAAATAGAAGTCTATGATAAGCTCAACAGAAACAATTTAAGAATCATTTGAGTCCCAGAGACCCATGAAGAAAATTTCCAGGAAAAATCAACTGTCAAGAACATCATTAAAGAGAAAATTCCAGAGCTAAAGAATATTTATGATCAAATCCTGCATGCTCGAAGACCAACCAAAAGAGACCCAGAAAAAATACCCCAAAACACATCCTAGTCACAATGACGAATCCCACAGATAGAGACAGAATTCTGAAAACAGCAAGATCGAAAAGGGAAATCACATTTAAGGGAGCATCCTTGAGACTTACAGCAGACTTGTCACCAGAAAAACTCAAGGCCATAAAGCAGTGGTGGGATATTGTGACAAGACTGAATGAAATGAATGAATGCTTCACCTAGAATACTGTACCCAGCAAAACTTACTTTTCGGTTTGACAGAAGACAAAAATCAGCTCAAAAACTTTACAGACTCAAAACCAGTCTTTAGAGAAAAACCTGAAAGACCTAATTTAAGACAAGTCTAACCAAAAGACACACCAAATTTCGATATAAAGATGGCATTATATCCCAGGAAAATTCTTTCTCTCAAAGTCAATGGACTAAATGCACCAGTTTAGAGACACAGAGTGGCTGAATGGATCAAAAAACTTAATCCAACCGTCTGCTACCAACAAGAAACGCACCTGAATAGTCAGAATAAATATGGACTCAAAATAAAAGGCCTGAGAAAAATTATCCAAGCGAACAACACCAATAAAAAAGCTGGAGTGGCCATAATCAGGAAGGCTGTAAGGGACAAAGATGGACATTTTATATTAATCAAGGGGTATGTAGAGCAGGAAGAAATCACTTTCCTAAACATATATGCACCGAATGAGGGGCCAGCAAAATATGTAATACAATTGTGGACAAATCTGAAAAATAATATCAATAATAACACAATAATTATTGGGGACCTCAACACGGCTTTGTCAACACTGGATAGGTCAGCCAGACTGAAACCCAACAAGAATATACTAGACCTGAGGAGAGAAATGAAAGAAAGAGGCATAGTGGATATATATATATATGATACTCCATCCCCAGAAACCTGGATACACATTCTTCTCCAATGTACATGGGATATTCTCCAGGATAGACTACATGCTGGCACATAAAACATACCTTCATAATATCAAGAGGATAGAAATTTTGCGGACTACCTTCGCTGACCACAAGGCTCTGAATTTATTAGTGAATTCCAAAGGGACACAGAAGAAAAACTTTAACACCTGGAAGTGAAACAGGCTCATACTGAATAGCCAGTGGGTTCGAGATGAAATCGAGGCAGAAATCAAAAGGGTCCTGAAAACAAATGATAATAAAGACACAAACTATCAGAACTCATGGGACACAGCAAAAGCAGTACTGAGAGGAAAATTTATAGCTTTGCAAGCACACATCAGGAAGGAAGAAGGAGCTTACCTGAGTAGCTTAATGACACAGCTAACAGAACTAGAAAGTGCTCAACAAAAGGACCCAAAAGTAGGAAGACAGAAGGAAATAACAAAGCTGAGAGCAGAAATCAGTGAAGTAGAAATCCAAAAAGCAAGAGGCAAATATTGTCCTCAATGGAGAGAAACAGAAAGGCTTCCCTCTAAATTCTGGCACAAGTCAAGGCTTCTCTCTCTCACCACTCCTATTCAACATAGCACTAAAAGTACTTGCTTTAGTGATTAGACAAGAAAAAGATATCAAGGGAATCCAGATAGGAAAGAAAGAAGTCAAGCTCCCGCTGTTTGCAGATGACATGATATTCTACCTAGAAAACTCTAAAGTCTCTATGAAAAAGCTTCTAGAAACAATAGAATCATAAAACAAGGTGGTAGGCTACAAAATCAACACACAAAAATCAATGGCCTTTCTATACACCAATAGTAATAAGGAAGAAATTGACTTAAGAAAACAGCCTCATTCACAATAGAGACACACAAACTCAAATATTTTGGGATCAACTTGACTAAAAAAATTGAAGGATCTATACAAAGAAAACTATAAAACTCTGCTCCAAGAAATAAGAGAGGACACACAGAAATGGAAAAACATACCCTGCTCATGGATTGGCAGGATTAACATCATCAGAATGGAAATACTCCCCAAAGCATTGTACAGATTTAATGTGATTCCTCTAAAGATACACATAGCATTCTTCAAAAAAGTGGATCAGGCACTGTTGAAATTTATTTGGAACAATAAACACCAGAGAATAGATAAAGCAATCATTGGGAAAGAGAATATGGGAGGAATTACTTTCCCCAACTTTAAACTGTACTATAAAGCAATAGTTATCAAAACAGCATGGTATTGGAATAAAGACAGGCCCTCAGATCAGTGGAATAGGCTTGAATACTCTGAGAATGATCCCCAGACATGCAGTCACCTAATTTTTGATAAAGGAGCAAGAAATCCTAAATGGAGCAAAGAAAGCCTCTTCAACAATTGTTGTTGGCACAACTTGTTAGCCACTTGCAAAAAAATTGAACTTAGACCCTCAACTAACATCATGTACGAAGGTTAAATCCAAATGGTTGAAAGACCTCGATATCAGACCCAAAACGATAAGATATATAGAACAACACGTAGGTAAAACACTCCAGGACATTGAGACTAAAGGCAACTTCAAAGAGGAAACTGCACTCTTCAAGCAAGTGAAAGCAGAGATTAACAGATGGGACTATATTAAACTGAGAAGCTTCTGCACCTCAAAAGAAATAGCGCCAAGGATAAAGAGCCACCAACTTAGTGGGAGAAACTATTCACCCAATTCCCATCAGACAAGGGGCTAATCTCCAAAATATACAAGGGACAGACAGAATTTTACAAGAAAAAAAATCTAATCCCATCAAAAAATGGGGTGAAGAAGTGGACAGACACTTTGACAAAGAAGAAATACAAATGGCCAAAAGACATATGAAAAAATGCTCCACTTCACTAATCATCAGGGAGATGCAAATCAAAACAACTATGAGGTACCACCTCACACCCCAGAGATTGGTACACATCACAAAGAATGAGAACAAGCAGTGTTGGCGGGGATGTGGAGAGAAGGGAACTCATATCCACTGCTGGTGGGAATGCCGTCTAGTTTAACCTTTATGGAAAGCAATATGGAGATTCCTCCAAAAACTGGTAATCGAGCTCCCATATGACCCAGTTATACTGCTGCTAGGAATGTACCCTAGGAACACAAAAAATACAATACAAAAATTCCTTCCTTACACCTATATTCATTGCAGCACTATTTATCATAGCAAGCCTCTAGAAACAGCCAAGATACCCTTCAACAGATGAATGGCTAAAGAAACTGTGGTACATATACACAATGAAATATTATGCAGCTGTCAAGAGAGATGAAGTCATGGAATTTTCCTATACATGGATGTACATGGAATCTATTAATCTGAGTGAAATAAGTTAGAGAGAGTGAAAGACGCAGAGTGGTCTCACTCATCTATGGGTTTTAAGAAAAATGAAAGACATTCTTGCAGTAATAATTTTCAGACACAAAAGAGAAAAGAGCTGCAAGTCACAGCTCACCTCATGAAGCTCACCACAAAGAGGGATGAGTTTAGTTAGAGAAATAACTACATTTTAAACTGTCCTAATAATTAGAATGTACAAGGGAAATAGAAAGCCTGTCTAGAGTACAGGCGGGGGTCAGGTGGGAAGGAGGGAGACTTGGGATGTTGGTGATGGGAATGTTGCACTGGTGATGGATGGTGTTCTTTACATGACTGAAACCCAAACACACTCATGTATGTAATCAAGGTGTTTAAAAAATAAAAACACATATATATATTAATGCATATATTTATATATTTAAACTGTTTTTTGTAAAACATCTGGAAAGATACATACTGATTCTTGATGCATGATAAACAAACTATTATTTATGAAATTGAAAGCAATATATAGTTGAAAAGCTGAGGTATAAACAAAGTTAAGCATCAACAAAAGTTTGTATATGAAATTCTATGTATTTTGAAGTGGTCTAGCAAAGCCCCTCAAAAGAAACCCAGCTAAGTATTCAAAAGAAATGACACTATTTTAGGTCACACCCAGTAACACCAGGGATCGAACCGGGGTCCATTCTGGGTCAGCTGCATGCACTGCAAATTCCCTACAGTAGCGCTCTCAATCCAGCCCCAGGAATGACACTTCTTGCTAAGATAAAGCTGTTGAACCCAGGTTTCCCCACTGCTCAATCCTTTGCCAATTCCTAGAACTGCTCTTTGCCATAAGAAACTTCTTTTATTTAAAAAGATAAATATTTTCTTGTTTTTGGAGAGACACCCACAGATGCTCAAACATTGACACCTGGCTGTGTACTCAGAAATCGCTCCTGGCAGACGGGCTCGGGGGACAAATCGAATCCAGGTCAGTCCTGGGTCAGTCACGTGCAAAGCAAACGTGCTACGTTCTGGCTCCAAGAAAGTTCTCATTTACCATCCAAAACCGCAATGTCTGTGAGCCAACGGACACAGTTGCACAGTTCCTTGAGATGCCTCGTGAGATCTCGGGAGACTGCAAAAGGGGCAGTGTGCACACGAGATCCCAGACACCATATAAGGAAGTGACCAGGAGAGGCGATTGCTGTGTCCGGAAGTTCCCCGTCATTCTCACGTCTCCTTGGGAACTGAGCTTCGGCAACTGCGGGAATTAGAGGCCGAGCCCTCTGAAGTGTCTGAGCCTATTCGTGGATTTGGTGAGGGGGACTCAGGAATATTATGGGGGGGAATTAAGTTGGGCTCCACGAGTAATAGTAGTGGGAAGGGCGGGGCGCAGGCAGTAGAGCAGAGCCACAGAAAATGAGTTAACAGAGAAGGACATAGGGGCATGCCAGGGTCATTGAGACGGACATTAAAACCGTCAATCAACTCTTTGAAGTTTTCCTTCCCACAGTGTCCCAAATCGGCCACAAACAGCGGGAATTCATCTCAGTGAAACGCACTGCTCCCTGTCTTCTGACATCGCCAGAGTCCACGGGCCAAAGTGAACGGCTGGACAGGTACCTGAGGACCCTGGTGAGATCTCCCGAGATTACAAAAGGGCCGTGGGCACTTGAGATCCCACCTGTCATAGAAGGCAGTGTCCAACTGTTTTCTCTTCTCTGCAGGGCCGCGATTGCTGTGGCAAGAAGGTTCCAGCCGTCTGGCGTCCCCTGAGACACTAACCTTTGGGAATTGACTGATTCAAAGACCGATCCCTCTGAAGTGACTGATCGATCCTACTTTGGGGGTTGGTGAGAGAGGAACCAGAAATATTTGGGGGGAATTACGCGGGGCTCCAACAGGCAGACCAAGATGACCGACGTTAAGAAAGAAGAAAGCCCCGAGAAAGAGGAAGGCGGCTCGGCTGGGTCTCCCAGTCAAGAAAAGGTAGAGGCTGGGGGCTCCCTAGTTTTGCCAATGTCTCCTCCGCAAAAAAAGCGCAGACTAGAGTCGGCCGTCCACCTTCACTACGCCAGTGCCAGTGCCCATGACTTTTCCGGGTCACCAGAGGACCAGGACAAGGAACCCATGGAAGGGACTTCAGCAGCAGGAGCCTCTGTGGATGCCTAGAAGTGCTCCCTGAGCCTGCTGCCCGAAGGTGACCTTTTCCGGGAAGATGAGCCAACTGAAGATGCCAATGAGATCTCATGCACTCTTCCAGAGGAATCCCACGAAGGTCCCAGACGCAGACAATGCGTGGTTACCACGGAAGAAGGCGACTTTGTCATCCAGTTTGGAGACTCTGACCCCGAGGACACTGGGCTCAGCCAGGCGGAGGCCTCTGATGCCAATGAGATCCTGGGCTCTGCTTCTCGGGAGGAATCCCAGGAAGGTCCCAAATGTAGACAATGCGTCGTTACCACGGAAGAAGGCGACTTTGTCATCCAGTTTGGAGACTCTGACCCCGAGGACACTGGGCTCAGCCAGGCGGAGGCCTCTGGTACCAATGAGATCCTGGGCTCTGCTTCTCGGGAGGAATCCCAGGAAGGTCCCAAATGCAGACAATGCGTGGTTACCACGGAAGAAGGCGACTTTGTCATCCAGTTTGGAGACTCTGACCCCGAGGACACTGGGCTCAGCCAGGCGGAGGCCTCTGATGCCAATGAGATCCTGGGCTCTGCTTCTCGGGAGGAATCCCAGGAAGGTCCCAAATGTAGACAATGCGTAGTTACCACGGAAGAAGGCGACTTTGTCATACAGTTTGGAGACTCTGACCCCGAGGACACTGGGCTCAGCCAGGCGGAGGCCTCTGATGCACTCGTGGGTTCTTATGCTGCAAGCACCGACAGCTCCAGTGCTGCTGAAGGCTCCATTGCCACTACAGATTCTGAGACCACAGATGACTCTGCAAACTGGCTTCGTGGCTCCACCCCCAGCGTTGCTGAAGGTTCCAATGCAGCCACAGATTCTGAGACCACCGAGGGAGGACTCTGCAACCTGGCAGCATGGCTCCAACGCCAGCATCTCTGAAGGCACCTAGTTGAGTGCCCTACGCCATGAGCTCCCTGCTAAACCCTCTCTCTGGTCTTTGCAGGATGTGATCCTCTTTCTCAACAGAACAGGGGTCCCTCACCTCAAGGCGCTGGTGGATCTCTGCTTGAAGCTCCAGATGAATGGGCCTACCCTGATGCTGCTGGACCTTGAGGTGCTCATTGAATGCATGGGCATCAAGGTGGGCCCAGCTCTGAAGCTGTG
Source organism: Suncus etruscus (assembly GCF_024139225.1). Classification (NCBI taxonomy): domain Eukaryota; kingdom Metazoa; phylum Chordata; class Mammalia; order Eulipotyphla; family Soricidae; genus Suncus; species Suncus etruscus. Next base: position 577,033 of record NW_026060323.1, on the reverse strand, counting down.
CGATTTCATCAAGTACCTCAAAGAGGTTGATAGAAAGGAAGCTAGGGATAGGGGCTCAGGTCAGGGCACAGGCCGACCCTAATGCAGTCAAATCCTGGCTATATCTAGGGATTTCTGCTGAATGGCATATTCCTCTATAAATAGCATTGATTCAGGCTAGTTTAAGTTAAAGTTTATGGGGTAGCAAGGATGGCATTTAAGTACATGAAGAATTTAGTCTCTGTTTTAATAGATAAATTAGGTGTACTAAGTATTTCTTAAGGATTTATTAAATATGATATTGTTTGAATAGTGATTACGTATAATTATATTAGGCATAATAAGAATTTTATTAAGTAGTTATTCCTTAATATATTAGGCATATTGTTAATTTCTTGAGTAGTGATGAGGTATAATATGTATACTAGGAAGAGTAAGAATTTCATTAAGTAGTTTTCCTTAACTAGATTAGTCATATGACATATTTTCTTGAATAGTGTTTAGTTATAGTATATTTGGTATAGTAAGAATTTTATTAAGTAGTTTATAGATTAAGTATAGTAAATAATAAGCTTAACTTATAACAGAAGTTAATATTCTTTAGTAGTAATATTAGCATTCCTTACTTTTAATTAGTCATAGAGTATTTTACAAATATAGGACTTAGGAAATAGAGAAAGTAGAGAAGTACTTCTATTTTCTGGTCAGCTTGATAGCTGAGAAGAACAGAATATTGGCAGACTAACGAAGTACACTTTTTTCTCTGAGATAATTGAAAGATGCCTATGAGTTTGATGCCTACAATGGACTCTTATGCAAATATTATATTCTAAAAATTGAATATCTATCCAATTTGTTTCACTTAATTTTCTTCGTATTTGCTAATACTTAAAGGAGAAAAAAGTGTTCTTTAAAGAAAAACACCTTTCCAAAGTGTTTCAGAGTGGCTCTTACTGGATTTTGCATTGCATGTAAGGTTACATAGACTTTCATGCAATAGACACTCCACTGTAGTTGGTGCATTGATTCAGTCTAATATTCTTTTCTACCAAAAAAAAAAGCCTCATAGCAATGCTGACATATGTTACCCAAGCTTGAACATTAACTAGGTAGTCATTGTTTGCATTCCTGTGTAATGGCCAAATTCATTTATCAATAAGACTATGATAATATGTTGACAATGGTGATAATACTTATAAATTTGCTGCAAGCAATTTTGTGCACTTTGGTGGTGGTAGTGGTGTTGAGGTAACAGTGTGCACTACACCCAATTTGTTTTCTTTGTATTATTAGAGTAAAGTGTGTATTTTCAGAGTAAAGTGTGTGTAATGGTGACATTTATGGTCTTGGTGTATGCAATTTTGTGCACTTTAGTGGTGGTGAGGTGAAGTAACAAGGTGCATTATATGCAAAAATTTTGTTATCTCCTGAAAAGGCCAATAAAAATTTATTTGGAGAAAGAATGTGTATTTTACTTTGAGACAATCAATTGTACTTGATAAACAGAAAACTACTACTAAAAGTTTTGAAAGAGGTCTACATAATAAGTTAATATAGAACATGAGATTGAGGGCCCAGAGAGATAGCACAGAGGCGTTTGCCTTGCAAGCAGCCGATCCAGAACCAAAGGTGGTTGGTTCGAATCCCAGTGTCCCATAATAGAAAAAATGTTAGCAAAAAGTCCTTTTCAGACTTTATAATTAGGTAGAACCTTTCCACTCAATTTAAGATTTGCAGGGGACTAGTAAGATACTTTTATTTTAAGTTATGAGGATTGCAATTGGGAAGTATGGTTGGGCCACACTAGGCAATACTGGGGACTTAGTCCTGACTCTGTGTAGGATACATTCTCAGTAGACCTTTGTGCTGCCAAAGATTGGCAATGTGCAGGTCTGCAGTGTGCAAGGTAAGTACCACAACTCCTTGAACCTCTTTAACTCTTTGGCCCCATTAGAGATAAGATGCTTTTTCTTAATTGTTCTGGGGGCTGCAGTGATAGCACAGTAGATAGACCATTTGCCTTGCACGCAACAGACCTGGATTCAACCTTCGGCCATCTCATAATATCCTCAAGTCTGCCAGGAGTAAGTTCTGAGTGCAGATCAAGGAATAATACTTGAGCACTGCTCGGTGTACCCCCAAACAAAAATTGTCTTAATTGAATTACCAAAAGTAGTCATGATTAAATTTGAATTTGAGGTTTTTAATTCATTTAGTGTGTCAGTTTTTATTTGTGTTGCTTATATATATTGTTTACCTAGGTTGACCTAGCATGTGTTTTGTACTATGGTTCTTACAAAATGGCGTCTCTCCAGGCTCAGAACCTGAGAAGAAGCCTGACACCACGCCTTTACAAAATGGCATCACTCCTCAGGTGCAGACCTCGGGTCCCAACATTCTCTGCTCTTCTTCTGGACTTAAGTCAAATCTTCGATTCTCTTCTGGGCACACAGTGGGACCTTAGTACAAGCATCTTAATCAGTCAGGTTTTCTCATGTGATTGAACCAAGGTGATTGAACCTGTGATTGCACCAAGTCTGTTCCCCCCAGCCTAGGTCTAGTCCCCAGCTGTTCTGGAGAGCAACTTCAGCTACCACCATCCTGAACAGCATCCACTGGATGAGAGAGTTTAAATTGTTCTCCCCCACCCTATACTGCCAAGTATGAAAGCCAGGGTGGGACAATGACTCTGATGCAAGACTCACCTGGGTTTTTAAGAAGCAGTGGCAAACACACAGAGGGGCGCTTCCTTTTTTTTTTCTCTTGGGCCACACCCGATGGCACTCAGGGATTTCTCCTGTCTTTGCACTCAGAGATCGTTCCTGGCTGGCTCGGACACCATGTGGGATGCCGGGAATTGAACTCAGGCTTGTCCTGGATGAGCCGCATGCAAGGCAAATGCCCTACTCTATGCTACCTCTCTGGCCCCATGGCCAGTTCCTTGAATACACCCAAAGCCATGTCACGTCCAGTCCCTGATGGGGATTACTTCCTCACGCAACTATATTAGCCTCTACAGTCTCATTGCAATAGTCCAGGCAAAGGGAGGGGACCTTGGTGACCCCTCCTCGGGTGTGTAAGTAGCACTTGCCTTGTATACTCTGCAGGGCAGTCCTCCACTCAGTCCAGGGGCAGCCAGAGTCTTTCCCCATTATTATGGTCCTGAATGCCTCTTCCCCTTTGGTTATTGGGTCAAGAAGAGGTATAGTGTTATGGGACTTAGACTGGCATCTTAAGGTACTCTTGAGCTGTTTACTTCCTCCTTCTTACTTGCCTTAATAGATGCTCCTCACTAAGACGTTAGTGTGGACACGTTCTCTTAGAGGCCCTACTGATATTTGGGCCAGAGATCTCAGCTTAGCAGAACTCCCAAAACTCTGCCTGACACCTCCATTCTTAGCCTCAGGATACAGCTCCCTCTGTGCTGCTAGATGGCATCACTGACACATGCTTGTATCATGCAGAGAAAATCTCTCTCCCCACTTTTTTGGAGGCTCCCTTCTTTAGAAGCATAAAATGAGAATGCTCCTGGAGAAACTTCCCTCTCTCAGAACCCGAAACCATGGGTTGGTATCCACTTCTTTTAACACTTACACCTCAGTAGGAGATCTTGTGGAGTATAAACAGAAACACCAAACAAATCACATAAGACAAAGTTTAGGGGACGGGTCCCCAGGGTGATAATTTGACCCACAAATGCCTCCCAGCCACAGTCTGGGCAAGAGGGTGTTCCTTCTTGCTGGTCGTCCTGCAGTCACTGCACAAGCACGGTCGCAGTCAGAAGGAGCACCAGGGCTATCTGACTTCTGACCTGGTCTTATGAGCTGAGTCAACTGGATATGCAGAAACTACTCTTTAATGAGTCTGTGACTCAAAGTCACTGCAAAGAGAAAGAGGTTCCTCCTTCTTCGTCTTCTTCAATCCTGCAGATTAAGCTGCTCGAGAGTGTTCTGGTGCAGACTCATGAGACCTAGGCAGCCTTATTGGTGTCTGAGTCATTGTCTATTCTTTCCCAGGAAAGCCCCTATTTGCTTAGGTCTGGAGTACAAGGAAGAGAACCACACACACTGTTATAAAGTTTAATATTTGAATCCATTTGTCAACAGGACCTCCATTCTTGCCAGCCACTTTGGAGGGCCACCTTCCAAAGAATATGAGCTGTAATCATTTCTTTTAATCCCTAATTTTATCATAGGCAATATCTCTTTAAGACTAACTGTTATTTTAAATAATATATTTAAAAATATATCGATATAAAATATGTTAAAATTTTTTAATTGGGAGAAAAATTTTAGAGATAAAGAAAATGGATCAAGAGAAATGTGTCTATAGAAAAGTTAACTACAACCATAAGCATTCTGACATTAAGGGCTTGCAGAATTAGTAAACTTCCTAAAGCTAAATGTGTTTTCCCTTGGAGGTAATGCACGATTCTTGGTGAAAGAAAAGATATAGAGCCTACTTTCAGATGGGCACTCTCACTGCTTTGCCAAAGAAACTCACTTTACGAATAATTTGTTTATTTACTCACTGGTTATTTTGGGTCACATCTGGCAGTGCTCAGGGGTTCGGCCTAGCTCTGTTCTCAGAAACCTCTCCTGGCAGCACGTGGGACCATATAGGATGCTGGGATTTGAACCACAGTCTGTCCTGGATCGGCTGCGTCTAAGGCAAACGTCCTACTGCTGTGCTTTCTCTCCGTTCCTAATAGATAAATTATTGTCGAGTCTAAATATATACATAGTTAGACATTGATTGAAAACTAGCAAGAATAATATAAAGTAATTTATCTAAATTTATGGACACAAATAGATGTTCAGGAATATAAGAGTGAATCCAGGAAATTTGCTCACTTATGGGTAGACATAGAGATTATTATTCTGAGTGAAATGAGGAAGAGGGCTAGGGAGAGGGATAAAATGATCTCATTCATTTGTGGGATATATGAAAAATAAAAGATGTATGGTAATAATGTCCAGAGATAATAGAGATAAGAGTCAGGAGGACCATTCCATAGCAGGAAGTTGTTCCCTAAGTCTGGAAAATGCAATCAGTGTAGAGAAAGGTCTATTGTGGTAATGATTATTTTATCTGATCACACTGGACAAGAACAGGGTTCTGATAGGGGATGCATGGTATCCCTTCATCATCAATAGTGCTAATCACAGCATCAAAAAGGAAATAGAATGAGAGACAGAGAGAGAGAGAGAAAAGTAAAATGCCTTTTCAGAGGTAGGTGAGAGTGGATGGGTTGGAGGGAAACTGGGAAGTGGTGATGGAAAAAGTGAACTGGTGAAGGGTGGTGTACGTTCTATGACAGAAACTCAAACTTGAAACGTTTTGCAATCTCACGGTTTAAAGAAAATAATAAAAAAGGAAATAAGCACATGTTCCCTTTAACATAGAAATATACAGAAGCTGAATGTTCAATAACTGAGGCCAATGTTACTTCTGAGTTAAGGGGGTAATGAATATAATCAAGCTCACATACTCTTTTCTCTTCAATTAATATAGGTCAACCAACTATGCAAATACATCAGCAATTTTTACCATCAATTTGGAAAAAGTATCCAGAGTAAGAAAAGTTTCTTTCTTCTAGAGACAAGGGTTTTTAGAAAAAGCTATATTAAAAAGACATGAAGTATTGAAAGAGCTCAGAAAAAAACTTATGTTGCCTGAAAATGAGTTTTTAACAAACTGATTGAAGGCCCCTTCTGAAACTATCACTGATACCCTAAAACTTATCTGCAGTCGTTTCATGTGATTGACCAGGGTTGAGTGTTTCCTCTAGAAATGGGTCTCAAAGTTGATGCTGATGTAACTGAGCATCAAAATGTTCTAACTCCGCTTTGTTCGCTAGCAGGACCCCAGCAAGAGACTCGGCTGAGTCTCCCTCTTTGCCCGGCAGCAGGACCCCAGCAAGAGACTCGGCTGAGTCTCCCTCTTTGCCCGGCAGCAGGACCCCAGCGAGAGACTCGGGTGAGTCTCCCTCTTTGCCCGGCAGCAGGGCCCCAGCGAGAGACTCGGGTGAGTCTCCCTCTTTGCCCGGCAGCAGGGCCCCAGCGAGAGACTCGGGTGAGTCTCCCTCTTTGCCCGGCAGCAGGGCCCCAGCGAGAGACTCGGGTGAGTCTCCCTCTTTGCCCGGCAGCAGGACCCCAGCGAGAGACTCGGCTGAGTCTCCCTCTTTGCCCGGCAGCAGGACCCCACCGAGAGACTCGGCTGAGTCTCCCTCTTTGCCCGGCAGCAGGACCCCAGCGAGAGACTCGGCTGAGTCTCCCTCTTTGCCCGGCAGCAGGACCCCAGCGAGAGACTCGGGTGAGTCTCCCTCTTTGCCCGGCAGCAGGACCCCAGGAAGAGACTCGGCTGAGTCTCCCTCTTTGCCCGGCAGCAGGACCCCAGCAAGAGACTCGGGTGAGTCTCCCTCTTTGCCCGGCAGCAGGGCCCCAGCAAGAGACTCTGCTGAGTCTTCCTCTTTGCCTGGCAGCAGGGCCCCAGCAAGAGACTCGAGTGAGTCTTCCTCTTTGCCCGGCAGCAGGGCCCCAGCAAGAGACTCGGCTGAGTCTCCCTCTTTGCCCGGCAGCAGGGCCCCAGCAAGAGACTCGGATGAGTCTCCCTCTTTGCCCGGCAGCAGGACCCCAGCAAGAGACTCGAGTGAGTCTCCCTCTTTGCCCGGCGACAGGACCCCAGCGTCGTTAAGAGAGACTCTAGTGAGTCTCTCTCTTTGCCCGGCAACAGCACCCCAGCACCGTTAAGAGACTCGGGGGAGTCTCTCTCTTTGCCCGGTGACAGGACCCCTTCACACCGCCAAGAGAGACTTGGGTGAGACCCTCCCCCCAGGTGGACGCCTGGAAAGGTAAGTTGAGTGACCCGAATAGACCAGGGAGATAGGGCCAACCATCTGGACCCTCAGGTGACCTAGAGCAGTCCACCCCCTTGGGCCCTGGAGCAGACCAGGGACTCACCAAGGGTGAGGGCAGAGCCTTAAGGGCCGGTTTGAGGGAACCCCTTCAAGAGGCTTGGAGGGGGCGGAGCTCCACTGACTCCCAGGGAAAAGAGAGGGGATTGAGAACTAGGCTCAACAGCACCAGCAACCATTGTGGCCAGGAGAGGAACTGCACCGCTGACAGAAATAAGGAATAGAAAAGCAACAATACCTATTACAGGAAGACTGATCTCTAGGTAGCAAAGGGGAGGAGAAAGAGCTAGGTTCAACAAGCTCACCGAACAGCACCCTCTAGAAACACCTTCAGGAAGGAGACCAAAGTAGGCCGAAATTAGAAACCACAGCACTCCAAAACACACCATTAAATACAAAGAATTATGCGTAAATCAAGGAGATCCCTAATAACTGGAGACAACATGACAAATCCTATCAATTTTCCAAGTCCACCAAAACGCACAGATCTATGGGAAGAAGACCTAAAAGCGATCATGAGGAAGGAAATGGAAGAATTGAAAGAAACCCTAACAACCGAGTATAAGAAAGCCATGGATGAACGAATCAGCCAAATTAAAGAAGAATGTCAAAGAACATGAGAGATTCCATACAAAAAGAAGTGAAGGACCTAAAAGACAAAGTAACAAGCCTTATGAGCAGAAACACAGAGTTGGAGAAGCACATTGAAGAACTCGAAGGAAAACTACAATCAAAAAATGATCAAGAAACCAACAAAGAAATAAAATGCAAAGCACTGGAAGGAAAAATCCAATATCTAATGAACAAGGACAAAAGAAACAATCTAAGAATTGTGGGTATACCAGAAGGGGAGGAAATAGGAAAGGGGGAAGAACAGGTAGTTAGGGAGATAATAACTGAGAACTTCCCCACCCTCTGGAAAGGCACTTCAGGACAAATCCAGGAAGTCAAGAGAGTCCCTAATAAAATAGACCCTAATAAGCCAACACCATAATATCCAACATAATAATCCAAATGGCAAAAAACAAAGAGAAAGAGGAACTCCTGAAAGCAATAAGGGAGAAAAAAAACCCTCAAGTACAAAGGAAAGGACATAAGAATCAAACCAGATCTCCCATTTGAAATAATTCAAGCAAGAAGACAGTGGAATGACATATTTGAACGACTGAATGAAAGAAATTTCCAACCTAGGGTCCAATACCCAGCAAAACTATCATTCATATGGGAGGGCAGACTAAAAACATTCTCAAATATGAACGAACTTTAACTATTTGTGCAAACTAAGCCGATCCAAAGCGACCTACTCAGAGACGAATTACACAATCCAAACCCCCAATTGTAACAACAACCACGCCACACAATACAAATGCACAACAGTCCTCTCTATCAATAATTTCCCTAAATGTGAACGGACTAAACTCTCCAATTAAAAGACACATAGTAGAGAACTGGGTTAGGAAAAATAAACCGGACTTCTGCTGTATGCAAGAAACACACCTACAGTTACAGGATAAGCACAGGCTTAAAATAAAAGGATGGAAAGTAATTATTCAGGCCAATGAAAAACAAAAAAGAGCAGGGACAGCCATTCTTATATCAGACCAAATTGCATTCAACCTCAAGAAAGTGATCAGAGACAAAGAGGGTCACTATTTACTGATCAGGGGAACATTAGATCAAGAAACACTAACTCTGGTCAATATCTATGCACCTAATATAGAATCAGCAAAATATGTGAGGCAACTACTGGCAAATCTGGAGAAACACATGAAGGGAAATGTGATAATAGTAGGGGACCTCAATACTCCACTATCACCACTGGACAGATCCACCAAACAGAAAAATAGCAAAGAAATAAGAGCTCTGAATGAAAAATTAGAAGATTTAGGGCTAATAGTCTTATATAGAGCCCTCCATCCCCAGAAAGCAGAATACACATTCTTCTCAAGCCCACATGGAACCTTCTCCAGAATAGACCATGTCTTAGGATACAAAGCCAACCTATATAAGACCACAAAGGTAAGGATCATTAGAAGTATCCTCTCAGATCACTATGCAACAGAGGTCAAAATTGAATTCAAGAAGAAGCAATGGAGAAAAACTAATACCTGGAGATTAAACAACATGCTGCTCAACAACAGCTGGATCAAAGAACAACTCAAGGAAGAAATAAAAAGATTCCTTGAGACAAATGACAATGAAGAGACAACATGTCAAAACTTATGGGACACAGCAAAAGCAATAATTAGGGGGAAACTCATTGCAATACAGGCCTATGTCAAGAAACAGGAAAATAATAAAACCAACAGTTTAAAAGATCACCTCAAGGAATTGGAACAACAGCAACAGAGAAATCCAACCACAACCAGAAGGCAAGAAATAATAAAAACCAGAGCAGAAATAAACAACATCGAAAATAAGAAAACAATACAAAAAATCAATGAGACCAGGAGTTGGTTTTTCAAAAAAAGAAACAAGATAGACAAACCATTGGCAAAACTCACCCAAAAAAAGAGGGAAAGCACCCTAATCAGTAGGATCAAAAATGAAAGGGGCGAGATTACAACAGAACCCCAAGAAATACAACATATCATGAGATCATATTATGAACAACTATACTCAACTAGGCTAGAGAACCCAGTAGAAATCGACAGATTCTTGGAAAAACACCCTCTTCCAAGACTGGAAAAGGAAGATCTAGAAATCCTAAACAGACCAATCACCTCAGAGGAAATTGAAGATGTAATTAAAAAACTCCCTAAGAACAAAAGCCCAGGCCCAGATGGATTTACAGGTGAATTCTATCAAACATTTCAAGAAGACTTACTACCACTTTTCCATAGGCTATTCCAAACCATAGAAAAAACAGGAATCCTCCCCAACTCCTTTTATGAGGCTAATATCACACTCATTACCAAAGAAGGCAAAGACACTACCAAAAAAGAAAACTACAGACCAATCTCACTAATGAACATAGATGCAAAGATACTTAACAAAATCTTAGCAAACCGAATCCAGCACTTCATCAAAAAGATCATACATCACGATCAAGTGGGATTCATCCTAGGAATGCAAGGTTGGTTCAACATACACAAATCAATCAACATTATACACCACATCAACAACATGAACGACAAAAACCACATGATCATATCAATCGATGCAGAGAAGGCGTTCGACAAAATCCAACATCCTTTCATGTTAAAGACACTCAGCAAAATAGGGTTAGAAGGAACCTTCCTCAAGATAGTTACAGCTATATATGATAAGCCTACAGCCAACATTATACTCAATGGTGAGAAACTAGAAGCATTCCCACTAAGATCAGGAACTAGGCAAGGCTGTCCAGTCTCCCCACTCTTATTCAATATAACCTTAGAAGTTCTAGCAATAGCAATTCGACAAGAGAAGGGAATCAAAGGAATTCAAATAGGGAAAGAGGAACACAAGCTATCTCTGATTATATTATATCAAGCTATTTGCTGATTATATGATGATATACATCGAAAACCCTAAAGAGTCCACAGTAAAACTCCTAGAAACAATTAACCAATACAGCAAAGTGGCTGGTTACAAAGTCAATACACAAAAGACAGTAGCATTTCTATATACAAACAATGAAGTTGAGGAGAGAGAGATTAAAAATACAATTCCATTTAAGATAGTTTTAAAAAATATCAAGAATCTAGGAATCAACCTTACAAGAGAAGTGAGAGACCTATACCAGGGAAACTTCAAAACACTTCAGAAAGAAATTGAAGACGATCTAAAGAAATGGAAGAACATCCCATGCTCATGGATAGGTAGAATTAACATAATCAAAATGACTATCCTACCCAAACTCCTATATAGATTTAATGCAATCCCTTTCCAAATCCAGACACAATTCTTTAAAGAATTAGAACAATCATTCACAAAATTCATCTGGAACCACAAAAGACCCAGGATAGCCAAACAAATACTGAAAAACAAGAAGCTGGGAGGCATCTCCTTACCTAACTTAAAACTATACTATAAAGCCATAGTAATCAAAACAGCATGGTACTGGAACAGAGACAGGACCTCAGACCAGTGGGTCAGAACAGAATTCCCAGACATAAACCCCCAGGTATATAGCAAACTAATATTTGATAAAAGAGGCAAGAATCTGAAATGGAACAAAGAAAGCCTATTCAACAAATGGTGTTGGTACAACTGGAAAACCACATGTACGAAAGTGAAAATCAACCTATACCTTACTCCATATACAAAAATCAACTCAAAATGGATCAAAGACCTTGAAATCAGACCCGAATCCATAAAGTTTATCGAGAATAAAATAGGCAGAACACTCGAAGACCTATATATCAAAAAGGTCTTTGAGAATGGAGCACCAATGGCAAGAACGTTAGCATCAAACATAAACAAATGGGACTACATCAAACTAAAAAGCTTCTGCATGGCAAAAGAAACCCTACTTAATGCAAGAAGACAGCTAACAGAATGGGAAAAAATCTTTTCACTCGACATATCAGATGAAAGGCTGATATCTAGAACATACAAAGCACTCAGAAAGCTGAGCCCCCCCAAAACCAAACAAAGCTATAAAAAATGGGGAGAAGAAATGAATAGACACTTCTCTGAGGAAGACAGAAGGATGGCCAACAAACACATGAAAACATGCTCACCTTCACTCATCATCAGGGAGATCCAAATCAAGACAACAATAAGATACCATCTTACACCAGTGAGGATGGCTCACATCGAAAATAATGGAAACAACCTTTGCTGGCGGGGATGCGGTATGAAAGGAACTCTCATTCACTGCTGGTGGGAATGCCCCCTAGTCCAACACCTATGGAGGAAAGTCTGGAGAGTGCTCAAAGAACTCAGAATTGAGCTGCCATTTGACCCAGCAATTGCTCTCCTATGCATATACCCACAAGATGGAAGGACATTCATTCCAAAATACGTATGCACCTCACTATTTATCGCAGCACTCAGTATAATAGCCAAATCTTGGAACCAACCTAGATGTCCAACAACGGATGAATGGATCATTAAGATGTGGTACATATACACAATGGAATACTACATGGCAGTTAGAAATGATACAATCACAGACTTTGCAGCAACGTGGATGGACCTAGATCATGTTATGTTAAACCAAGTAAGTCAGAAGACAAAAGATAAACACAGAATGGTAGCACTATTCTGAAATACCTAGAACATACATTTTACACACAACTAATACCTAACAATCATATAACAGGGTTCAACAGGGTAGAAACTCCGAACACTGTAATATTCAACACATACGTGGAAGCAGTGTCCAAGATACATGAAAAACGAACAACGCAAACTCTTGACAGCACATTATACCACAAAGAAAACAGAAACTGTAACATAGAGAGAACAGGTATGTAATCAGACTCCTACAACAAAGGCCCACAATAATCCCTTAGGTATCGTTAACAGGAACACAAGTATAGAACACCACGGGAATTCACGGACTGCAAGGGCAACATACCATAACACTACGTTTTAATCCCTTTACCTTAATATATTTTAAATAACCTATCAGCTTTTCTATTCACAGGCGCCCTTAGATACAAAGGGCGGACAAACTAAGACGGCAACTTGGGATACCACACGAGATACCATACCTTGCCTGCACTACGGGATGGCCACGCGAAAACTCTTTAACATACACTTTATCTCTAGGTTAAACCTTCATTTAGGAATTGAAGCACGTGACCAGTCAGTCCACCAAAGCAGTTCCTGCGATGTACAGACCTAAACTATAGGTTCTAGTCATCGAACACATTCAACCAAACCAGCATTCCCTTGCAATTCTCTTCGTACTTCTCACTACTTTTTTTTTCTTCTTTTTTGCTCTTCTATTCTTCTCTTTACTTTTTTCCCTTTCTTTTCTCCCTTTCTTTCTTCGATATTTTCTCTTTTCTCTTCCTTCATACTCCTCCCATATACCTTCCCCTTTCTCCCATCGGAAATCCAACTATCCCTTCACCCCTCAATCCCATTCAGGTCTCCCACCGTATTAAAACTCTCCACCCTCAGCCCTTAAACTTTTAGGCATCAAGATCGACCTCCCACCTAACGAACCAGTACCCAGCACCCAGGCGAGGGGACACCGAGCCAAACCCGCACCTCGTCTCCTGCAAGAAAAGACAGCCACCTCCCCTGTGGGCTCATGCTGCGAGACTCTCCCTACCAGCACCCCCTAACGTGGACTGTTTCTTGAAACCGGACTTAGGTCCAATAGTATCCCCAATGCAAGAACTCTTCCAAGACCTCCCTGCCGCAAAATTTTTACCAATCTAAAGAAGGTCAGGGGGTGTGATTGGAAGATGCCTACAAACCCACACACCACAAGAAAAACCCAAAAGACAACGGGAAAAACTGTACTTCCTACATAGGCATAAGACCTGTAATACAGCACCTCTTTACCTGTTCTCCCCAAATGTAAAGTAGTCTTTTGCACCACTTTGGTCCTTTAAAATCTTTGCTAACTCATTTTATTTTTTTTTTTAAATTTGTTTACTTTTTTAAATGTTTGCCCTACATACACATTTGTGGGCACATATACTTTTATTTCTTTTTTTAATCGTTTTTGGGTATGCAATCTATTTCTGTTACCCACTCTGTCCACCCCAAATACACCGACAATATAACGGAGCACCACTTCCCCATGCAAAGGCACACTAAATAAAGGGGAAATCTTACATACAAAAAAAGAGCTCTTATCTACTAGAGATAGGAACTCATAGTTGTTTATAATACAGGGATATCTCCTACCTTGAAAATATGTCATGTGGAATCAACTTAGACCTCAGGTGATTAGATACCATTCATCCAGCCTTGAACCCTGGATCCCAGACATAGAAACGGCAAAGCTCTTCACAACAGCTGCAAGAAACAAACTCCATCTGGGACAGCCTTAATACTGCGGGGTCAACAACAAGGACCAGCTCTAACATGATATCCCGACAATGAGGAAAATGTGAACAACTTGACCTTAGAGCAGTTTAGCCTACCTTACCAGCTAACGACAAGACAAAAGCAGAAGACGTGGCACCCTTTGGTAGGTCCAAAAAGCCAAGATCGTGATTTACAGATGACTGGCTGCTAGAACCACGACCAGACTGTATACATCTTGGGACCAATAAAAAAGCCCTAGTCTAGGGCTTGACCTAAGACCTGCACTATAAGCATGATCCCCAGTTCCAAAGGTCTGGCAGAGACAATTGTAACGGAAAGGGGATTCTGGAAGCACAAAGAAAGATGCTATTCTAAATGCCATCCTAGGTTCAGTGCAAAGACCAAGACCACCAACCACAGAAGATGGATTAAAATGGCACTGAGGTAACAGAACCTCTAGATTCACAAAGACTGACTTCACCATAAGTCCTACCTCAGGATCTGTACAGATACTGAGACCTCTAAGCACAGAGCTCTGATTGTATCACCCTGGACAGAGCAGAAGTCTTCCACACACCAAAAAAAAAAAAAAAAGAAACACCACCGGGAGAGTAATGATCCTGAGCAAAGAGCTGATCCCATGACTATATACTCCAAGGACGGAGAAACCCCATATCCATAGGGCAAGTGAAATCCTTTTCGAATAACCCCAATATTTACTGTGCCAGGGCAGGAGGGAAAAAAACAAAAATACAAAAAACACAAAACTTTGGACATTTTATATATATATATAATCTTCCCTTCATTTATTATCGCTATTATTATTTTTATTTACCTAGCTATTTTGGTCGATTTCTCTGTTTGGATGTGATTATTGAAATTGTTGTCCCCAATTATTCTTATTTTTTTTCTCTCTTCCTTTCTCTTCTTTCGTTTTGTGCTACACCATGTTTCTTATTTCAAGACCACGGCGTGTTTTTTTTTTTTTGTTTATTTTTGTTTTTGTTTCTTATTTTTTTTATTATTATTTTTAATCTGTTTTTTTGTGGTGCCTATCAATATAACCGGAGTCCTCACTGGATATTTGACACTTCTTTTGGTATTGGTGGAGTGTTTCACCTTCTTGTTCTCATTCACTTCCCAAATTGATGATGAGAACCTCTAGAAGGATTCAACCCATTTTCGGGGTATTAGACTCTTACCCCAGTTAATTTACTTTCTCTTTTTCGGGCAAAACCACGTAACTTGAACTAGCTAGCCCTGCCCCCACTTACAGGGGGAAATAAGGGAGGCAGCAAGACCAAACTGATGCAAGACTTCTAAGTAGTAGGTTAGATACAGAGGGGACCATATATTCTAGCTGACCTGAGGGTGAGGGAAGAGGAAATGGGAGGTAGGACAAAAACGGAGGGTTAGGGAGGACAATTTGGGGATGGGAAGCCCCCCTGATTTTATGTAAATATGTACCTAAAATATTGTCAACAATATGTAAGCCACTATGATCAAAATAAAAATTATATTAAAAAATGTTCTAACTCCAAGGAACATCCCAAATAGAGAATAAGTGGAGTGCTGTGTTACTGGTGTCTCAGAAAAGAGACTTTTCAAAAGAGTTTCTTACACATGTTGTCAACTATCTAAACTGGTATCAGGAGTGAAGAAAGTGATTCAGAGCTAAGCCTGATAAAGTGAATGTCGTGTCAACATGTCCTTACACACAGTGTTTCCTTCATGTTCTAGAACAGAAGGGGTAAGTACGAGACAGGTGGGTCAGAATTCATCCCTCCCTTATGAAACTGATATATGTGTATTGCCATGTGGAAGAAGAGGGGGAATCTTGGAAATTCACAATTTGCATTAATTTATTTATCCCATTGGTCATACTTCAATAACTTTACCCGAGACAGAGCTAAGCAATGTATATTGGGGGGGCTTAGTTTCTTTCTGGAGACAAACACGTTTTATTTGGGTTTCAGCTGGCCTGGTTATTTGGTTGGAGATAAGTTTATGTGTCTCTTGCTTAGGAGTACCTGGACCAATGGAAAGTGGGAATGTGTATGGACCCTAACAGAAATCTGTTTGACATTTCTGGAAAAGTTATGATGACAATAGTAATGACTGACGACATTCAGTCAGCTCTCTGGTTAGCTTGATTTTAGCAGGGCACCCTGCTAATATCTTTCCCTGATTTCCTTTTGGTGTAAAGAAAGTTTCCAAATGTCAGCATCTATCAGAAATAAAGGCAGTGAAATTGCTCAGAAAACCCTGAAGAATAAATCTATGGGTACTTTTCTTTCTCTTTTTTCTTATTTTTTTTTCTTTCATGATTTTTGGGCCTAATATAATGGCATTCCAGAGCTATTCCTGATTCAGTGCTTAGTAGTGATCAGACTTCACATAGTACTGAGATCAAATCCAGGCCTCAGTCTTGGCTCATTGAGCAATTTCTTTGGCCCTAATATTATGTTTCAAGCTGGAATAAAAAAGGTATTAACTGGGCCAGCACGGTGGCGTGGAGTGGTAAGGCATCTCTCTTGCCAGCGCTAACATAGGATGGATTTTGTTTTGATCCTCCAGTCTCCAATATGGTCCCCCAAGCCAGGAGCGATTTCTGAGTGCGCAGCCAGGAGTAACCCCTGAGCGTAACCGGGTGTGACCAAAAATCAAACAAAATATTAATAAATAAATACATAAATGAATAAAATAAAAGGTACTAACTGGGGGCTGGAGCAGTGGCGCAAGGGGCAAGGCATGTGCCTTGCATGCACTACCCTAGGACAGAACTCATTCCGATTTCTGGCTCCATATTGTCCCCAAGCCAAGAAATGTATTTCTGAGAGCATAGCCATTATTAACCCGTAAGCATCACCAGGTGTGGCCAAAAAGCAAAAAAATAAAAGTATTGATTGGACCTAACCTGAGGTCACTAGACCTACTTTAAATGGACAGCTACTACTTGTGACAGATCTTTGCTAATGATGACATAACCTAAATTATAAATATTTTGGAGTTCCGGCAGGCTGAAGTCTAGTTGGTAGAATACAGAAAGAAGCGAAAATGGTGCACATTGAAACAGATCTGATAGGGCAAAATGGAATGGTCCACATTTGCAAATGACATGACAGTCGATGTTGAAGATCCCCACCAGAGCTCTTCTAGAACTGTCTAAATATAGCAAAATTTCCAGATAAAATATACTAAAAACAACTCTGAGGTAGCAGGATAGATTGCATTTTAGAACTCTACCTGACTGGTCTTTGACCTTGAATGATACAATGGCTCCAGCAGTTTGATTAGATATGGCATAAGGATCTTAGAAAACAAAACTTTCTCAACTTTTATTTGCCCACACGACCTTCCTTTAAATACTCTATATAATTTTGGATTTCACTTAAACTTTTAATAAAAAGAGCTTGTTGTAGGTGTTTTTCCCCTGAGGCTGGCCATCTTAACAAAATTGCAACTTATTTGACCTTTCCAACAACTGTCTACCATACAGGTAGTGTTAACCCATTTTTTTTTCAGCTCGAAACTGGAGCTCATCATACATAAGCAGGTTGCTTAAGGTTACAAATCCACGAGTCAGAATTCTATCCTGGTTCCAGCATCTGGTCCGTAACCGGTTGTAGATTCTTAAAAAACCTTCCTGTTTTGTTTTTCACAAAAATAAAAAATAGTTTGAATGTCCATCCGTGTATGGAAAAATTTCATGACTTTATTTTCCTGGCAGTTGCATAGTGTTCCATTTTTTTAATATGCACCATAGTTTCTTTGGCCACTCATGTATTGTCATGTATCTGGGTTGTTTTCAGATTCTGGCTATTGTAAATAGTGCTGCAATGAATATAGGTGTGCAGAACTCTTTTTTACAACAAATAATTGTCATCACTTTTATTTATAGTGGGGACTTTTAAGGTCCTCACTTACAGATCATTAATGTACATAATACAGGATTGTTGACAATGTAGTGACAATGCTCTGGATTAGTTCTCTGGGATTTACTCATCTCTCTTTTTTGGCAACTATTTCCCCAATTTCCCCCTTGGTAACCCCATTCTACTCTCTAGTTCTACAGGTTTAAGATTTTAGCTGCTACATAGAAATGATGTCAAACCATAATTCACCTTTCTCTGACTAATCTTATTACAATGCCCTCAAAGTCTATTGGTGTTGTCACCAGCAGCAGGATTTTCTTCTTTATCCTGGAGTAATGACATTACCTTTTCTTTATTCACATCCCCACTGAAGTATTAGTTGCCCCATTAGGTTGTTTCTGTATTTGGACTATCACAAGCCATGTGTCTTATCTGCCCTACTATTGGTCTGGCTGAAACTTTTTGAGGGATCACCATAATTTTTCCATATGGAAAATTGGTAAATTCGGTGATGAACCTAACAGATCAAGTTAGGAAGGTCTGCTTATCTCTGTTTCAGGCAGAGGCAGAAGTGGGGTATAGCATTTTATGGCCATGTCATATAAATCAGAGACTGCTGGAAAAATGAATTCCAAATGCACCAATGTTCCTCTAGAAATTGTAAAAGTCCTTGAAGTAAGAGAATGAGCTTTCGAATCATCTAGAACCCAGCTCTGTTCTGGCCATGCAGAAAGGGTTTTTGTACTGTGGTTTTTGTGTTCCTAGTGTATATCCCTAGGAGGGGTATAGCTGGATCTTATGAAAGCTCAATCACCAGTTTCTTGAGGAATCTCCATATTGTTTTTCATAAAAGTTTGACTAGACAGCATTCTAACCATCATGGAGATAGACACCGAATAGCTCACTTATCTGTGGGATTCAAGAAAAATAAAAGACATTACTGTAATAATGTCATAGATAATAGTGACATAGGCTGGAAGTAAAAGCCCATGATATGAAGGTTAGCAGAAAGAGTGGTGAGTGCAATTAGAAAAATATTTATATGACTCCTATCATAATAATGGTAATAAGGGAGAGAATTAGAATGTCTGCCTGGTATACAGGCATGGGGTGGTGGAAAAGGGAGATGGGAGCATTGGTGATGGGAAGGTTAAACTGGTGAAGGGGGTGTTCATTTTATAACTGAAACCCAACTATAAACATGTTTGTAATCATGGTGCTTAAATAAAGTCATTAGAGTAATTGGATTACTGAAAAATTAAAAATAGACTCAGTGAAATAATGAATTTAATGAAAGTATTAAGATCCCTGAATTTTTAATCATTAATAGGGAAATAGAGAGTTGGGAAGAGACCTGTTGCACTCTAAGTACACTTTAGAAAATAATGGAAATAACTTCTTCCTCCTTTTCAACCAAAAGAAAAGGCAAAATCTCTGTGTCTTACCAAGAAAACTTAATCTTATAACATTGGTTCTGGACATCCCTCTTTGGTTGTTCAATTCAACTTTAATTTAAAGCTCGAAAAAGAGATTTGGAAAGGGGTTTCCCAGTCTAACTGTGAAGTCCCCCACTCTACATACAGTGCTCTTTCTATGCACACTCACCATGTGCATGTAAAAGAGTAAAGTCTCCACTCTCTTCCTTTCAAAGTGTATGCTTAAACAGCAGTTCTGGTATAGTGTGTCCTGAATACTAAGCTAAACTTCTGCTTCCCTTTTTTCCCTCCTGCTCAGTCCTGGGCTGGCTTTCTGAAGACATATTAGGCATTCTTCAGACATTCCCATTTCATTGTTTTTACTTTTTTAAATATTTTTATTTACACAATTTTATTACATGCATGATTGTGTTTGGGTTTCAGTCATGTAAAGAACACCACCCATCACCAGTGCAACATTCCCATCACCAATGTACCAAATATCCCTCCTCCCCACCCAACCCCCGCCTGTACTCTAAACAGGCTTTCTATTTCCCTTGTACATTCTCATTATTAGGATAATTCAAAACGTAGTTATTTCTCTAAATAAAGTCATCCCTCTTTATGGTAAGCTTCATGAGGTGAGCTGCAACTTCCAGCTCTTTTCTTTTTCGTGTCTGAAAGTTACTATTGCAAGAATGTTACTTTTTAATAAAGGAGCAAAAAATGCAAAACGAAGCAAGGAAAGCATCTTGAACAAGTGATGTTGGCACAACTGGTAAGCCATTTGCAATATAATGTGGTCTCAGACCTCTATCTAACACATGTACAAATGCCCAAAGCAAATGGATTAAAGACCATGATATTATATATGAAATCATAAGATATATGGGACATGTATTTAAAGCTAACTACTAAAGGCATCTTGAAGTAGAAAACAGCATTCTCCAAACAAGTAAAAGTAGCAATAAACAGATGTGACTATTTTAAGCGGAGATACTACTGCACCTCTGAGGAAATGGTACCTAGAACAAAAGCCACCACTCAAAAGGAAAAACTATTCACCCATTATTCACCAGATAAGATATACAAGGTACTGACAGAACATAACAAGATAAAAAAGATCTAAACCTATCAAGAAATAAAGAGAAGAAATAGGCAATTCTCAAAGAAAATATACAAATTATAAAGGTACATGAAAAAGTATCTCCACATCACTAATCATCAGGGACATGCAAATAAAAACAATGAGGTACCATCTCATACCACAAAGACTGGCACAAACAGAAAGTACAATAACAATCAGTGCTGGTGTAGATGTTGGAAGAAAGGCACTCTCATTAACTGTTGATGGGAATGTTGGCTAGTCCAGCCTCTATTAAAAAAAGCAATATGTAGATTCTTCATAAACTGAAGTTGAGCTCCCATATGATTAACTTATGCCTCTTGTAAGAATATACCCTAGTAACTCAAAAATGTAGTACAAATATACCTTCCATACCCCTATATTTATTGCAGCACCACTACAATAACAATAATCTGAAAACAACCAAGATACCCTTCAACAAATAAATGGTTAAAGAAAATGTGGTACATATACACAATGAAATAGTATGAAGCTCTCAAGAGAGTTGAGGTCGTGAACATTTTCTTTACATGGATGGACATGAATACTATTTTGCTGCATGAAATAATTCAGAGGGAGAGGAAGAGATGCAGAATGGACTAGAATAGATGATATTTAACTCCTCAATAGGTTTTAAGAAAAATATAAGTGAGAAGAGTAATAATACCCAGAGATAATAGAGATGAGAGCTAACTATATGAAGCTTACCAGGAAGAGTGGTGAGAGCAGTTACAGATATAACTAAACTAACAACTTCCAAAACAATGTTAATGTGTAAAAGAAGTAGAGTGCCTGTCTGAAATACAGTCAAGAATTGGGGGAGGAGGGAGGGAAATTCAATTACAATCATGTTTGTGATCATAGCATTTAAATAAATATATTATAAAATAAAGTTAAATAGAAAAATATTTAAAAATGATTGAAATATGTGTCGATGTTTTTATCATTTCTTAACTGGTCCATGAATTGAGTCCTGCACAAAAATTTTTATTGATCACAAGGAGTAGACAATTTGTCTTATTTTTATATATGACAGAATGTTAGATAGCCGAAAGCATTCAAATAAAGGGAAAATAACTTTTAATATAATTTTAGCTTAATTTAGCTCCCTTTTCCATGATAATATTGGGTAAGGTTCTATACAAACAATGGCATGCTGAGTTTACGATTTCTAGTGAAAATACTTTTCTAATACATAACTCAGAAGACACATTTTGTCCCCCAATTCACAATACAGACCAGAAAAAGGCGTGTGTTGAGGTGTATATGGGGTACACTTTCTGTACCTCCTCTTTCTATACAGTCAGTGTAAAGAGCACAGCCTGTGGTAAGAATTGCGAGACCTTATCTTTTCTTTTTTACTTTATATATATATATATATATACATATATATATACATATATATACATATATACATATACATATACATATATATATGTAAATCCTTCACCAGTGCAAAATTCCCATTGCAAGTGTCCTTCCTCCCCACCACACACCAGCCTGTACTCTAGACAGGCTTTCTACTTCCCTCATTCAGTCACATTTTGTTATGATAGTTCTCCATGTAATTATATCTGTGACTGCACTAAAAGATACCTGTGGTGAGTTTCATGTCGGGAACTGCATTCTCCAGTCCTCCTCTATTCTGTGTCTTAGAATCAGTACACAAATGTTTTTCATTTTTCTCAAAACCAATAAATGAGGGAGACCATTCTGTGTTTATCTCTCTCCCTCTGACTTATTTCACTCAGCATAATAGATTCCATATGCATCCATGTATAGGAAAATTTTATGACTTCATCTCTTCTGATGGCTGCAGAATATTCCATTGTGTATATGTACCATAGTTTCTTTAACCATTCATCTATTGACTCTGTTTCCAGAGTCTAGCTAATGTAAATAACGCTGCTATGAATATAGATGTGAGAAAGGGATTTTTGTTTTGTATTTTTGTGTTTCTAGGGTAGATCCCTAGGAGTTGTATAGGTGGAACATATGGGAGCATAATTTCCAGCTTTTGGAGAAATCTTCATATTGGTTTCCACAAAGGATGGAACAGACGGCATTCCCACCAGCAGTCAAAAAGAGTTCCTTTCTCTACTTATCCCCACCAGCACTGCTTGTTCTCATTCTTCCTGATGTGTGCCAATCTCTTGTCATGAGATGGTACCTCATAGTTGTTTTGATTTGCATCTCCCTGATGATTAGTGATGTGTAGAATTTTTATATGTACCTTTTAGCATTTGTATTTCTGCTTTGTTAAAGTGTCTGTTCGTTTTTCTCCCCATTTTTGATGGGGTTAGATTCTTTTTTCTTGTAAATATCTGACAGTTATTTGTATATTTTAGATATTAACCCCTTATCTGATGGATATTGGGTGAATAGTTTCTCCCACTCAGTGGGTGGCTCTCGTATTCCGGGCACCATTTCCTTTGAGGTGCAGAAGCTTCTCAACTTAATATATCTCCATATAATAGAATATAATCTCTTCAAAACATATCTCCATAAAATTAAGATGATACAAATTTTTCAGTCTATCTTTCCTTATCACAAAGCTCTGAAGTTGTATGTGAATTACAGAGGCAAACAGAAGAAAAACTTTAACAACTAAAAACTAGATAGCCTGCTACTGAACAACCAGTGGGTCCGTGATGAAATCAAAGAGGAAATTAAAACTTTCCTAGAAACAAATGACAATGAAGACATAAATTATCAGAATCTATGGAACACAGCAAAAGCAGTACTGAGAGAAAAATTTATAGCTTTGCAAGCACACATCAAGAAGGAAGATAGGGCATATCTGAATAGCGTAATGACAGAGCTCATAAAATTTGAAAATGGTTAACAAAAGGAAGCAAAAATCTGGAGACAGAAGGAAATTAAAAAGTTTAAAGCAAAACTCAATGAAATGGGAACCCCAAAATCTATTCAAAATATCAATGGAAGCAAAATTTGGTTCTTTGAAAAAAATAAATAAGATTGATAAAACATTGGCAATATGCACAAAGAGAGAGAAACTTGATAACACGTATTAGAAATTTAAAAGGAGGATTTTACTACAGATATTGCAGAGATTCAAAGGGTAATTAGAGATTACGTAGAGAAACTTTATGCCATGAAACATGAGAACCTGGAAGAAATGAATAAATTTTTAAATTCTTATAATCTTCCACAGTTGAACAAGGAGGATGTAGCATATCTAAACACTCCATCACTATTGCGGAAATTAAAAGGGTAATCAAATGTCTCTCCAAAAAGAAAAGCCCAGGTCCAGATGCATTCACTGATGAGTTCTTTCAAACTTTTCAAGAGGAACTACTACTAATCCTGGCCAGGCTCTTTCATGAAATTCAAAAAACGGGAACATTTCCAGAAAGCTTCTATGATGCCAATATCACCTTGATACCAAAACCAGACAGAAATACAGCCAAAAAAGAAAATTACAAAACAATTTCCTTGATGAATACAAATGCAAAGATCCTCCATATAATTCTGGCAAATAGAAATCAATGCCTTATCAAGAAGATCATTCACAATGATCAAGTAGGTTTCATCCCAGGAATGCAAAGATGGTTGAACATTCATAAATCCATCAACATAATAAAAATAAAAATTATATGTTGATATTAGTAGATGCAGAGAAAGCATTCGATAAGGTTCAACACCCATTCTTGATAAAAACTCTCAGCAAGATGGGAAAAGGAACCTTTTTCAATCTATTCAAGGCCATTTATCACAAGCCAATGGCAACTATTATCCTCAATGTAGAGAAACTGAAAGCCTTCCCTCTAAACTCCGGTACATAGCAAGGTTGCCCTCTCTGGCCACTCCTATTTAACATACTACTGGAATTACTTGCTATAGTGATTAGGCAAGAAAAAATATCAAAGGAATCCAGATAGGAAAGGAAGAAGTCAAGCTCTCACTGTTTGCAGATGATATAATACTCTACTTAGAAAACCTTAAAGGCTCTACCAAAAAGCTTCTGGAAATAATAGATTCATATAGAAAAGTGTCAGGCTACAAAATTAACACACAAAAATCAATGGCCTTTTTATACACCAATAATGAGAGGGAAGAAATGGACATTAAGGAAACAACCCCATTCACATTAGTGCCACACAAACTCAAATATCTTGGAACCAACTTGACTAGAGATGTGAAGGACCTATACAAAGAAAACTATAAAACCCTGCTATAAGAAATAAGAGAGGACACCGGAAACGGAAGCACATACCCTGCTCGTGGACTGGCAGGACTAACATCATTAAAATGGAAATAATCCCCAAAACATTGTACAGATTTAATGCAATTCCTCTAAAGATACTCATGACATTCATCAAAGAAGTGTATCAAATACTTAATAAATTCATTTAAACAATAAACACCTTGAAATAGCTAACGAAAACCTTGAGGAAAAGAATATGGAGGCACTACTTTCACCACTAACCAACAATATTTATCAAAACACATAATGTTGGAATAAAGACAGAACCTCAGATCAGTGGAATAGGTCTGAGTACTCAGAGAATGTTCCCCAGACATACAATCACCTAATTTCAGATAAAAGAGCAAAAATACTAACTGAAACAAAGAATGCCTCTTCAACAAGTGTTATTGGCACAAGTGGCTGGCCACATGCAAATATCTGAACTTAGACCTCTAGCTAACATCATGTATGAAGGTAAAATATAAATAGATTAAAGACCTTAATATCAGACCTGATACTGTAAGGTAGATAGGAAAAAACATATGTAATATGTGCTACATGACATTGAGACTAAAGGCATCTTCAAGGAGGAATCTGTACTCTCTAAACAAGTAAAAGCAGAGATAAACAGATGGGAATATATTAAGCTGAGAAGCTTCTGCACCTCAAAGAAAATAGTGTCAAGAATACAAGAGCCACCCACTGAGTTTGAGAATTTATTCACCCAATACTCCTCAGATAAGGGGCTGATATCCAAAATATACAAGGCAATGACAGAACTTTACAAGAAAAAATCATCTATTCCTATCAATAAATGGACAGAAAATTTGATAAATAAGAAATAAAAATGGCCAAAAAGCACGTGAAATAATGCTCCACATCACCAATCATCAGGGAGATGCAAAACAAAGCAACAATGAGTTCCCACCTCACACCACAGAGTTTGGACCACATCACAAAGAATGAGAACAAGCAGTATTGGTGGGCATGTGGAGAAAAAGGAACTCTTATCCACTGCTGGTGGGAATGCTGTCTAGTCCAAACTTTATGGAAAGCGATATGGAGATTTTTCCAAAAACTGGAAATTGAGCTCCCATTTGACCGAGCTATACCATTTCTATGGTACCCTAGGAACGCAAGAATACAATAAAAAAATCTCTTCCTTACACCTATATTCATTGAAGCACTCTTTACCATAGCAATATTCTGGAAACAACCAAGATAAATGGATAAAGAAACTGTGGTACATATATACAATGAAATATTATCCAGCCATCAGGAGAGATCAAGTCATGAAATTTTCCTATACATGGATGGATATAAAATCTATTATGTTGAGTGAAATAAGTCAGAGAGAAGGAGGAAGACGCAGAATTGTCTCAATCATCTATGCATTTTAAGAAAAATGGCAGGCAGGGTTGCAATAATTTTCACAGACAAAAGAGAGGAGGGCTGGAAGTTACAGCGCACTTCATGATGCTCACCACAAAGAGTGATGAGTACAGTTGGAGAAATAATTACACTGAGAAATATCATAACAATGTGAACAATGAGGGAAGTAGAAGCCAGTCTAGAGTACATGCTGGTGTGGGGTGAGGAGGAGGGACACTTAGAACAATCGTGGTGGGAATGTTGCACTGCTGAAGGGGGGTGTTCTTTACACGACTGAAACCCAAAAATAATCATGATTGTAATCAAGGTGTTTAAATAAAATATTATTAATATAGAAAGAAAATACATTAATCATTCAAGTATATAAATCATATGTCAAATACTAATATTGCTAAGTGTTTATACATAGTAATATTGTTTTATAGTTAAATTATCTATGAAAAAGTCATTAAAATAATGTAAAAAATGCAACCTACATAAAACCAATGATATTGGAAAGCAGTTACCATATGATAATAAATATAATATAGGAAATTGTAGTATACTAGCAATTGTATTAAAATTTTAAAATATTAAAACATATATTATAGGAAATTAAAAAGTATTAGCATTTGTATTAAATGTTAAGATATATTAAACACTAAATTTAAATAAATCATAAGTAGAACATAAGCATTTATGCTTAGTGTTCCAAATTATTACATTAAATTAATTTTTGAGCATAATAAGTTTTCAGGACTAGCCTGCTGAGGATTTTTCTGAAGTGCTAGAGATCGAATTCAGGCAGCCATGTGGTGCCCAGCAACAAACTTATCACACAGTTTACTAATCAATTATTTTACATACCATAAATTTTTAAATGATGCTAAAATTATTGTATATTTATTTTGAAAAACAGAAATAACCATTTTATAACCACACATATAGTATCAGTTTTTAAATAATTTGGTAAATTTAATTGAACAATGAAACTTCTAACAAAAAATGAAATTTAGCAGGCTGACTAAATTCCTTAGCAATACATTAAACATCATGATCACATGAAAATGCTAAAAAACTACAGATGTATATTTAATGTGTCTATAAACCCAAAATATAAGTTATAAATACATAAATATTAGTTCATAAAAACAAACTTTATAAAGGATATTTTATTTTATTTTTAATTCAAGATAAATTAAGGCAAGATAAACAGTAGAAAAGTTTAGTATAAAGATCAATTTGTAAATAATTTTTGGTGGCTTTTGGAGTTAATGCCTTTTTAACTCCCTCAGTCTTTGTGCCTCATTCATCAGTGCTCAGGACTCACTTATTTTATTGTGCTCCCAGAGTAAACTAATCTATCTACCCACTGAAATTCATCTACTACTACCAGCTAACTACTAGTTACCAACTGAAATTCTGGGAATTCACCTAGAATGACTATATACAAGGCAAACACCCACATTCAGATCTGTAGCTGTAATTTTACTCAGTGTAACTATATTTAAGAAACTCAATTAATTTTATAACAATGCTAATAGAAAATGTTTCATAAACAGTATGCAATAAATCATAAAAATAATAATAGCTTAATAAACTTAATAAAATATTTGAGTATTCTCAGAATTTAGACTACTATTATTGAACCAATGTAACTGTAGAAAAATACCAATGAAAATTTATATTTAACATATTTAAGTTATTACATTTTTATCATACTTAAAGTAATATCAGTACACTATTATATTAGTGATAATAAATTTGTGTTTTCATTAATGCATACGTCCTGCTAAAATATCAATTAAAATAAAGTTTTTGTCTTTCTCAATTATCATCAGAAATTCCACTAAATTATAACTTCACATATTAGCTGGTAAATCATTTTTCCTAATTTCTACCCAGATTAGTTCTGTTATGTATTTACCTACTGTAAGTTAGTTTTTAAATTTCACACATATAAAATATGTAGAAAAGATATGTAAGTAAGACATTAATTTTGTATTTTTAAGTCATGACAAGCAATTATTATTTTAGAAAAAAACAAAATCTGCCATTGAGAATTGTTGTTTGCAAAAAATAACACATTCCCATTGATACATAAAAACTGTACTTTCAAAATTTATAATTATTTTCTTTTCTATAATCCAGTCTCCTTTCTACTTTGATGCTAATTATATGATGTCATCATGAACTATTTGTTATTTTATATCCAAAGTAATGTTTCCAAATATAGCATGCAAATGTTTAGAATTATATATATATACATATAATGTAATGTACTTACAGAAAATGCTATTTTTTGAATTAGTTGAGCAAGTGAAATCACTTAAGTCATCAATGAACCACAGCAAACAACTGGATGTACTGTACTTGTTCAAGAATTATGAGAGGAAATTAACTGCATCAAGAAACTCTACACATACCATGCAAGACAAAGACATCATACAAAGAGCAACTGAAAGTAACCTTGAAAACTATTTAAGTTGGGTGGGAAGATGATGTTCTCAGCACAATGATATCATGTACACTTAATGTTTCAAATTTCTTCACTAGATTTGAATATGTCTTGTTGGCTCCCAAACTTGATTCTAAATTCCTTCTCAGAAGGCAAAGTGGTGAGTTGTCACTGTATTATATTTTTACACCTTCTAAATCAAAATTGAAGAGTGTGTGCATTAATATGTGTGCGTTAATACTGCATTGAATAAATTACCTTAAGTTATCTCAAGTTTATTATCTTAAGTTTTATGTGTGTATGTAGATTAGTTTTTACATATACATAAGTATATATCATATGTCTGCTTGATGTATAACAATCATATTTTTGTTTTTAATAAATCATTGAACACCAAAGAAATAGCTACAAAATTATTTGTGATTGAATTTTTATTCATATAATATTCACCATCATTACTTTGAACAGGTGAGCATTTTTAAATAATCATTGTAAATTATCATTCTGGATAATAACAGAATGATAAAATGATAATATACATGATATTCCTTCTTTAATAATAGAGCCACCCACAGTGGCAAAAAGAGAGTAAAGAGATAATGTGTGAAGTAAAATGTAAGTTCATAGGTATTCAAGGGGAAGGTATGAAAGAAACTGGGGACACTAGTCATGGCAAACACACACTGGTGAAGCATAGAGTACTTTGCTTGACTGAAAATGATAAACAAATGTTTAAACAAAGTAAATAAAATAATAATAAAATTTGGATAATGTTTGTAGATATGTAAAAGAAACTTTATCAATCATTAATGAATTCTTTTTTTTTTTTTGGTTTTTTATGGGCCACACCCTGTGACGCTCAGGGGTTACTCCTGGCTATGCGCTCAGAAGTTGCTCCTGGCTTCTTGGGGGACCATATGGGACACCAGGGGATCAAACCGCGGTCCGTCCTAGGCTAGCGCAGGCAAGGCAGGCACCTTACCTCCAGCGTCACCGCCCGGCCCCATGAATTCTGTTTTATGGCTAGCCCACTTGGAAAATAGTAAGGATATTATCAAAATATTAAAACACAACTGGCAAGTCAAATAAGATATTTTAATCACTTAATTATTTCTGAAAACATATGTATTAAATATTATATATTTAATTATTTGAATATATAGTGATGCAATATATTTGATAATAGATATGGCATGGCTGAGGACTGCATACAGGATCTGTCAATGCAGATAATAAGTTTAGCCATGGGTTAGATTGTAAAGTGGATTGAACCATAGCTCTAGCAAATAAAGGTAGGAAATTTTCCTTCTATAGTTCATCGATTCAATTTTTGTCATAGAGTACAAGTATAGAATTACTTGTATAGAATACATGTAACTCTGAGAGTCATCCGAGAAAACAGGTAGAGGAAGAAATTCTGAGCAAATCCAGGTGTTCACATAAAACAAAACAAAACAAAAATAGCACATATGTGGACTGCTTATTACAAACTTTTAGGTTGTAAAATAAAAAATAAACATAATAAAGGTTGTTCAATCAGAGACAATAATAGTGTTTCACATGTCTATATTTGAGGTAAGAAAAGAAGAAAGATATATCCAACCTATTCATACCCCTGTCTTACACATGCAAACATACTCACACTGCGTATGTGCCTACAACTGAAATACACCGTAAAAGACATGAGTTCCGAGGTTCATGGCACAGTGAAAGAGGCTGTGCTCCTGGGGAGATGAGCATACACTTGCTCAGCCACCAATTGTCTGCCAAATGGCAGTTCCACAGCAGCTGTGTGGTAAGGCCAGGATTATATATACTTCTTCTTTTGAGGTATGTCCTGTGGCCAGAGAAAGAGATTAGGACCTAAATAGTTGCCAAGGCTTGGCACAGTGAAGATGCTTTACTGCCTACGGAGTCCAATCGAGAGTTCTTAGACCTGTCACAGCTTCACCGCTGTCCCCTCCGACCACATGATGTCAGCTAGTAGGGTAGGAGGAGGAAAGGCGGGGCTCACCCTGGCCCCTTTGCCAAAGGGCTAGGGTCATAGACCACGATCTAGGAGCAAAATAAAGGATAATGCTTGGTTCCAGAAGCATATGAGTCCAGAATGATGCCCAGTTGACACTCTAGGTGACCCTGTCAACAAAGCAGGTGCGCTTGACAGAGCAGGAAATTCCTATCTATGCACCACAAGACCATACTGTCAAAGAAAACAAAGGATCCTCAGATACAGCTGAATGGTCCTTATCACCCATAAATTGGAAGAGTGGGGGCTATGATCAAGGCTGGGCCACAAAGACTATAGTTCTTCTGGAGGCTTTTTCTAGAAATTTGTCTTGTTTTGGGGGCCACATCTGGCAGCATTCAGGTGTTACGCCTGGCTCTACGCTCAGAAATCACTCCTGACAGGCGCAGGGGACCATATGGGATGCTGGGATTTGGACTCCCATCCTTCTGCATGCAAGGCAAACGCCTTACCTCCATGCTATCTCTCTGTCCCCTCTTCCTAGAGTTCTAAAAATAAATTGTTCAAAAATTAAGGACAGTTTTGCAGTTGTGCATTTGTCATAAAAACCATTCCCTTTACATTTGTAACATTAGCAACACAAGTTCTCTTCATCTTTCTTCTGCCTTACCCCCTGCCTCTATTCAAGACAGGTATTGTAATTCTCTCACTCATTACCATTGTTATGATAACTTTTAGAAGTTACTTATTTTAATATTTTTATTTAAACATCTTGATTAAAAATATGATTGTGATTAGGTTTCAGTTATGCAAAGAACACCCCTCTTCACCACTGCAACATTCCCTCCACCGATATCCCAAATCTCCCTCCAACCCACCCCATTCCCACCAGTACTCTACACAGGCTTTCCAGTTCCCTCATTCATTCACATGGTAATGGTAGTTATCAGTGTGGTTATTTCTATAACTGCACTCACTTTTTCAATTGCAGTAACCACCCTTTGTGGAAAGCTTCAATACTTTTTTTTTTTGGTTTTGTGGTCACACCCTGCAGCGCTCAGGGGTTACTCCTGGCTTCATGCTCAGAAATTGCTCCTGGAAGGCTCGGGGGACCATATGGAATTCCGGGATTTGAACCGATGACCTTCTGCATGAAAGGCAAACACCTTACCTCCATGCTATCTCGACGGCCCCTGTGTGGAAAGCTTCAAATGATGATCTGGTCCATTCATCTCTCATCTCTATTGTCTCTGGGTATAATTACAATGATGTCTTATTTTTTTTAATGTAATTTTTATTTTGATCATAGTGGCTTACATATTGTTGACAATAATATTTTAGGTATATATTTACATAAAATCAGGGGGGATTCCCATCCCTAAATTGTCCTCCCTACACCTCCGTTTTTGTCCTACCTCCCATTTCCTCTTCCCTCTCCCCCAGGGCGTCTAGAATATGTGGTCCCCTCTGTATCTAACCTACTACTTAGTAGTCTTGCATCAGTTTGGTCTTGATGCCTCCCTGATTTCCCCCTCTAAGTGGGGGCAGGGCTAGCTAGTTCAAGTTGCGTGGTTTTGCCTGAAAAGGTGAAAATATATAAACTGGGGGTAAAAGTCTAATACCCCGAAGATGGGCAGAATCCTTCTAGAGGTTCTCATCATCGATTTGGGAAATGAGTGAGAGAAAGAATGTGAAACACTCCACCAGTACCAAAAGAAGTGTCAAATATCCAGTGAGGACTCCAGCTATATCGATAAGCACCACAAAAGACAGATAAACAAAATAAAACAAAACAAACAAAAACCAAAAACAAACAAAAAACAAACAAACAACAAAAAAAAACACGCCGTGGTCTTGAAATAAGAAACATGGCATAGCCACTCTCGAAAGAAAAGGAAGAGAGAAAAGAAAAAAAGTAAATAAATAAATAAGGATATCTGGGGACAACGATTTCAATAATCACATCCAAACAGAGAAATCGACCAAAATAGCTAGGTAAATAAAAATAATAATAACAATAATAAATGAAGGTAATATATATACATATACATATACATATACATATACATATATATATATATAAATGTCCAAGGTTTTGTATTTTTTTTCCCTTCTGCCCTGGCACAGTAAATATTGGGGTCATTCGAAAAGGAATTCACTTGCCCTATGCGATATGGGGTTTCTCCGTCCTTGGAGTATATTGTCATGGGATCAACTCTAGTCTTTGCTCAGGATCATTACTCTCCCAGTGGTGGGTTTTTTTATTTTTTTTTTTTGGTGTGTGGAAGACTTCTGCTCTGTCCAGGGTGATGCAATCAGAGCTCTGTGTTTAGAGGTCTCAGTATCTGTACAGATCCTGAGATGGGACTTATGGTGAAGTCAGTCTTTGTGAATCTAGAGGTTCTGTTACCTCAGTGCCATTTTAATCCGTCTTCTGTGGTTGGTGATCTTAGTCTTTGCCCTGAACCTAGGATGGCATCTAGGATAGCGTCTTTCTTTGTGCTTCCAGAAGCCCCTTTCCGTTACCATTGTCTCTGCCGGACCTTTGGAACTGAGGATCATGCTTATTGTGCAGGTCTTAGTTCAAGCCCTAGACTAGGGCTTTTTTATTGGTCCCAAGATGTATACATTCTGGTCGTGGTTCTCATATCCAGTCATCTGTAAAACACAATCTTGGCTTTTGGACCTACCAAAGGGTGCCACGTCTTCTGGTTTTGTCTTGTCGTTGGCTGGTGAGGTAGGCTAAACTGCTCTGAGGTCAAGTTGTTCACATTTTCCTCATTGTCGGGATATCGTGTTTAAGCTGGCCCTTGTTGTTGACCCTGCAGTACTAAGGCTGTCCCAGATGGAGTTTGTTTCTTGCAGCTGTTGTGAAGAGCTGTGCCATTTCTATGTCTGGGATCCAGGGTTCAAGGCTGGTTGAATGGTATCTAATCACCTGAGGTCTAAGTTGAATCCACATGACATATTTTCAAGGTAGGAGATAACCCTGTATTGTAAACAACTATGAGTTCCTATCTTTAGTAGATAAGATCTCTTTTTTTTTATATGTAAGATTTCCCCTTTATTTAGTGTGCCTTTGCAGAGGGAAGTGGTGCTCCATTATATTGTCGGTGTATTTGGATTGGACAGAGTGGGTAACAAAAATAGGTCGCATATCCAAAAACGATTATTAAAAAAAAAAAAGAAAGAAATAAAAGTGTATGTGCCCACAAATATATATGTAGGGCAAACATTAAAAAAAAAGAGAGAGAGAGATAAAATGAGTTAGCGAAGTTTTTAAAGGACCAAAGTGGTGCAAGAGACTACTTTACATTTGGGGGAGAACATGTAAAGAGGTGGTGTATTACAGGTCTTATGCCTATGTTGAAAGTACAGTTTTTCCCGTTGTCTTTTGGATTTTTCTTGTGGTGTGTGGGTTCCCAGGCATCTTCCAATCACTCCCCCTGACCTTCTTCATATTGGTAAAAATTTGCGGCAGGGAATTCTTGGAAGAGTTCTTGCATTGGGGATACTATTGGACCTAAGTCCGGTTTCAGGAAACAGTCCACGTTAGGGGGAGATGGTAGGGAGGGTCTCGTAGCATGAGTCTTCAGGGAAGTTGGCTGTCTTTTCTTGCAGGAGACGAGTTGTGGGATTGGCTGGGTGTCCCCTCGCCTGGGTGCTGGGTACTGGTTCCTTGGGTAGGAGGTCGATCTTGATGCCTAAGAGATTAGGGACTGAGGGTGGAGAGTTTTAATATGGTGGGAGATCTGGATGGGATTGAGGGGTGATGGGATAGTTGGATTTCTGGGGGGGGAAAGGGGAAGGTATATGGGAGGGGTATGAAGGAAGAGAAAAGAGAAAATACCGTAGAAAGGGAGAAGAGAAAGGGGAAAAAGTAAAGAGAAGAATAGAAGAGAAAAAAAAAGAAAAAAGTAGCGAGAAGAAAGGAGAGAATAGCAAGGGAATGCTGGTTTGGTTGAATGTGTTCGATGACTAGAGCCTGTAGCTTAGGTCTGTACGTCGTCACAGGTACTGCTTTGGTGGTCTGACTGGTCCCCTGCTTCAATTCCTAAAAGAAGGTTTAACCTAGAAATAAAGTCTATGTTAAAGAGTTTTCTCGTGGCCATCTCGTCTTGCAAACAAGGTATGGTATCTCGTGTGGTATCCCGAGTTGCCATCTTAGTTTGTCCGCCCTTTGTATCTAAGGGTGCCTGTGGACAGAAAAGCTGAGAGGTTATTTAAAATGTAGCAAGGTAAAGGAATTAAAACGTAGTGTTATGGTATATTGCCATTGCAGTCCGTGATTTCCTGTGGTGTTCTATACTTGTGTTCCTGTTTACGATCTCTAAGGGATTATTGTGAGCTTTTGTTGTGGGGGTCTGATTACGTACCTGTTCTCTCTATGTTGCTGTTTCTGTTGTTGCTGTTTTCTTTGTGGTATAATGAGCCGTCAAGAGTTTGCGTTGTTCCTTTTTCATGTATTTTGGACACTGCTCCCACGTATATGTTGACTATTACAGTGTTCGGAGTTTCTACCCTGTTAAACCCTGTTGTATGATTGTTAGGTATTAGTTGTGTGTAAAATATATGTTCTAGGTGTTTCAGAATAGTGCTACCATTCTGTGTTTATCTTTTGTCTTCTGACTTACTTGGTTTAACATAACATGATCTAGGTCCATCCACGTTGCTGCAAAGTCTGTGATTATATCATTTCTAACTGCCATGTAATATTCCATTGTGTATATGTACCACATCTTAATGATCCATTCATCCGTTGTTTGACATCTAGGTTGGTTCCAAGATTTGGATATTATACTGAGTGCTGCAATAAATAGTGGGGTGCATACGTATTTTGGAATGAATGTCCTTCCATCTTGTGGATATATGCCTAGGAGAGCAATTGCTGGGTCAAATGGCAGCTCAATTCTGAGTTCTTTGAGCACTCTCCAGACTTTCCTCCATAGGTGTTGGACTAGGGGGCATTCCCACCAGCAGTGGATGAGAGTTCCTTTCATACCGCATCCCCGCCAACAAAGGTTGTTTCCATTATTTTTGATGTGAGCCATCCTCACTGGTGTAAGGTGGTATTTCATTGTTGTCTTGATTTGGATCTCGCTGATGATGAGTGAAGGTGAGCATGTTTTCATGTGTTTGTTGGCCATCCTTCTGTCTTCCTCAGAGAAGTGTCTATTCATTTCATCTCCCCATTTTTTATGGCTTTATTTGGTTTTGGGGGGCTCAGCTTTCTGAGTGCTTTGTATGTTCTAGATATCAGCCCTTTATCTGATATGTCGAGTGAAAAGATTTTTTCCCATTCTGTTAACTGTCTTCTTGCATTAAGTAGGGTTTCTTTTGCCATGCAGAAGCTTTTAAGTTTTATGTAGTCCCATTTGTTTATATTTGATGCTAATGTTCTTGCCATTGGTTCCCCATTCTCAAAGACCTTTTTGATGTATAGGTCTTCGAGTGTTCTGCCTATTTTATTCTCGATAAACTTTATAGATTCAGGTCTGATTTCAAGGTCTTTGATCCATTTTGAGTTAACTTTTTTATAAGGGGTGAGGTATGGGTCAATCTTCACTTTTGTACATGTGGTTTTCCAGTTGTACCAACACCATTTGTTGAATAGACTTCCTTTGTTCCATTTCAGGTTCTTACCTCTTTTATCAAATATTAGTTGGCTGTATATCTTGGGGTTTATGTCTGGGAATTCTGTTCTGACCCACTGGTCTGAAGTCCTGTCTCTGTTCCAGTACCATGCTGTTTTGACTACTATGGCTTTATAGTATAGTTTCAAGTTAGGAAAGGAGATGCCTCCCAGATTTTTGTTTTTCAGTATGTTTTTGGCTATCCTGGGTCTTTTGTGGTTCCAGATAAATTTTATGATTGATTGTTCTATTTCTTTAAAGAATGGTGTCTGGATTTGGATAGGGATTGCATTAAATCTATATAGTAGTTTGGGTAGGATACTCATTTTGACTATGTTAATTCTACCTATCCATGAGCATGGGATGTTTTTCCAATTCTTTAGATCGTCTTCAATTTCTTTCTGAAGCATTTTGAAGTTTCCCTGGTATAGGTCTTTCACTTCCCTTGTAAGGTTGATTCCTAGGTACCTGATATTTTTTGATACTATTTTAAATGGTATTGTGTTTTTAATCTCTCTCTCCTCGATTTCGTTGTTTGTATATAGAAATGCTACTGTCTATTGTGTATTGACTTTGTATCCAGCCACTTTGCTGTATTGGTTAATTGTTTCTAGGAGTTTTACTGAGGACTCTTTAGGATTTTCGATGTATATCATCATATCATCTGCAAATAGAGATAGCTTGTGTTCCTCTTTCCCAATTTGGATTCCTTTGATTCCCTTCTCTTGTCGGATTGCTATTGCTAGGACTTCTAGGGTTATATTGAATAAGAGTGGAGAGAGTGGACAGCCTTGTCTAGTTCCTGACCTTAATGGAAATGTTTCTAGTTTCTCGCCATTAAGTATAATGTTGGCTGTAGGCTTTTCATAGATAGCTGTGACTATCTTGAGGAAGGTTCCTTCTAACCCTATTTTGCTGAGTGTCGTTAACATGAAAGGGTGTTGGATCTTGTCAAATGCCTTCTCTGCATCTATTGATATGATCATGTGGTTTTTGTTTTTCTTGTTGTTGATGTGATGTATAATGTTGTTTGATTTGCGTATGTTGAACCAACCTTGCATTCCTGGTATAAATCACACTTGGTCATGATGTATGATCTTTTTGATGAAGTGCTGGATTCGGTTTGCTAAGATTTTGTTGAGTATCTTTGCATCTATGTTCATTAGTGAGATTGGTCTGTAGTTTTCTTTCTTGGTGGTATCTTTTCCATCTTTGGGAATGAGTGTGATATTTGCCTCATAGAAGGAGTTAGGGAGGATTCCTGTTTTTTCTATGGCTTGGAAGAGCCTATGGAAAAGTGGTAGTAAATCTTCCCGGAATGTTTGGTAGAATTCACCTGTAAATCCATCTGGGCCTGGGCTTTTGTTCTTAGGGAGTTTTTTAATTACATCTTCAATTTCCTCTGAGGTGATTGGTCTGTTTAGGCTTTCTAGTTCTTCCTTTTCCAGTCTTGGAAGAGGGTGTTTGTCCAAGAATCTGTCAATTTCTTCTGGGTTCTCTATCTTAGCTGAGTATAGTTGTTCATAATATGATCTTATGATATGTTGTATTTCTTGAGGTTCTGTTGTAATCTCTCCCCTTTCATTTGTGATCCTACTGATTTGGGTGTTTTCCCTCTTCTTTTTGGTGAGTTTTGCCAGTGGTTTGTCTATCTTGTTTATTTTTTCGAAAAACCAACTCCTGGTTTCATTGATTTTTTGTATTGTTTTTTTAGTTTCTATGTTGTTTATTTCTGCTCTGGTTTTTATTATTTCTTGCCTTCTGGTTGTGGTTGGATTTCTCTGTTGCTGTTGTTCCAATTCTTTGAGGTGATCTTTTAAACTGTTGGTTTTGTTATTTTCTTGTTTCTTGACATAGGCCTGTATTGCTATGAGTTTCCCCCTAACTACTGCTTTTGCTGTGTTCCATAAATTTTGACATGTTGTCTCTTCATTGTCATTTGTCTCAAGGAATCTTTTTATTTCTTCCTTGAGTTGTTCTTTGATCCAGCTGTTGTTGAGCAGCATGTTGTTTAATCTCCAGGTATTAGTTTTTCTCCATTGTTTCTTCTTGACATCGATTTTGAGTTCTTTTGCATAGTGATCTGAAAGGGTACTTCTAATGATCCTTACCTTTGTGGTCTTATATAGGTTGGTTTTGTATCCCAAGACGTGGTCTATTCTGGAGAAGGTTCCATGTGGGCTCGAGAAGAATGTGTATTCTGCTTTCTGGGGATGGAGGGCTCTATATAAGTCTATTAGCCCCAAATCTTCTAATTTTTCATTTAGAGCTCTTATTTCTTTGCTATTTTTCTGTTTGGTGGATCTGTCCAGTGGTGATAGTGGAGTATTGAGGTCCCCTACTACTATCACATTTCCCTTCTTGTGTTTCTCCAGGTTTACGAGCAGTTGCCTCACATATTTTGCTGACTCTACATTGGGTGCATAGATATTGACCAGGGTTAGTGTTTCTTGATCTAATGTTCCCCTGATCAGTATGTAGTGACCCTCTTTATCTCTGACCACTTTCTTGAGGTTGAATGCAATTTGATCTGATATAAGAATGGCTGTCCCTGCTCTTTTTTGTTTTCCATTGGCCTGAATAATTACTTTCCATCCTTTGATTCTAAGCCTATGCTTGTCCTGTAGCTATAGGTGTGTTTCTTGTAGGCAACAGAAGTCCGGTTTATTTTTCCTAATCCAGTTCTCTACTATGTGTCTTTTAATTGGAGAGTTTAGTCCATTAACGTTTAGGGAGATTATTGAGAGAGAGGACTGTTGTGCAGTTGTGTTGTGTAGGGTGGCTTTTGTTACAATCGGGGGTTTGGATTGTGTAATTCATCTCTGAGTAGGTCGTTTAGGATCGGCTTTGTTTGCACAAATAGCTCTAGTTCGGTCTTGTTTGAAAACGTTTTCAATCTGTTCTCCCATAAGAATGATAATTTTGCCGGGTATTGGACTCTAGGTTGGAAGTTTCTTTCATTCAGTCGTTTAAATATGTCATTCCACTGTCTCCTTGCTTGAGTTATTTCGATTGGGAGATCTGGTTTGATTCTTATGTCCCTACCTTTGTACTTGAGGTTTTTTTTCTCTCTTATTGCCTTAAGAAGTTCCTCTTTCTCTTTGTTTTTTGCCATTTGGATTACTATATGTCTTGGTGTAGGTTTATTAGGATCTATCTTACTAGGAACTCTCTTGATTTCCTGGAATTGCCCTGAAGTTTCATTCCAAAGTGTGGGTAAGTTCTCTGCTATTATCTCTCTGACTACTTGTTCTTCCCCTTTCCCTATTTCCTCCCCTTCTGGTATACCCACGATTCTTAGATTGTTTCTTTTGTCCTTGTTCATTAGGTACTGGACTTTTCCTTCCAGTGCTTTGCCTTTTATTTCTTTGTTGGTTTCTTGGTCATTTTTTGTTTGCAGTTTTCCTTCGAGTTCTTCGATGTGTTTCTCCAACTCTGTGTTTCTGCTAGTAAGGCTTGTTACTTTGTCTGTTAATTCCTTCACTTCTTTTTGAATGAACTCTTTCATACTCTTTAACATTTCTTCTTTAATTTGGGTGATTCGTTCCTCCATAGATATCTTATACTCGGTAGCTAAAGTTTCTCTCATTTCTTTTATTAGTTCTTGTGTTTCCTTCCTCATTGCTGCTTTTAGGTCACTTTCCCACAAATCTGTGCATTTTGGCGGATTTGGAAATTTGTTAGGGTTTGTCTCCGTATCTTCAGATCTTAGGGTTCTCTTTGATTTACCCATATTTCCTTGTGTTTATTGGTGTGCTTTGGAGAGCTGTTTCTTCCAATTTCAGTCTGTTTTGATCCCCTGTGGTGTGGGAATGGGTCCCCTCCCTGAGGGTGGATCTAGTGGTACTGTTGGGTGGGCTTGCCCTGGTTTGGCTCCTCTTGTGCTTTTTTTGTGGCCTGATTCGTTGCTTTGCCCTATTGTTGTCAGCTATTTCTGGGAGGCAGGAGATACCCGACAGGGGGCGGGCACGTTCACGCTGTCCGCGTGGGTGAGCGAAACTTCCCTACCTTCCTGTGGGCAAAAGACCCCCAGCAGGAGGAAGGCAGCCGGTCGCACGGTCGGGGCGGGCGGGAGGGACTTCCTTACCCTCCCGGGGGCAAGGGAACCCCAGCAGGAGGCAGGCAGCCGGTCGCACGGTTGGGGCGGGCGGGTGGGATTTCCTTACCTTCCCTGGGGCAAGGGAACCCCCGCAGGAGGAAGGGAGTCGTTCGCGCGGTCGGGGCGGGCGGGGGGACTTCCTTACCTTCCCGGGGGCAAGGGAGCCCCAGCAGGAGGAAGGCAGCCGGTCGCAGGGTCATGGCGGGCGGGAGGGACTTTCTTACCTTCCCAGGGCAAGGGAACCCCAGCAGGAGGCTAGCAGCCGGTCGCGCGGTCGGGGCGGGCGGGGGGGGACTTCCTTACCTTCCCAGGGGCATGGGAGCCCCAGCAGGAGGAAGGCAGCCGGTCGCACGGTCGGGGCGGGCGGGAGGGACTTCCTTACCTTCCCGGGGGCAAGGGAGCCCCAGCCGGAGGGAGGCAGGCGTTGCCGCGGTCGGGGCGGGTGGGAGGGACTTCCTTACCTTCCCGGGGGCAAGGGAACCCCAGCCGGAGGGAGGCAGGTGTTCGCACGGTCGGGGCGGGCGGGAGGGACTTCCTTACCTTCCCGGGGGCAAGGGAACCCCAGCCGGAGGGAGGCCGGCGTTCGCGCGGTCGGGGCGGGCGGGAGGGACTTCCTTACCTTCCCGGGGGCAAGGGAATCCCAGCCGGAGGGAGGCCAGCGTTCGCACAGTCGGGGCGGGCGGGAGGGACTTCCTTAACTTCCCGGGGGCAAGGGAACCCCAGCCGGAGGGAGGCCGGCGTTCGCGCGGTCGGGGCGGGCGGGAGGGACTTCCTTACCTTCCCGGGGGCAAGGGAATCCCAGCCAGAGGGAGGCCAGCGTTCGCACGATCGGGGCGGGCGGGAGGGACTTCCTTACCTTCCCAGGGGCAAGGGAACCCCAGCCGGAGGGAGGCAGGCGTTCGCATGGTCGGGGCGGGCGGGAGGGACTTCCTTACCTTCCCGAAGGCAAGGGAACCCCAGCCGGAGGGAGGCAGGCGTTCGCATGGTCGGGGCGGGCGGGAGGGACTTCCTTACCTTCCCGAAGGCAAGGGAACCCCAGCCGGAGGGAGGCAGTCGTTCGCATGGTCGGGGCGGGTGGGAGGGACTTCCTTACCTTCCCGGGGGCAAGGGAACCCCAGCCGGAGGGAGGCAGGTGTTCGCATGGTCGGGGCTGGGCGGGAGGGCATGTCTTATTTTTTTAAAAACCATAAATGAGTGAAACTGTTCAGTGTCTGCCTTGCTCCCTCTGTCTTATTTTATTCAGCATAATAGTTTCCATCTTTATCCATGTATAGAAAAACATTATGAATTCCTCTCTTTGGATGGCTACATAGTCCTGCATTGATTTTATGCACTGTGGTTTCTTTAACCAGTAAACTGTTGTCAGGCATCTGTTTATTTCTAGATTCTTGCTATTGTCAATAGTGCTGTAATGAATATAGATGTGCAGATGGCAGTTTTTTATTTTTATTGTGGTCAAAGTGAATTACAAGCCTTTCACAGTACTATTTAAGGCACATAGTGACAATGAATGAGGGGCATTCCCATTACCAGTGTTGTCCTCCCTCCACCTCTGTTCCCAGCATGTATCTCCATCCTTTACCCCAGTCATGCTAGTGCAACTCTTCCCCTCTTGTACAGCTTGTTGTAGATTGGGTATTGCTAATGTTGTTATTGACTTTTGTGTTGGTATTTACGTCTGATTATTTTTCATTTCCATAAAATGAACATAAAACTATCTAGTCTTGTTACTATTTAGTTTCCCTTTTCCAATTATAAGGCAGATTAAGAAAATTCCACTAATGTGGCTTAGTATTGGAGATATAAGAAAAGATATGGGAGAAGAAAAGAAAAAGGCAAACAAAAAAGAGAAATAGTAAGAGGAGTCTGTCTAGGTTTTATAAATATCCATTTAGAAGAATAAAGGAAAGAAACAATAAAGAAGTAACAATAAAAGTACAAAAAGAATAAAAAATAAACCAAAACACAAAACCATCATTTATGAAGAAACAAGCAAATAAACAACAAAAAAACCCCAGAAACTTCTTTAAAAAAGGGTTGAGTTGTTGTTTTTTGTTTTGTTTTGTTTTGTTTTGTTTTTGCTTTTTGATTTTTGCAAAGGCACACTCAATATTGGGGAAATTAGAATGGGAATTCACTTGGCCTAAGAGATACAGGGTTTCTCCATTCTTGACTAATACTGCAATGGGAATAACTAAGTCTCCATACTCACTTATTTACATACACCAATATCTTTTTATGGTGCCAGAAAACTTTCTGCTCAGATGTGGGTGATGACATCTTTTTTTTTTCTTTTTGGTTTTTGGGTCACACCCGGCGGTGCTCAGGGGTTACTCCTGGCTGTCTGCTCAGAAATAGCTCCTGGCAGGCACGGGGGACCATATGGGACACCGGGATTCGAACCAACCACCTTTGGTCCTGGATCGGCTGCTTGCAAGGCAAACACCGCTGTGCCATCACTCCGGGACCATAAAATGATTTGAGCTGTTTTTTTTGTTTGTTTGTTTTTGTTTTTTGGCCACACCCAGTGACGCTCAGTGGTTACTCCTGGCTATGCGCTCAGAAGTCGCTCCTGGCTTGGGGGACCATATGGGATGCCGGGGGATCGAACCGCGGTCCTTCCAAGGCTAGCGCAGGTAAGGCAGGCACCTTACCTCCAGCACCACCGCCCAGGCCCTGGTGATGACATCTTGCCTCTGTAGCTGGAGAGCTTGTTATTTGAGTAGGTCATAGGGTGGAGGGTAGGAGAGAGTTTTTCTTTATGGTTCTAGGTGTTCTATTCCATCAATGCTATTGTAATCAGTCTTATGAATTAGTAGCCTTAGTTTTTGCTCAGATCCTAGGACAGAGCCTAGGCTATAGTGTTTCAGCCTGGTTCCAGCAGTTCTGCTTAGTTACAGTTGTCAAGTCAGACATCTATAATTAGAGACCTTCGTTTTATTTTTTATGTATTCTAGACCGAGGCCTAGTCTAGGATCTTCCTCAATTGTCCCTTGATAGGTTCTGTCCAGATCATGTTTGTCCAAGTCAGTCTTCTGTAAATGGCGGCTTTGAATTTGCTTAGCACAAAGGATGACATAACTCCTGATTGCATCATACCGTTAGGTATTGAGATAGAGCAGCCCTCTCTTAGTTCAAGTTTTTGCTGCTTCCTCATGTCAGGATGTCATGTTAAAACTGGTGCAAGTTGGTGCCAATGTGGTATTCGCAGTTTCCCCAGGAAACTGTTGCTGTTGCTGTTGCTAGGACTGTGTCAGTTATGCGTCTGAGATATGGTTTTCTGTGTTTGATGGTTGCTGTCAAATCACATGGAATCTAAGTTGGATCCACTGACATATGTTCAGGGTGAAAGGCGTCCCTGTATTATAACAAGTATGGGTCCTTATACCTAGTAGATAAGAACTTGTTTCTGTGCATAATATTTTCCTTTATTTAGAGTGCCTATGAAAAAGGGTAGGGTGACATATTTTATTGCTGGTGAATTTGGAGGTAAGAATGATAGTCTGCACAATCTCTGTGCCTTGATTGTGACCCAGACTTTTATCCCAGGCAAGACTTTTCTTGTAGGTTTTCATATTAAGCATAACAAAAACATGTGAGGTTGGAGAAATAAAAAATATATAATAGAAGAAATAAATAATAATACATTAAAAACACATTAAAGACAAAATGTTGCTTACAAGGAAAACTTATTTTGGGGAATAAACAAACTAGGAGTTTTATTATAGAGGCATTAAACACATAAAGGAAATAATCTTCCCCGTTGAGTCTTTTGAGATATTCTGTGGGGCATGGAATCCAGGGCACTTTTCATCACGCATCGTGTTTTGTTGGATTTGCAAAATTATTTGAAACCATGAGTGAAGAGTCCTTGGGCTGGGGTTCTTCTGGGTCTAAATTGGTAACATGCAAAAATTCTATATTTAGGAGGGTAAGAAGAAGGTCCATAAAAGCATGAGGCAGTAGGTGTGTTGGTTGTATTTTCTTGTCAAGGCATGTGCTGTGGGACTGGAAGAGTGTCCTTTTGGTTTTGGGAGCTTAGTGGTGGTTTATTGGAGCAAAATGATATTCTCGGTACCTAATGAGTTAAGAACTGAGGGTAAAAAGAATTAAATAAGGAAGGATTATGGATCTGGATTGGGGGGTGAGAGGTGGGGTAATATATAAAGGGGACTATATACATTTTAGGCATGGCTTGTTTACAGTTTAGGTTTGGCAACCATAGAGGTTTCCTACAAACTCATGCACACATAAAGACAGACATCAGTGTTCTATTTTTAGGTTATTGTTGGAGGCCTGATCCACATATGCTGGGTCTGAGCTCCTAAGATATGATTGATTTAAGAAAAGATAACTAATTGTTAAGATATTGTCTAGGAGAGGAAGGGGTTAAATAAAAAGAGGGAAGAGAAAAGAAGAATAAATAAATGCGATAAAAATATGTTAAAGAGGAATGGGCCAGTACGTCGGTGTTGGAGGTTTTTTCTTTTCCTTTTCTGAGGCTCATAATCACTGTGGGGTTTGGTCTTTGATAAATGTTTCAGGATTATATAATTGCTGAATTTTTAAGATAAGCACTGTTTTTGCATCTAGGGTACTAAGCAATGTGGTGGTAAGTACTAGGAAATGTGGTTACCTTGTGTACTTTTGTCTACTTCATCTTAAGTATAGAGGTACCTTTTCTTTTTTTTATTGTAAGG
Source organism: Suncus etruscus (assembly GCF_024139225.1). Taxonomy (NCBI): domain Eukaryota; kingdom Metazoa; phylum Chordata; class Mammalia; order Eulipotyphla; family Soricidae; genus Suncus; species Suncus etruscus. The sequence continues at coordinate 532,364 of NW_026060323.1, read as the reverse complement.
ATTTATTCAAGAGACAAAATTAATTAATATATTGAGATAAACTACATAACAACAAAACATAACATATATAATAATACATGTAAGTCAAAGAGCATTTCTGATTAAAACAAATTTTATCACAATGGCTTACATATCTTTCACAGTAGTATTTTAGGTACATGTTAACATTGAATCAGGGGAATACCCATCACCAAATTTGTCCTCCCCCATCCCAATTCTCTTTCTGCAACCCATATATCCCACCATCATCCCCCGGGCTGCTCGAGTAGGAGGTCCCTTCGTTGTCTAGCTTACTATTAGTGATCAGATATCTGTTTGGTCCTGGTATCTCCCTTTGTGTCCCCTCTATTTAAGAGGCGGAGCTAGATAAATCGATTCGTGCGGTTTTGTTTGAAGGAAAGAAAAGCAATAGATTGGGGTACAAAATAAGAAAAAAAGAAGTAAAGTATGCTGAAAATGGGCAGAGTCCATCTAGCGTCTTTCAACCTCAGTTTGAGAGAGGATGTGAAAAAGGTAATTTAAACACCCCAACAATACAGAAAGAAATATCAAATTAAATATCCAGTGAGCACTACAGCAATAAAGACAAGCACCACACAATAGTCTCGGTTCTGCAATCAAATCATGCTGGAGTGCAAAACGAAAGAGAAAGATAAGATAAAATGAAATAAAATAATATTGAAAACATAAACGTCAATCTCTACACCAAAATAAAGACTTCAAAAATCGATCAATCAATAAATATGTGGAAAAATAATTGTTTTGTGCTTTCTTTTCTTTTCTTATTCCCCCTGCATAGGCAAAGTAACTCTTGGGGACATTGTAGAGGGAATTCCCTTGACGTAGGAGATACAGAGTTTCTCCACCCCTGAAGTATACTGTCATGGGATTAACTATAGACTCCTTGCATGATCATTTACTCTCTGCTTGGTAAGTATAGAGGTAGCTTTTCTAAAGAGCAATAAACAGCGAGTTCTTTTTAATATTAAGTTGATGAAGAATAAAGAAGAGAGGGAAAAAGCAGGGGGGAAAGCAGGGAAAAAGAGAGAAAGAGATAAAATGAAAGAAAGGGAAAAGGGGGAAGTAGTCTGTGATGTGCCATTGACTATTACAGTGGTCTGAATGATCATTTGCTTTGGGTCTTTATAGAAGACATAAACAGAAGTGAGTGGGTAAAAATATAGACTTTTCTAAAGACATTGACATAATGGACACTTAGATGGTAACCAGTATGATTGAACACAGAGGTTTAAAATTAGAGTGTCCATCTTTTGTTTCCAAGGCCCCCTGTGGACAAGAAACTGAAGGGTTATTTTATGCCTAGTAAAAATTAAGACATTAAAGCAAATTGGTAGTAATCACTGTAGCGGTAGTCAGGCTTCCAGTCATATTCTGCACGTGGGTCTGTGGAAAATATATTAGGACATTATTATAGACCTTTTTGTTTAGAGGTTTATTATACCTGTTCACACAAAATTGCTGCTTCCGTCATTGCTCATTTCTTTATTTATAATGGGTATTCCCATCTCGTGTTCTCTTCTTCCACTTGGTTTGAACACTTCTGTTCATTATATGCTGGCACCTACAGTGTTTGGACTTTCTACCCTTTTGACCATTGTATGTTCATGGATTAGTATATGTAAATGTGGTATATGTTCTAAATACCTTAAAGAAGTGCTTTCATTCTGTATTTATCCTTCTTAACATAATATTCACTTAACATAATATTTTCAAGATTCATTAGTGTGGCTGCAAAACCCATGATTGTGTCATTGCTAACTACTATGTAGTATTCCATTATGTATAAATACCACGTCTTCATGATACATTCATCTGTTGTTGTGCATCAAGGTTGGTTCAAATTATTGGCTATTGTGCTGAGTGCTGCGAAGAATAGTGGAGTGCATACATACTTTGGGATGAATATTCTTTTATCTTGGGGGTAGATACCCAGGAGAGCAATTGCTAGATCATATGACAGCTGAATTCTGAGTTTACTAAGCACTCTCTACACAGATTTACATAGAGGTTGGACCAGACAGCATTCCCAACAGCAGTGAATGAGAGTTCCTTTCTTACCACATCCTGTCAACAGATATTGGACGCATTATTTTTATGTGTGCCATCCTCACCGGTTTTAGGTGGTACCTCATTGTTGTCTTTATTTGGATTTCTCTGATGAGTGATGGTGAACATATTTTCATGTATTTCTTGGCCATCTGTTGGTCTTTTTTTGGGAAAGTATCTACTGATTTTTCTCTCCGTTTTTCTATAGCTTTATTGTGTTTTTTGGGGTTCACCTTTCTGAGTGCTTTGTATATCCTAGATATTAATTCTTTATCTGATGTGTCGAGTGTCAATTTCTTAACATTCTCTAAGCTGTCTTTTAGTTTTAGCCAGTTTCTTTCTTTCCTTCCTTCCTTCCTTCCTTCCTTCCTTCCTTCCTTCCTTCCTTCCTTCCTTCTTTCTTTCTTCCTTCTTTCTTTCCTTGTCTCACTTTTTTCTTTCTTTCTTTCATTTTTCTTTGTTCCTCCTTCCTTCATTTTCTTCCTTCCTTTTCTTTTTCATTCTTTCTTCTTTCTTTTTTCCTTTCTTCCTGCCTTCATCTCCTATGTTTCTTTTTCCTTATCCTATAAATCTTTCTTTTTTTCTTATTCTTTTATTTCTTTCCTTTTTTTTCTTTCTGTATTTCATTCTTTTTCTCGATCTTTTTTCCATCCTTCTGTTTTTTTCTTCCTTTTTATTCTTTCTTCCTTTTCTTTCTTTCATTCTTTTATTTCTTTCTCCTTTCTTGCTTTTTTGATTTTCCTTCTTTTTCTTCATTCTTTCTTTTCTTTCTTTCTTCATTCCTACCTTATTTTTCTTCATTCCTTTTCTTTCTTTTTTATTTGTCTTTCATTCTTTCTCTCATTCTCTTCCTTCTGTTTTTCTTTCTTCCTTTGTTTTCTTTCTCTTCCTTTTTTTCATTCTTTTCTTTCTTTCTCTTTTCCTTCCTTTCTTCTTTTATTTCTTCCTTTTTTCATTTTTTCTTTCTTTATTATTTCTGTTTTTTCTTCCATCCTTTTTTCTTTCATCTACTTTTTCTCAATTTTTCTTTCTTTCTCTTGTTCTTTCTTTTTTCGTTCTTCCTGCATTACTTATTTGCATTGTTTCTTCATCTTTCTTCCTTTTTACTCTTTTCTCTGCCTCCTTCTTTACTCTTTTCTTTCTTTTTTCTTTGTCTTTTACTTCCTTTTTCTTCCTTCCTTCTTTTTCTTTCATTCTTTCTTTCATTCTTATCTTTCTTCTTTTCTTCCTTCTTTTTCTTTCATTCTTCCTTCTTTTTGTTTTGTTTCTTTCTTCTTCCTTCTGTTTCCTTTTATGTCTTCTTTTACTTTCTTCTTTATTTCTGTTTTCTTTTTTTTTCTTTCTTTTTTTTTTTTTTTTTTGGATTTTGGATCACACCCGGCAGTGCTCAGGGGTTATTCCTGGCTCCAGGCTCAGAAATTGCTCCTGGCAGGCACGGGGGACCATATGGGACGCCGGCATTCGAACCGATGACCTCCTGCATGAAAGGCAAACACCTTATCTCCATGCTATCTCTCGGCCCCTATTTCTGTTTTCTTTCTTTTTTCAATTTATTCCTTCTATTTTTTTCTTTTTTCTTTTTCTCTTTATTTTATTTACTTATATATTTTTATTTTATATTTGTTTATTTTATTTATTTATTTATTTTTCTCCTTCTTTCTTTCTTCCTTCCTTTCTTTCTTTCTTTCTTGCTTGCTTGCTTGCTTTCTTCCTTTCTTTCTTTCTTTCTTTCTTCCTTTCTTTCTTTCTTTCTTTCTTTCTTTCTTTCTTTCTTTTTTCTTTCTTTCTTTCTTTCTTTCTTTCTTTTTTTCTTGCTTTCTTTCATTTTTCTTCCTTCCTCCCTTCATTCTTTTTTCCCCTTTCTTTTATTTCTGGTTACACCCAGTGATGTTCCTGGGTTTCTCCTGACTATAGTCTCAGAAATTGCCATATGTGATGTCAGGTTTCAAACTCGGGTCTGTCTTATGTCAGCAGCATGCAATGAAAAACACCCTATAACCGTGCTATCGCATTGCCCCCCCCTTTTTATTTCTTGTAGCAGATTCTTTTTTTAGTTTTCTTCTTTGAGGTTCTTTACCTGTTTATTTAAGTTATCCCTAAGGTATTAGACTTTGTGTGGCAAATGTAAATAAAATTGTTTTTCTAATGTTTATTTCTTTTCTTTCATTATTTTTGTATAAAAATGCATTGATTACTTTTTCATATTAATTTTGTAGCCTTTTAATTTACTATATGTATCTATTCTTTTTAGAAATTTTTTGTAGCGTCTTTAGTGCTTTCTAAATATAATATAATATGTCATTTGCACATAGTGGAGCTTGCCATTTCTCATTCCTATTTGAATCCCTTGATATATTTTTCTTTCTTAACTGCTATGGCAAAAGTTTTAGCACAAAGTTGAATATAAGTAATGAGGGTCTTGTACCAGATTTAGAGAAAGGCTGTTTTTTATTTCCAGTGATAACAACATTTCCCATTAATTTGAGGTTGATGGCCTTGGCTAGATTGATAAAATTCCTTTCCTTTCCAACTTGATGAGAGTTATTTTAATCATAAATGGATACTGGACCTTCTTGAATGTTTTTTATGCATCTACTGATATGATCGTATGATTTGATTTATCCTTTCTTTCAATGATATATGTTGTTTAGTATTTTATGTTAAACAATCTTTGCATTCCTGGAATAAAACATATTTTGTCATAGTGTACAACCTTCTTTATGAGGCATTGGATCCTATTTTCCAGGATTTTGTTGAGGATCTTTGCATCTGATTTTATCAGAGACATTAGTCTGTGTTTTCTTTCTTTTTCAGCACCTCTGTATGCCTTTTTTGTGTCAAGGTGATATTAGCTTCCTAAAGACACTTTGGTTGTTTTTTGTTTCTTCAATTTTATGATCTAATCTAAAAAGGATTGGTAGTAGTTCCTCTTGTAAATTCAGAAAAAATTGTAGGCAATAAATCTGGGCCTATGCTTTTATTTTTGGGAAAAAATTTAATTACCATTTTAATTTTTAAAATAGTGATGGGTCTGTTTAGATATGATAAGTCATCCTGATTTATAAGGGACCAAAATTTATCCTTTTCTTCCAGGTTCTCATGTTTAGTGGAACAGAGTTTCTCAAATATTCTTTGAATTCCCATATTATCTGTAAGGATCTCCACCTTTGCTTTTCTAATTAGTTTCAGTAAGTTTATTCCTCTCAATTACTTTGTGAGTTTTGCTAGTGGTTTATCAATATTGTTTTTTAGTTTTTCAAAGAATTAACTTTTGCATTCATTGATTTTTCAATTGATTTTAAATTTTCACTTCATTTCTTTCTGAGCTAATATGTTATTTCACTCTGCTTATCTATTTTTGGTTTACCTTATTGATAAATTTTAATTTTATAAGCTATATTATTAAATAAATTATGTAGCCCATGATTCTTACTAATGTGTATACTCTGATTACCCTTTGAGTTTCTGCAATATCTGTATTAATTTCCCCCTTTTTATTTCTAATCTGGTTTATCAAGTTCCTCTCTCAGGATTTCTTTGTGAAAGGAATTGTTTTCTTAATGTCCATTTTATCTCTATCATTATTAGTGTACAAGAAGGCCATTGACTTTTTCATGTTAGTTTTTTAGCCTGCAAATTTGCTATATGAATCTATCGTTTCTAGAAGCTTTTTGAGTAATTTTTAAGGTTTTCTCAATATATTATGTTATCTGCAAACAGGGAAAGCTTGACTTCTTCATTACCTATCTGGATTCCCTGATATCTTTTTCTTGCCTATTTGCTATGGCAAGAAATTCCAGTGCTGTTATTGAATAGAAGTGGTGAGAGAGGGCAGCTATGACTTGTACCAGATTATAGGAGAAAGGCTTTAATTTATTTTTGTTATTAATAATATTTGCCATTGGCTTGTGTTACATGTCCTTGTCTACATTGAGAAAATTTCCTTCACTCCCATCTTGATGAGGGCTTTTTTAAAATCAAGAATGAGTGTTGGTCCTTATTGATTGCTTTTTCTGCATCTATTGATATGATCATATGCATTTTTGTTGTTGTTGTTGATGATATGGTGCATTATGTTGATTAATTTACAGATGTTAGATCATCCTAGCATTCCTGGGATGAAACCTAGTGAATGGCACATTGTATCCTATTTGCCAGTATTTTGTTGAGGATCTTTGCATCTGTGTTCATCAGGGATCTTGATCTGTAATTCTCTTTTCTGGCAGAATCGCTGTCTGATTTTGGTATCATGGTGATGTTAGCTTTATATAAACTATTTGGAAGTGTTCCTGTTTCTTCAATTTTATGAAAGAGCATGAAAGAATTGGTAGATTTTCCTCCTGAATGGTTTGAAAGAATTCATTAGTGAATCCATCTGGGCCAGGTCTTTTGTTTGGGGGAAGATATTTTTATCACTATTTTCATTTCCTCAATATTGATGGGACTGTTCAGATAGGCTACCTCATCCTTATTTAACTGTGAAAGGTTATAAGAATTATGAATTTGTCCATTTCTGTCAGATTCTCATGTTTCATGGCATTGAGTTTCTCAAAGTATTCTCTGATTACCCTTTGAGTTTCTGAAATATCTGTATTGATTTCCCCTTTTTCATTTCTAATCTGGTTTATCAAGTTCCTCTCTCTCTATTTCCTTGTGAATTTTGCCAAGGTTTGTCAATCTTTATTTTTTAAAAGAATTAATTTTTGCTTTCATTGATTTTTGATTGTTTTCTGGATTTACACTTCATTGATTTAGGCTCTAAAATCTGTTATTTTTATCTGCCTACCTATTTTTGATTTCACTTGTTGAGCATTTTCTTATTTTATAAGCTGTGTCATTAAGTTACACGTGCAGTCCTTTTTTCCCCTGATGTGTGCTTGAAAAGCTATACATTTTCCTCTCAGAAATGCTTTAGCTGACTCCCATAAATTCTGATAATTTGTGTCTTTATTGTCATTTGTTTCCAAAATATTTTGATTTTATTTTTGATTTGATCTCTGACCCACTGGTCGTTCAGTGGTAAACTGTTCCATTCCCAGTGTTAAAGTTTTTCTTCTGTCCCCTTTTAGTTTTTTATTATTATTTTTATTTAAAATTTATTTTTATTCATATATTTTTATTTAAACATCTTGACTACATATATGATTGTGATTAGGTTTCAGTCATGTAAAGAACACCCCTTCACCAGTGCAACATTCCCAACACCAATGTCCCAAATCTCCCTCCATCCCACCTCACCTCCACCTACACTCCAGACAGGCTTTCCAGTTCCCTCATTCATTCACATGATTATGGTAGTTCTCTGTGTAGTTATTTCTATAAGTGCACTCACCACTCTTTGTGGTGCGCTTCATGAGTGAGCTCCTCTCATTGTCTCTGAGGATTGTTGCAAAAATTACTTTTATATTTCTTAAAACCCATAGATGAGTGAGGCTATTCTACGTCTCTCTCTCCCTCTGACTTATTTCACTCAGCATGATAGATTCCATGTACATCCACGTACAGAAAAATTTTATGACTTCATCTCTCCTGATGGCTGAATAATATTCCATGTGTATACGTAGCACAGTTTCTTTAGCCAATCATCTGTTGAAGGGCATCTTAGTTGTTTCCAGAGCCTGGCTATTGTGAATAGTGCTGCAATAAATATAGGTGTGAGGAAGGGGTTTTTGTATTTTTATTCTTGTGTTCTTAGGATATATTCCAAGGAGTAAAATAGATGGGTCGAATGGGAGCTCAATTTCCAGTTTTTGGAGGAATCTCCATATCACTTTCCATAGAGGTTGGACTAGATGGCATTCCCACCAGCAGTAGATAAGAGTTCCTTGCTCTCCACATCCCAGCCAGCACTGATTGTTCTCATTCTTTGTGATGTATGCCAATCTCTTTAGTGTGAGATGGTATCTCATTGTTGTTTTGATTTGCATCTCCCTGATGATTAGTGATGAGGAGCATTTTTTTCATGTGCCTTTTGGCAATTTGTATTTCTTTTATATCACAGCATCTGTTCATTTCTTCTTCCCATTTTTTGATGGAATTAGATTTTTTTTCTTGTAAAGTTTTGTCAGTGCCCTATATATTTTGAATATTAGCCCATTATCATATGGGTGTTGGGTGAATAGTTTCTCCCACATGGTGAGTGGCTCTTAAATCCTGGGCAGAAGCTTCTCAGCTTTATGTATTCCCATCTGTTGATCTCTGCTTTCACTTGTTTGGAAAGTGCATTTCCCTCCTTAAAGATGCCTTTAGTCTGAATATCATGGAGTTTGCTTCTCTGGCCCTACCCTTAATAGGCTGAGACAGCTTGCCTCTGATGACATGCACGAACTGTTATGGATCTGGTATATATCAGCCTCTAATGAAGCTAAGCATGGCAGGAGCTGAGCAAATACCATATAAAGCGTCTTCCAAGTAACTAAGCACATAGAAGAAATTAGATCCAACTTTCATGGGTGGAGAAAGTCTAGCTCTCATCACATGCATGAAAACTAATTGCTGGGTAGTTGTCCGCTGACAAATAAAGCTCAAATAAAAAGAAGCTGAGTTGAGGACATTTGAAATGTCTCCCAAGTGCCTATGCACTGGGCAGTATTTAGGCTACCCCTTTAGGATGGAGCCAAAATACTGCCGGTGACATGCACAAGCTATTATGGCTGGTGAGTTTCTCGAATACCAAATGGAGTTGAGCAGGGCAAGAGCTGTGCAAAAGCTGTTTAAAATGGCTTTCATGTGCTTAAGGGTTTTGTTGCTCTAGAAATAAAGCATCTCCAGCCACAGTAACTGCTCCCAGACCAATACTAGCTCTTCCTTGGCTACAGAATTCCTTAGCAGTGCCACCAACCCCCTCAGCCGTTTATTCTTTTTTTGTTTTATCAGGCATCTGATGCCTGAAAAACATGCATCATGACCATGCTGGCTTTCACTTACATGAAAGTACACTAAACTTGAGTCTGAGGTAGAAGAAGCTGTGTTGTACCCGTGCAGTCATCCACGTCAAGGGACTCTCCAGACTGCCCCGGGCACATTAAGAGTTGCTACAGCCCTACATTTTATCAGTCTGGCTACCTTATCTTTGTTGTCTATGTTACGCACCACTCATCCCACCACCACCATGTCAAGAGATCTAGTGGCTACGTGAATCTTGAGCTGGTTGCCAGACATTGAACTGTGCCTCTCCTGCACACAACTGTCAATATAGCCAGCAGTTCTTGCTCCAAAAGAGGCACTGCCAAAGGGTGCTTGTGGCCAAATGCCTCCAAGATCTCTACACCAGCTTACCTCGCTCCACCTAATCTTGGCTTCCTTACACCCCTGTCAGTCCATTCACACACATCCATTTTAAACAACAAGCATCTGAGTGCTTTTCCTGAGTCTCTTCCTAAGCCCATCTCTGTAATACTGAAAACAGCCACACAGCAAGAGTTCATCACGTAACAACACACACCCAAGCAGTCACACAGCAAGAGTTCATCACGTAACAACACACACCCAAGCAGAAGCCCCACATTCTGACAGATGTCGTCATGAGGAATCTGCAGATCATAGAATCTCTCAGCTTTGGAAATTGCAAAATAAAACCAGCCAGCCACCGAACAAAAAGAGTCCAGGGTACCCAAGAATGGTCTGTACCACGTATTGGTCCACAAGCGTCTCCACTCAAGAGGATAATGCCTATAACTTCCACCCAGTGGCCAGGTGCCATAGCGAAAGCAGATTTACTGTGTTCACTGTTTAGACATATGTCACAGGAGGGCTGTGCCTGGGAACCATGAAATTGAAGGTGGCATGTGCTTGTCCCTCTCCCCAAAAGACTGAATCACTCTGACACAGGAGAAACAGCATCACTTTATTTACCCCTCCATCAGTTGACTGCTGTGCCCAAGTCTATCCAAAGAAGTCTCCTCCAACCTATATTAGTCTGGATCTGTCTAGGTGTCACTGACACTGTGCTTCCTGAAAACAAGTAATTTAGGGAACCCCTACTAGCCTGATTGGACTCAGTTTTCTCCCTATAACTTCGACCTAACTGCTCCATCAGCATTAAGTAAGCTCAACTAGGCCAGGAATCCTTTTTCAAGGCTACTATTGACCAGGTAGTTCATGACTACCGTTTGTTTAGCCAATGGCAAAGAATTCAGCTCTATGCCAAATCTCAAGTAATACAGGCAATTAGACATGTTAGGCTTGGCCCAGGCACCATTCTTTCAACAAGCAGCTAACCCAAGACCTTCCCTAATATTCACTTGCAGCCATTTTCATTGGTTACCACCTCTTATAAACTTCTCTGCCAAGGTTTAACTTGCAATTTTGGGGACAAGTCTCATTTAATCTAACATTGTGTGTGGGTGTATGTGGTGTGTTTCTGTTTGGTTAAAAACAAAGAAAAAACACACAGAGAGATATTAAAACCTGCATTTAGATTCATGTGTCTCTTTCTACTTGAAGGAGCTCGACCGGGTTTGTTAGCACAAAGTTTTGTCAACAACAGATGGGTAATATTCTAAGCCCTATATTCTGTCCAGAAAAGATTAAATAGGATGGCACTCTTTGCTCACTATTTTTAGAGAACAACTTCTACCCTTCAAAGCTTTACCATTTTGCCTTTTTTATGTGCTATACCATTTTGATTTTAATTTTCCACCAATTATTGATCAATTCTCAGCTTTGTATTACTTTGCAATACTATAAAATATACTGTTCATTTTCAAATTTTCATATTTTTGTTTCCATCACTCTAGAAATAGCCTTCAATTAATATGGTTTTTCTATTTGGGTTACTTCTTTTTAATTTATACTTATACAGCTTTTATTTAGGAACCTGTAGAATTTGTTTTACGCACCTTTTCTTCTTTCTAAAAATCAACTCGGTGTTATGAAACTCCTCAGTGTTTGTAAACATAATGCACCACTGCATTCTTTAGTACTGCTTCATATTTATAGCATACACTCCAGCGTTTACAGAGTGATGTTGGTTATGAGTACACCAGAGATTATGAAAAAAATTTGAATATTCAATTTAGCTCTGAAATTACTAATCAGTTAGCAAAATATATTTGAGATTATTTACCAAAAATTTTGTGCTTTGTTTTAGAATGCCTTATGCCCCTTCAATTCATAACAGTTCGAGTAGTATGAGTCCATTAATATCATAGCAAAACTCACTGTAAAGTATGATTTTATAAGTTGAAAAAATTATCTTCTAAATTTAGAATTACAGTGTAAAATATAATAACATATTCTAAGATGTATTTTGACTATTATAACTCTCTGCATGATGCTATATCTTATCCAGATGGAATTTTCATGTCAAGATATGAATAAATTAATAGAGTTAAGGCACAGAGTTTCTCCATCACTCCATGTTTATAGAGAAACCGGAAACCTGGATGTAGTAGTCACTGGTTAGGCAGACTCATTGGTGAGGTCAGATGCTGCAGGCTGTAGAAGTTACAGGTGACCACTCAACGTTGCATCCAGAAGTCATTTTGGGAGAATAACTATGTTTTATTAGTGGTAAATGTAAACTTATTTTAGAAGAAAGTGAGGTATGGACTTTGTCTTGAAATAGGATAGAGTGTTAGAGGAGAAACATGGTGTGTTTCTGTGTTTAGAGAAGATAGAGTAACAGGATTAGGAAAAACAGTGAGTGTGCTCTGTATATTAAAGTCAATGCGTGCTGAAGTTTTTACATATATCTCCACTTTCTTAATCGTAATGCAGAAATATGAGGTAACTAATTATGGTGTAATTTGTGTCCCCAGGTTTTAAATTAAAGATAAATGTAACAATCTTCTAAAAATTGGGTGGCATATTTTATAGGCACAATAAAATCTTGGGAAAATAGAAAGAAACAAAAAACAATAAAGAAACCAACAAGGAAATCAAAGGTAAAGCACTGGAAGAAAAAGTCCAGTATTTAATGAACAAAGGTAAAAGAAATAGTCAAAGAATAGTAGGTATGCAAGAAGGGGAGAAAACAGGGAAAGGGGAGAACAAGTAGTAAGGGAAATAATAACAGAAACTTCCCCATCCTCTGGAAAGTGGCTTCAGTGCAAATTCAGGAGATGAAAGGGGACCCTAATCAAATAGACCCTACTAAGCCAACACCAATACATATAGTGATATAAATCGCAAAAAATAGAAAGATCAAATTCTTAAAGCAATAAGGGAGAAAAGACCCTGAAATACAAAAAGAGGAACATAAGAATCAAGCCAGATCTTCCCTTTGAAACAATTTAAGCATGAAGACAGTGGAATAAACATATTTAAACGACTGAATAAAAGAAATTTCCAACCTAGAGTCTACTAACCAGCAAAACTCTCATTCATATGGGAGGGAATACTAAAAACATTCTCAAACCAAAACGAGCTCACATTATTTGCACAAACAAAACTGATTCTAAATGATATACTAGAAGATGAATTAGACAATCTAAACCCACAGTACTAACAACAACCACCCTACACAATAGCCCTCTCTGTCAATAATCTTCCTAAAAGTCAATAGACTAATACCTCCCATTACAGTCTTGTAATAGTAGAGACTTGCTTTAGAAAACATAAAATGGAAATCTGCTGCCTCCAAGAAACACAGCTACAAGTACAGGATAGGCATAATCTTAGAATAAAAGGATGGAAATCAATTATTCAAGCCAATGAAAAACAAAAAAGGCAGAAATGGCCATTCTTATACCAGACCAAATTGCATACAATCTCAGGAAAGTGATCAGAGACAAAAAGGGTCACTACTTACTGATGAGGGGAACTCTAGATCAAGAAGTACTTACTTTGTTAACATCTATGCACCAAATGCAGTGCCAGCAAAATATATAAAGCACTTGCTCACAAACCTGGAGAAACACATGAAAAAATATGATAGTAGTAGAAAGCTCAATATTCCACTATCACAACTGAATAAATCCACCAGGCAGAAAGCTAGCATAGAAACAAGAGCCCTAAATGATAAATTTTAAGAACTAGGGCTAACACAGTTATATACGTCCCTCCATCCACAGAAAGCAGAATACACATTCTTCTCAAGTCCACATGGAACCTTCTCCAGAATAGACTATGCCTTACGATATAAATATAACAATGAGGTACCATCTTACACTAGTGAGAATGGCTCATATCAAAAATAATGAGACCAATCACTGTGGGCGGGGATGTGGTAAGAAAAAAACTCTCATTTACTGCTGTGGGAATGCTGCCTGGCCAACCCCTATGAAAAACAGTGTGGAGAGTGCTCAGTAAACTCAGAATTGAGCTGTCATATTACCTAATTACATAATTACATAATCATAAGTTCAACTCCTTGACTCATGCAGATGCCGAGACTTCTAGATACAGAGGTCTGATGTTATTATCCAGACGGAGCAGAAGTTTTCCATACACCACAAATGCACCCAGGGGAGAGTAAATGAACCTGAAAGGAGTCTATAGTTAATCCCATGACAATATACTTCAAGGAATGAGAAAACCTTTATCTCTTAGGCAAAGAAAATTCCTTTTTGAATGACCTCAATATTTACTGTGCATCTGTAGGAGGGGGAAAAAGCACATAACAATTTATTATTTACTTATCTATTTTTTGTTGATTTTATTGTTGTGGTTTGGCTATTGAAGTGGATGTCCCATTTATATTTATGAATTTATTTATTTTATTTTTTCTTTTCCTATGTGCTCTGCCACATTTTTTTAATCTCAATACCATGGCTTTTTTATGGTGCTTACCCTTTTTTGTTTTGTTTTGTTTGTTTGTTTTGGAATGCTCACTGGATATTTTATTTGACAGTTCTTTATGTACTGTTGTGGTGTTTTCCCTTCTTTTCCCCTTCATCTCTAAAACCAAGTATGAAAGCCTCTAGATGGACTCCGCCCATTTCCGGAGTATTTGATTCTTTTTTTCTTTTTTTTCAGGTTATTACTTTTCTCTTCTTCAAACACAACCACATCATTTGAACTATTTAGTCCCAACTTCCAATTGGGGGGGAATAAGGAAGCTACCAAGACCAAATAGGTGTAAGACCACTAAATAGTAAGCTAAGCACAGAGGGGACCACTTATTCTAGCAGCCCCAGGGCTAAGGGAAGATAATATGAGAAGAAGAATGGGAACGGAGGTGGAGGGAGGACAATTCGGTGATGGGAATTCCCCTGATTTTATGTTAATATGTACCTAAATTATTATTGTCAACAAGATGTAAGCCACTATGAACAAAAGAAAAGTTATTTTTAAAAAAGAATATTTATGCCTATATATTTTCCTGCTCTGTATAATATTGATCACCCCCTTTCTTGCTAACTCAGGATGACTGCTAAAATAAATTTATAAAAACACTGCACAGTTCTTAGTGTGTTCTTTTCTTAGAAAGAGCGCACAGTCGCGTAGCGAAGTGGAGCTAAGTGCTCTGCTGGAGCCTCTTTTCGGTCCACTCCAAAGAGTTTCATGCAACAGGATAGTAAACAGACACACACACAGGCAGCACTCAGAATTTTTCACAGTCGGGACCCACTGGGCAGGCATAGTTTTCACTTGCTCGCTGGGCAGCTTCAGAAAGCAGTATTTTTAGGGGTTCGCTTCCCAGGACTCTTGAGAAGAGCTTCAAGAATTCAGGAAAGACAGAAAAACACAGGATAGGACTCCCTTCAGGTCCTCAGTTTCCTCAGAAGAAGCACAGCTGGGTGGAGACTCTGAAGTCTGTGTGACCACGAGACAATTTTTTGACAACTCATTTGCCTGTTTTGGGCAAAAATGTAGACAAAAATTTCTTGCCTCGGAGGTAATAATTCCAGTTCTGAATTTTGAAATGTGCATACTAGGACAATGACGTCACAATTCATGATGCTGAATTAAAAATGAACATGTTTTTCCCACCTGTGTGACCATGAGAAATGATTTGGACATCACATTTGCGACACTGGGTGCAAAACGGTTGACAACAAATTTCTTGTCTCTAAGGGCGTATTTCCATGGTCTGAACTCAGAAATGTCAATTCTAAGCCGTGACTGTTACTTCAGGATTCATGATGCTGAATTCAGAATGGACATGTTTTTCCGAACCTGTGTGACCACGAGACATATTTTTGACATCTCATTTGCCTGTTTGCGCAAAAATGTAGACAACCAATTTCTTGCCTCGGAGGTAATAATCCCAGGTTTTGAATTCTGAAATGTGCATTCTAGGACTATGACATCACAATTCATGACGCTGAATTCAGAATGAACATGTTTTTCCCAACCTGTGTGACCATCAGTGATGATTTTGACATCACATTTTCGATATTTGGACAAAACTGTTGACGACAAATTTCTTGTCTCTAAGTTCGTATTTCCAGGTCCGAACTCAGAAATGTCAATTCTAGGCCGTGACTGTCACTTCATGATTCATGATGCTGAATTCAAAATGGAAATGCTTTTTCCGAACCTCTGTGACCACGAGACATGATTTTCACATTTCATTGGCCTGTTTTGGGCAAAAATGTAGACAATCAATTCCTTGCCTCGGAGGTTCTGAACTCAGAAATGTGAATTCTAGGCCGTGACAGTCACTTCATGATTCATGATGCTGAATTTCGTAGGTACATGGTTGTCCGAACCTGTGTGCCCATGAGACAGTTTTTTTACAGCTCAATTGCCTGTTTTGGGCAAAAATGTAGACAAACAATTTCTTGCCTCATAGGTAAAAATTCCAAGTTCTGAATTATGAAATGTGCATTCTAGGTCTATGACATCACAATTCATGATGCTGAATTCAGAATGAACATGTTTTTCCCAACCTGTGTGACCATGAGTGATGATTTTGACATCACAATTGTGATATTTTCGTGGAAAAGGTTGACAACAAATTATTGTCTCTAATGTATTTCCAGGGTCCGAACTCAGAAATGTCAATTCTAGGCCGTGAATGTCATTTCATGATTCATGATGCTGAATTTAGAATGGACATGTTTTTCCTAACCTCTGTGACCACGAGATATGTTTTTGACAACTCATTTGCCTGTTTTGGGCAAAAATGTAGACAAACAATTTCTTCTCTCGGAGGTAATAATTCCAATTTCTGAATTCTGAAATGTGCATTCTAGGACTATAGCATCACAGTTCATGACGCTGAATTCAGAAAGAACATGTTTTTCCCAACCTGTGTGACCATGAGTGATAATGTTCACATCACATTTGCCACACTTGGTGCAAAACGGCTGACAACAAATTTCTTGTCTCTAAGGTCGTATTTTCAGGTTCCGAACTCAGAAATGTCAATTCCAGGCCTTGACTGTCACTTCATGATTCATGATGCTGAATTCCGAATGGACATGTTTTTCTGAACCTGTGTGACCACGAGATATGGTTTTGACAACTCATTTGCCTGTTTTGGGGAAAATGTAGAGAAATATTTCATGCCTCGGAGGTAAAAATTCCAGGTCCGAAATTCTGAAATATGCATTCTAGGTCGATGACATCACAATTCATGATGCTGAAATCAGAATGAACATGTGTTTCCCAACCTTTGTGAACATGAGTGATGATTTTGACATCACAATTGCGACTTTTGGTGAAAAAGGTTGACAAGAAATTTCTTGTCTCTAATGTATTTCCAGGTTCCGAACTCAGAAATGTCAATTCTAGGCCGTTAATGTCATGTTATGATTCATGATGCTGAATTCAGAATGAACATGTTTTACGAACCTGTGTGACCACGAGATATGTTTTTGAAAACTCATTTGCCTGTTTTGTGCAAAAATGTAGACAACCAATTTCTTGCCTCAGAGGTAATAATTCCAGGTTCTGAATTCTAAAATGTGCATTTTAGGTCTATGACATCACAATTCATGATGCTGAATTCAGAATGTACATGTTTTTCCCAACGTTTGTGACCATGAGTGATGATTTTGACATCACATTGCGACATTTAAACAAAAATGTTTACAACAAATTTCTTGTCTCTAAGGTCGTATTTCCAGGGTCCGAACTCAGAAAGGTCAATTCTAGGCTGTGACTGTCACTTTACGATTCATGATGCTGAATTCCGAATCGACATGTTTTTCCGAACTTGTGTAACCATGAGACATGGTTTTGACAACTCATTTGCCTGTTTTGGGAAAAATGTAGACAAATATTTCATGTCTCGGAAGTAATAATTCCAGTTTCTGAATTCTGAAATGTGCATTCTCGGACTATGACATCAGAATTCATGACGCTGTATTCAGAATGAACATGTTTTTCCCAACCTGTGTAACCATCAGTGATGATTTTGATGTCACATTTGCGACACTTGTTTCAAAACGGTTGACAACAAATTTCTTGTCTCTAAGGTCGTATTTCCAGGGTCCGAACTCAGAAATGTCAATTATAGGCCGTGACTGTCACTTCATGGTTCATGATGCTGAATTCAGTAGGGACATGTTTGTTCCAATCTGTGTGCCTACCAGACAGTTTTTTACATCTCATTGGCCTGTTTTGGACAAAAATGTAGACAATCAATTTCTTGCCTCGGAGGTAATAATTCCAGGTTCTGAATTCTAAAATGTGCATTCTAGGTCTATGACATCACAATTCATGATGCTGAATTCAGAATGAACATGTTTTTCCCAACCTGTGTGACCATGAATGATGATTTTGACATCACATTTGCGACATGTGGTCAAAACTGTTGACAACAAATTTCTTCTCTCTAAGGTCGTATTTCCAGGGTGCGAACTCAGAAATGTCAATTCTAGGCCATGACTGTCACTTCATGATTCATGATGCTGAATTCCGAATGGACATGATTTCCGAACCTGTGTGAACATGAGACATGGTTTTGACAACTCATTTTCCTGTTTTGGGCAAAAATGTAGACAAATATTTCATGCCTGAGAAGTAATAATTCCAGGTTCTGAATTCTGAAATGTGCATTCTAGGACTATGACATCACAATTCATGACGCTGAATTCAGAAAGAACATGTTTTTTCCAACTTGCGTGACCATGAGTGATGATTTTGACATCACATTTGCGACACTTGGTGCAAAACGGTTGACAACAAATTTCTTGTCTCTAAGGTCGTATTTTCAGGTTCCGAACTCAGAAATCTTTATTGCAGGCCGAGACTGTCACTTCCTGATTCATAATGATGAATTCAGAATGG
The DNA here is from genome assembly GCF_024139225.1 of Suncus etruscus. Taxonomy (NCBI): domain Eukaryota; kingdom Metazoa; phylum Chordata; class Mammalia; order Eulipotyphla; family Soricidae; genus Suncus; species Suncus etruscus. Next base: position 514,172 of record NW_026060323.1, on the reverse strand, counting down.
ACATGGTTGTCCGAACCTGTGTGAGCACGAGACAGTTTTTTTACAACTCATTTGCCTGTTTTGTGCAAAAATGTAGACAAACAATTTCTTGCCTCGGAGGTAATATTTCCAGGTTCTGAATTCTGAAATGTGCCTCTAGATCTATGACATCACAATTCATGATGTGAATTCAGAATTATCATGTTTTTCCCAACATTTGTGACCATGAGTAATGATTTTGACGTCACATATGCGATATGTGGTCAAAACTGTTGACAACATATTTCTTGTGTTCTAAGGTCGAATTTCCAGGTATTGAACTCAGAAATGTCAATTCTAGTCGTGACTGTCACTTTATGACTCATGATGCTGAATTCAAAATGAACATGTTTTTCCTAACCTCTGTGACCACGAGACAATTTTTTGACATCTCATTTGCCTGTTTTTGGCAAAAAAGTAGACAACCAATTTCTTGCCTCGGAGGTAATAATTCCAGGTTCTGAATTCTGAAATGTTCATTCTAGGACAATGACATCACAATTCATGATGCTGAATTCAAATTGAACAAGTTTTTCCCACCTGTGAGACCATGAGACATGATTTGGACATCAAATTGCGACACTGGGTGCAGAACGGTTGACAACAAATTTCTTGTCTCTAAGGTCGTATTTCCTGGGTCCGAACTCAGAAATGTCAATTCTAGGCCGTGACTGTCATTTCATGATTCATGATGCTGAATTCCGAATGGACATGTTTTTCCAAACATCTGTGACCACGAGACACGTTTTTCACATCTCATTGGCCTGTTTTGGGCAAAAATGTAGACAATCAATTACTTGCCTCAGATGATCTGAACTCAAAAATGTGAATTCTAGGCCGTGAAAGTCACTTCATGATTCATGATGCTAAATTCAGAATGGACATGTTTTTCCGAACCTGTGTGACCAGGAGACATCTTTTTGACAACTCATTTGCCTGTTTGCGCTAATATGTAGACAACAAATTTCTTGCCTCGGAGGTAATAATTCCAGGTTCTGAATTCTGAAATGTGCATTCTAGGACTACGATATCAGAATTTATGACGCTGAATTCAGAATGAACATGTTTTTCCCAACCTGTGTGACCATGAGTGATGATTTTGACATCACATTTGCGACACTTGGTGCAAAACGGTTGACAACAAATTTCTTGTCTCTAAGGTCGTATTTCAAGGGTCCGAACTCAGAAATGTCAATTCTAGGCTGTGACTGTCACTTCATGGTTCATGATGCTGAATTCAGTAGGGATATGTTTGTTCCAATCTGTGTGCCCATCAGACAGTTTTTTACAGCTCATTGGCCTGTTTTGGACAAAAATGTAGACAAACAATTTCTTCCCTCGGAGGTAATAATTCCAGGTTCTGAATTCTAAAATGTGCATTCTAGGTCTATGACATCACAATTCATGATGCTGAATTCAGAATGAACATGTTTTTCCCAACGTTTGTGACCATGAGTGATGATTTTGACATCACATTTGCGACATTTAAACAAAACTGTTGACAACAAATTTCTTGTCTCTAAGGTCGTATTTCCATGGTCCGAACTCAGAAATGTCAATTCTAGGCCATGACTGTCACTTCATGATTCATGATGCTGAATTCCGAATGGACATGTTTTTGCGAACCTGTGTGACCATGAGACATGGTTTTGAAAACTCATTTGCCTGTTTTGGGCAAAAATGTGGACAAATATTTCATGCCTCAGAAGTAATAATTCCAGGTTCTGAATTCTGAAATTGCATTCTAGGACTATGACATCACAATTCATGACGCTGAATTCAGAAAGATCATGTTTTTTCCAACCTGCGTGACCATGAGTGATAATTTTGACATCACATTTGTGACACTTGGTGCAAAACGGTTGACAACAAATTTCTTGTCTCTAAGGTCGTATTTTCAGGTTCCGAACTCAGAAATCTCTATTGCAGGCCGTGACTGTCACTTCCTGATTCATAATGATGAATTCAGAATGGACATAGTTGTCCGAATCTGTGTGACCACGAGACAGTTTTTGTACAACTCATTTGCCTGTTTTGGGCAACAATGTAGACAAACAATTTCTTACCTCGTAGGTAATATTTCCAGGTTCTAAATTCTGAAATGTGCCTCTAGATCTATGACATCACAATTCATGATGCTGAATTCAGAATTAACATGTTTTTCCCAACATTTGTGACCATGAGTAATGATTTTGACGTCACATTTGCGATATGTGGTCAAAACTGTTGACAACATATTTCTTGTGTTCTAAGGTCGTATTTCCAGGTATTGAACTCAGAAATGTCAATTCTAGTCGTGACTGTCACTTTATGACTCATGATGCTGAATTCAAAATGAACATGTTTTTCCTAACCTCTGTGACCACGAGACAATTTTTTGACAACTCATTTGCCTGTTTTTGGCAAAAAAGTAGACAACCAATTTCTTGCCTCGGAGGTAATAATTCCAGGTTCTGAATTCTGAAATGTGCATTCTAGGACAATGACATCACAATTCATGATGCTGAATTCAAATTGAACAAGTTTTTCCCACCTGTGAGACCATGAGACATGATTTGGACATCAATTTACGACACTGGGTGCAAAACGGTTGACAACAAATTTCTTGTCTCTAAGGTCGTATTTCCGGGGTCCGAACTCAGAAATGTCAATTCTAGGCCGTGACTGTCATTTCATGATTCATGATGCTGAATTCCGAATGGACATGTGTTTCCAAACATCTGTGACCACGAGACACGTTTTTCACATCTCATTGGCCTGTTTTGGGCAAAAATGTAGACAATCAATTACTTGCCTCAGAGGATCTGAACTCAGAAATGTGAATTCTAGGCCGTGACAGTCACTTCATGATTCATGATGCTAAATTCAGAATGGACATGTTTTTCCGAACCTGTGTGACCAGGAGACATCTTTTTGACAACTCATTTGCCTGTTTGCGCTAATATGTAGACAACAAATTTCTTGCGTCGGAGGTAATAATTCCAGTTTCTGAATTCTGAAATGTGCATTCTAGGACTACGACTTCAGAATTCATGACGCTGAATTCAGAATGAACATGTTTTTCCCAACCTGTGTGACCATGAGTGATGATTTTGACATCACATTTGCGACACTTGGTGCAAAACGGTTGACAACAAATTTCTTGTCTCTAAGGTCGTATTTCCAGGGTCCAAACTCAGAAATGTCAATTCTAGGCCATGACTGTCATTTCATGATTCATGATGTTGAATTCCGAATGGACATGTTTTTACGAACATCTGTGACCACGAGACACGTTTTCACATCTCATTGGCCTGATTTGGGCAAAAATGTAGACAATTTCTTGCCTCGGAGGTTCTGAACTCAGAAATGTGAATTCTAGGCCGTGACAGTCACTTCATGATTCATGATGCTAAATTCAGAATGGACAATGTTTTTCCGAACCTGTGTGACCACGAGACATGTTTTTGACAAGTCATTTCCCTGTTTTGGGCAAAAATGTAGAGAATCAATTTCTTGCCTCGGAGTTAATAACTCCAGGTTCGGAATTCTGAAATGTGCATTCTAGGTCTATGACATTAATTCATGATGCAGAATTACGAATAGACAAGTTTTCCCAACCTGTGTGACCATAAGTGATGATTTTGACATCACATTTGCGACACTTGGTGCAAAATGGTTGACAACAAACTTCTTGTCTCTGAGGTCGTATTTCCATGGTCCGAAATCAGAAATGTCAATTCTAAGCCGTGACTGTCACTTCATGATTCATGATGCTGAATTCAGTACGGACATGGTTGTCCGAACTTGTGTGCCTATGAAACAGTTTTTTTACAGCTCATTTGCCTGTTTTGGGCAAAAATGTATACTAAAAATTTCTTTCCTCGGAGGTAATAATTCCAGGTTCTGAATTCTGAAATGTGCATTCGAGGTCTATGACATCACAATTCACGATGCTGAATTCGGAATGAACATGTTTTTCCCAACCTGTGTGACCATGAGTGATTATTTTAACATCACGTTTGCGACATTTGTACAAAACTGTTGAAATCAAATTTCTTGTCTCTAAGGTCGTATTTCCAGGGTCCGAACTCAGAAATGTCAATTCTAGGCCATGACTGTCACTTCATGATTCATGATGCTGAATTCCGCATGGACATGTTTTTCCGAACCTGTGTGACCAAGAGACATGGTTTTGACAACTCATTTGCCTGTTTTGGGCAAAAATGTAGACAACCAATTTCTTGCCTCACAGGTAATAATTCCAGGTTTTGAATTCCGAAATGTGCCTGCTAGGACTATGACATCACAATTCATGACGCTGAATTCAGAAAATACATGTTGTTCTCACCTGTGTGACCATGAGTGATGATTTTGACATCACATTCGCGACACTTGGTGCAAAACGGTTGACAACAAATTTCTTATCTCTAAGGTCGTATTTTCAGGGTCCGAACTCAGAAAAGTCAATTCCAGGCCGTGACTGTCACTTCATGATTCATGATGCTGAATTTAGAATGGACATGTTTGTCCGAACCTGTGTTACCACGAGACAGTTATTTTACAACTCATTTGCCTGTTTTGGGCAAAAATGTAGACAAACAATTTCTTGCCTCACAGGTAATAATTTCAGGTTTTGAATTCCGAAATGTGCCTGCTAGGTCTATGACATCACAATTCATGATGCTGAATTCAGAATAAACATGTTTTTTCTAACCTGTGTGACCACGAGTGATGATTTTTACATCACATTTGCGACATTTGGTGAAAAAATTTGACAACAAATTTCTTGTCTCTAATGTATTTCCAGGCTTCGAACTCAGAAGTGTCAATTCTAGACCGTGACTGTCACTTCATGATCCATGAAGCTGAATTCAGAATTGACATGTTTTCCCGAACCTGTGTGACCACGAGACATGTTTTTGACATCTCTTTTGCCTGTTTTGGGCAAAAAGGTAGACAACCAATTTCTTGCCTTGCAGGTAATAATTCCAGGTTCTGAAATATGAAGTGTGCATTCTAGGTCTATGACATCACAATTCATGACGCTGAGTTCAGAATGAACATGTATCTCCAAAACTGTGTGACTATGAGTGATGATTTAGATGTCACATTTGCGACATATGGTCAAAACTGTTGACAACAAATTTTTTGTATTCTAAGGTCGTATTTCCAGGTTCTGAACTCAGAAATGTCAATTCTAGGCAGTGACGGTCACTTCATGACTCATGATGCTGAATTCAAAATGAACATGTTTTTCCTATCCTCTGTGACCACGAGACAATTTTTTGACAACTCATTTGCCTGTTTTTGGCAAAAAAGTAGACAACCAATTTCTTGCCTTGGAGGTAATAATTCCAGGTTCTGAATTCTGAAATGTTCATTCTAGGACAATGACATCACAACTCATGATGCTGAATTCAAATTGAACAAGTTTTTCCCACCTGTGAGACCATGAGACATGATTTGGACATCAAATTGCGACCTGGGTGCAGAACGGTTGACAATAAATTTCTTGTCTCTAAGGTCGTATTTCCTGGGTCCGATCTCAGAAATGTCAATTCTAGGCCGTGACTGTCATTTCATGATTCATGATGCTGAATTCCGAATGGACATGTGTTTCCAAACATCTGTGACCACGAGACACGTTTTTCACATCTCATTGGCCTGTTTTGGGCAAAAATGTAGACAATCAATTACTTGCCTCAGAGGATCTGAACTCAGAAATGTGAATTCTAGGCCGTGACAGTCACTTCATGATTCATGATGCTAAATTCAGAATGGACATGTTTTTCCGAACCTGTGTGACCAGGAGACAACTTTTTGACAACTCATTTGCCTGTTTGCACTAATATGTAGGCAACAAATTTTTTGCCTCGGAGGTAATAATTCCAGGTTCTGAATTCTGAAATGTGCATTCTAGGACTACGACTTCAGAATTCATTACGCTGAATTCAGAATGAACATGTTTTTCCCAACCTGTGTGACCATGAGTGATGATTTTGACATCACATTTGCGACACTTGGTGCAAAACGGTTGACAACAAATTTCTTGTCTCTAAGGTCGTATTTCCTGGGTCCGAACTCAGAAATGTCAATTCTAGGCCATGACTGTCATTTCATGATTCATGATGTTGAATTCCGAATGGACATGTTTTTCCGAACATCTGTGACCACGAGACACGTTTTCACATGTCATTGGCCTGATTTGGACAAAAATGTAGACAAACAATTTCTTGCCTCGGAGGTTCTGAACTCAGAAATGTGAATTCTAGGCCGTGACAGTCACTTCATGATTCATGATGCTAAATTCAGAATGGACATGTTTTTCCGAACCTGTATGACCAGGAGACATCTTTTTGACAACTCATTTGCCTGTTTGCGCTAATATGTAGACAACAAATTTCTTGCCTCGGAGGTAATAATTCCAGGTTCTGAATTCTGAAATGTGCATTCTAGGACTACGACATCAGAATTCATGATGCTGAATTCAGAATGAACATGTTTTTCCCAACCTGTGTGACCATGAGTGATGATTTTGACATCACATTTGCGACACTTGGTGCAAAACGGTTGACAACAAATTTCTTGTCTCTAAGGTCGTATTTCAAGGGTCCGAACTCAGAAATGTCAATTCTAGGCTGTGACTGTCACTTCATGGTTCATGATGCTGAATTCAGTAGGGACATGTTTGTTCCAATCTGTGTGCCCACCAGACAGTTTTTTACAGCTCATTGGCCTGTTTTGGACAAAAATGTAGACAAACAATTTCTTGCCTTGGAGGTAATAATTCCAGGTTCTGAATTCTAAAATGTGCATTCTAGGTCTATGACATCACAATTCATGATGCTGAATTCAGAATTAACATGTTTTTCCCAACATTTGTGACCATGAGTAATGATTTTGACGTCACATTTGCGACATGTGGTCAAAACTGTTGACAACATATTTCTTGTGTTCTAAGGTCGTATTTCCAGGTATTGAACTCAGAAATGTCAATTCTAGTCGTGACTGTCACTTTATGACTCATGATGCTGAATTCAAAATGAACATGTTTTTCCTAACCTCTGTGACCATGAGACAATTTTTTGACAATTCATTTGCCTGTTTTTGGCTAAAAAGTAGACAACCAATTTCTTGCCTCGGAGGTAATAATTCCAGGTTCTGAATTCTGAAATGTGCATTCTAGGACAATGACATCACAATTCATGCAGCTGAATTCAAATTGAACAAGTTTTTCCCACCTGTGAGACCATGAGACATGATTTGGACATCAAGTTGCGACCTGGGTGCAGAACGGTTGACAACAAATTTCTTGTCTCTAAGGTCGTATTTCCTGGGTCCGAACTCAGAAATGTCAATTCGAGGCCGTGACTGTCATTTCATGATTCATGATGCTGAATTCCGAATGGACATGTTTTTCCAAACATCTGTGACCACGAGACACGTTTTTCACATCTCATTGGCCTGTTTTGGGCAAAAATGCAGACAATCAATTACTTGCCTCAGAGGATCTGAACTCAGAAATGTGAATTCTAGGCCGTGACAGTCACTTCATGATTCATGATGCTAAATTCAGAATGGACATGTTTTTCCGAACCTGTGTGACCAGGAGACATCTTTTTGACAACTCATTTGCCTGTTTGCGCTAATATGTAGACAACAAATTTCTTGCCTCGGAGGTAATAATGCCAGGTTCTGAATTCTGAAATGTGCATTCTAGGACTACGACTTCAGAATTCATGACGCTGAATTCAGAATGAACATGTTTTTCCCAACCTGTTGACCATGAGTGATGATTTTGACATCACATTTGCGACACTTGGTGCAAAACGGTTGACAACAAATTTCTTGTCTCTAAGGTCGTATTTCCAGGGTCCAAACTCAGAAATGTCAATTCTAGGCCATGACTGTCATTTCATGATTCATGATGTTGAATTCCGAATGGACATGTTTTTACGAACATCTGTGACCACGAGACACGTTTTCACATCTTATTGGCCTGATTTGGGCAAAAATGTAGACAAACAATTTCTTGCCTCGGAGGTTCTGAACTCAGAAATGTGAATTCTAGGCCGTGACAGTCACTTCATGATTCATGATGCTAAATTCAGAATGGACAATGTTTTTTCGAACCTGTGTGACCACGAGACATGTTTTTGACAAGTCATTTCCCTGTTTTGGGCAAAAATGTAGAGAATCAATTTCTTGCCTCGGAGTTAATAACTCCAGGTTCGGAATTCTGAAATGTGCATTCTAGGTCTATGACATTAATTCATGATGCAGAATTACGAATAGACAAGTTTTCCCAACCTGTGTGACCATAAGTGATGATTTTGACATCACATTTGCGACACTTGGTGCAAAATGGTTGACAACAAACTTCTTGTCTCTGAGGTCGTATTTCCATGGTCCGAAATCAGAAATGTCAATTCTAAGCCATGACTGTCACTTCATGATTCATGATGCTGAATTCAGTACGGACATGGTTGTCCGAACTTGTGTGCCTATGAAACAGTTTTTTTACAGCTCATTTGCCTGTTTTGGGCAAAAATGTATACTAAAAATTTCTTTCCTCGGAGGTAATAATTCCAGGTTCTGAATTCTGAAATGTGCATTCGAGGTCTATGACATCACAATTCACGATGCTGAATTCGGAATGAACATGTTTTTCCCAACCTGTGTGACCATGAGTGATTATTTTAACATCACGTTTGCGACATTTGTACAAAACTGTTGAAATCAAATTTCTTGTCTCGAAGGTCGTATTTCCAGGGTCCGAACTCAGAAATGTCAATTCTAGGCCATGACTTTCACTTCATGATTCATGATGCTGAATTCCGCAAGGACATGTTTTTCCGAACCTGTGTGACCAAGAGACATGGTTTTCACAACTCCTTTGCCTGTTTTCTGCAAAAATGTAGACAACCAATTTCTTGCCTCACAGGTAATAATTCCAGGTTTTGAATTCCGAAATGTGCCTGCTAGGACTATGACATCACAATTCATGACGCTGAATTCAGAAAATACATGTTGTTCTCACCTGTGTGACCATGAGTGATGATTTTGACATCACATTCGCGACACTTGGTGCAAAACGGTTGACAACAAATTTCTTGTCTCTAAGGTCGTATTTTCAGGGTCCGAACTCAGAAATGTCAATTCCAGGCCGTGACTGTCACTTCATGATTCATGATGCTGAATTTAGTATGGACATGTTTGTCCGAACCTGTGTTACCACGAGACAGTTATTTTACAACTCATTTGCCTGTTTTGGGCAAAAATGTAGACAAACAATTTCTTGCCTCACAGGTAATAATTTCAGGTTTTGAATTCCGAAATGTGCCTGCTAGGTCTATGACATCACAATTCATGATGCTGAATTCAGAATAAACATGTTTTTTCTAACCTGTGTGACCACGAGTGATGATTTTTACATCACATTTGCGACATTTGGTGAAAAAATTTGACAACAAATTTCTTGTCTCTAATGTATTTCCAGGCTTCGAACTCAGAAGTGTCAATTCTAGACCGTGACTGTCACTTCATGATCCATGAAGCTGAATTCAGAATTGACATGTTTTCCCGAACCTGTGTGACCACGAGACATGTTTTTGACATCTCTTTTGCCTGTTTTGGGCAAAAAGGTAGACAACCAATTTCTTGCCTTGCAGGTAATAATTCCAGGTTCTGAAATATGAAGTGTGCATTCTAGGTCTATGACATCACAATTCATGACGCTGAGTTCAGAATGAACATGTATCTCCAAAACTGTGTGACTATGAGTGATGATTTAGATGTCACATTTGCGACATATGGTCAAAACTGTTGACAACAAATTTTTTGTATTCTAAGGTCGTATTTCCAGGTTCTGAACTCAGAAATGTCAATTCTAGGCAGTGACTGTCACTTCATGACTCATGATGCTGAATTCAGAATGGACATGTTTTTCCGAACCTGTGTGACGACGAGACATGTTTTTGACATCTCTTTTGCCTGTTTTGGGCAAAAAGGTAGACAACCAATTTCTTGCCTTGCAGGTAATAATTCCAGGTTCTGAAATATGAAGTGTGCATTCTAGGTCTATGACATCACAATTCATGACGCTGAGTTCAGAATGAACATGTATCTCCAAAACTGTGTGACTATGAGTGATGATTTAGATGTCACATTTGCGACATATGGTCAAAACTGTTGACAACAAATTTTTTGTATTCTAAGGTCGTATTTCCAGGTTCTGAACTCAGAAATGTCAATTCTAGGCAGTGACTGTCACTTCATGACTCATGATGCTGAATTCAAAATGAACATGTTTTTCCTAACCTCTGTGACCACGAGACAATTTTTTGACAACTCATTTGCCTGTTTTGGGCAAAAAGGTAGACAACCAATTTCTTGCCTCGGAGGTACTAATTCCAGGTTCTGAATTCTGAAATGTTCATTCTAGGACAATGACATCACAATTCATGATGCTGAATTCAAATTGAACAAGTTTTTCCCACCTGTGAGACCATGAGACATGATTTGGACATCAAGTTGCGACCTGGGTACAGAACGGTTGACAACAAATTTCTTGTCTTTAAGGTCGTATTTCCTGGGTCCGAACTCAGAAATGTCAATTCTAGGCCGTGACTGTCATTTCATGATTCATGATGCTGAATTCCGAATGGACATGTTTTTCCAAACATCTGTGACCACGAGACACGTTTTTCACATCTCATTGGCCTGTTTTGGGCAAAAATGTAGACAATCAATTACTTGCCTCAGATGATCTGAACTCAAAAATGTGAATTCTAGGCTGTGACAGTCACTTCATGATTCATGATGCTAAATTCAGAATGGACATGTTTTTCCGAACCTGTGTGACCAGGAGATATCTTTTTGACAACTCATTTGCCTGTTTGCGCTAATATGTAGACAACAAATTTCTTGCCTCGGAGGTAATAATTCCAGGTTCTGAATTTTGAAATGTGCATTCTAGGACTACGACATCAGAATTCATGACGCTGAATTCAGAATGAACATGTTTTTCCCAACCTGTGTGAACATGAGTGATGATTTTGACATCACATTTGCGACACTTGGTGCAAAACGGTTGACAACAAATTTCTTGTCTCTAAGGTCGTATTTCCATGGTCCGAACTCAGAAATGTCAATTCTAGGCCATGACTGTCACTTCATGATTCATGATGCTGAATTCCGAATGGACATGTTTTTGCGAACCTGTGTGACCATGAGACATGGTTTTGACAACTCATTTGCCTGTTTTGGGCAAAAATGTGGACAAATATTTCATGCCGCAGAAGTAATAATTCCAGGTTCTGAATTCTGAAATGTGCATTCTAGGACTATGACATCAGAATTCATGACGCTGAATTCAGAAAGATCATGTTTTTTCCAACCTGCGTGACCATGAGTGATAATTTTGACATCACATTTGCGACACTTGGTGCAAAACGGTTGACAACAAATTTCTTGTCTCTAAGGTCGTATTTTCAGGTTCCAAACTCAGAAATATCTATTGCAGGCCATGACTGTCACTTCCTGATTCATAATGATGAATTCAGAATGGACATAGTTGTCCGAATCTGTGTGACCACGAGACAGTTTTTGTACAACTCATTTGCCTGTTTTGGGCAAAAATGTAGACAAACAATTTCTTGCCTCGTAGGTAATATTTCGAGGTTCTAAATTCTGAAATGTGCCTCTAGATCTATGACATCACAATTCATGATGCTGAATTCAGAATTAACATGTTTTTCCCAACATTTGTGACCATGAGTAATGATTTTGACGTCACATTTGCGATATGTGGTCAAAACTGTTGACAACATATTTCTTGTGTTCTAAGGTCGTATTTCCAGGTATTGAACTCAGAAATGTCAATTCTAGTCGTGACTGTCACTTTATGACTCATGATGCTGAATTCAAAATGAACATGTTTTTCCTAACCTCTGTGACCACGAGACAATTTTTTGACAACTCATTTGCCTGTTTTTGGCAAAAAAGTAGACAACCAATTTCTTGCCTCGGAGGTAATAATTCCAGGTTCTGAATTCTGAAATGTGCATTCTAGGACAATGACATCACAATTCATGATGCTGAATTCAAATTGAACAAGTTTTTCCCACCTGTGAGACCATGAGACATGATTTGGACATCAATTTACGACACTGGGTGCAAAACGGTTGACAACAAATTTCTTGTCTCTAAGGTCGTATTTCCTGGGTCCGAACTCAGAAATGTCAATTCGAGGCCGTGACTGTCATTTCATGATTCATGATGCTGAATTCCGAATGGACATGTGTTTCCAAACATCTGTGACCACGAGACACGTTTTTCACATCTCATTGGCCTGTTTTGGGCAAAAATGTAGACAATCAATTACTTGCCTCAGAGGATCTGAACTCAGAAATGTGAATTCTAGGCCGTGACAGTCACTTCATGATTCATGATGCTAAATTCAGAATGGACATGTTTTTCCGAACCTGTGTGACCAGGAGACATCTTTTTGACAACTCATTTGCCTGTTTGCGCTAATATGTAGACAACAAATTTCTTGCCTCGGAGGTAATAATTCCAGGTTCTGAATTCTGAAATGTGCATTCTAGGACTACGACATCAGAATTCATGATGCTGAATTCAGAATGAACATGTTTTTCCCAACCTGTGTGACCATGAGTGATGATTTTGACATCACATTTGCGACACTTGGTGCAAAACGGTTGACAACAAATTTCTTGTCTCTAAGGTCGTATTTCAAGGGTCCGAACTCAGAAATGTCAATTCTAGGCTGTGACTGTCACTTCATGGTTCATGATGCTGAATTCAGTAGGGACATGTTTGTTCCAATCTGTGTGCCCACCAGACAGTTTTTTACAGCTCATTGGCCTGTTTTGGACAAAAATGTAGACAAACAATTTCTTGCCTTGGAGGTAATAATTCCAGGTTCTGAATTCTAAAATGTGCATTCTAGGTCTATGACATCACAATTCATGATGCTGAATTCAGAATTAACATGTTTTTCCCAACATTTGTGACCATGAGTAATGATTTTGACGTCACATTTGCGACATGTGGTCAAAACTGTTGACAACATATTTCTTGTGTTCTAAGGTCGTATTTCCAGGTATTGAACTCAGAAATGTCAATTCTAGTCGTGACTGTCACTTTATGACTCATGATGCTGAATTCAAAATGAACATGTTTTTCCTAACCTCTGTGACCACGAGACAATTTTTTGACAATTCATTTGCCTGTTTTTGGCAAAAAAGTAGACAACCAATTTCTTGCCTCGGAGGTAATAATTCCAGGTTCTGAATTCTGAAATGTGCATTCTAGGACAATGACATCACAATTCATGATGCTGAATTCAAATTGAACAAGTTTTTCCCACCTGTGAGACCATGAGACATGATTTGGACATCAATTTGCGACACTGGGTGCAGAACGGTTGACAACAAATTTCTTGTCTCTAAGGTCGTATTTCCTGGGTCCGAACTCAGAAATGTCAATTCGAGGCCGTGACTGTCATTTCATGATTCATGATGCTGAATTCCGAATGGACATGTGTTTCCAAACATCTGTGACCACGAGACACGTTTTTCACATCTCATTGGCCTGTTTTGGGCAAAAATGTAGACAATCAATTACTTGCCTCAGAGGATCTGAACTCAGAAATGTGAATTCTAGGCCGTGACAGTCACTTCATGATTCATGATGCTAAATTCAGAATGGACATGTTTTTCCGAACCTGTGTGACCAGGAGACATCTTTTTGACAACTCATTTGCCTGTTTGCGCTAATATGTAGACAACAAATTTCTTGCCTCGGAGGTAATAATTCCAGGTTCTGAATTCTGAAATGTGCATTCTAGGACTACGACTTCAGAATTCATGACGCTGAATTCAGAATGAACATGTTTTTCCCAACCTGTGTGACCATGAGTGATGATTTTGACATCACATTTGCGACACTTGGTGCAAAACGGTTGACAACAAATTTCTTGTCTCTAAGGTCGTATTTCCAGGGTCCAAACTCAGAAATGTCAATTCTAGGCCATGACTGTCATTTCATGATTCATGATGTTGAATTCCGAATGGACATGTTTTTACGAACATCTGTGACCACGAGACACGTTTTCACATCTCATTGGCCTGATTTGGGCAAAAATGTAGACAAACAATTTCTTGCCTCGGAGGTTCTGAACTCAGAAATGTGAATTCTAGGCCGTGACAGTCACTTCATGATTCATGATGCTAAATTCAGAATGGACAATGTTTTTCCGAACCTGTGTGACCACGAGACATGTTTTTGACAAGTCATTTCCCTGTTTTGGGCAAAAATGTAGAGAATCAATTTCTTGCCTCGGAGTTAATAACTCCAGGTTCGGAATTCTGAAATGTGCATTCTAGGTCTATGACATTAATTCATGATGCAGAATTACGAATAGACAAGTTTTCCCAACCTGTGTGACCATAAGTGATGATTTTGACATCACATTTGCGACACTTGGTGCAAAATGGTTGACAACAAACTTCTTGTCTCTGAGGTCGTATTTCCATGGTCCGAAATCAGAAATGTCAATTCTAAGCCGTGACTGTCACTTCATGATTCATGATGCTGAATTCAGTACGGACATGGTTGTCCGAACTTGTGTGCCTATGAAACAGTTTTTTTACAGCTCATTTGCCTGTTTTGGGCAAAAATGTATACTAAAAATTTCTTTCCTCGGAGGTAATAATTCCAAGTTCTGAATTCTGAAATGTGCATTCGAGGTCTATGACATCACAATTCACGATGCTGAATTCGGAATGAACATGTTTTTCCCAACCTGTGTGACCATGAGTGATTATTTTAACATCACGTTTGCGACATTTGTACAAAACTGTTGAAATCAAATTTCTTGTCTCGAAGGTCGTATTTCCAGGGTCCGAACTCAGAAATGTCAATTCTAGGCCATGACTTTCACTTCATGATTCATGATGCTGAATTCCGCAAGGACATGTTTTTCCGAACCTGTGTGACCAAGAGACATGGTTTTCACAACTCCTTTGCCTGTTTTCTGCAAAAATGTAGACAACCAATTTCTTGCCTCACAGGTAATAATTCCAGGTTTTGAATTCCGAAATGTGCCTGCTAGGACTATGACATCACAATTCATGACGCTGAATTCAGAAAATACATGTTGTTCTCACCTGTGTGACCATGAGTGATGATTTTGACATCACATTCGCGACACTTGGTGCAAAACGGTTGACAACAAATTTCTTATCTCTAAGGTCGTATTTTCAGGGTCCGAACTCAGAAAAGTCAATTCCAGGCCGTGACTGTCACTTCATGATTCATGATGCTGAATTTAGTATGGACATGTTTGTCCGAACCTGTGTTACCACGAGACAGTTTTATTACAACTCATTTGCCTGTTTTGGGCAAAAATGTAGACAAACAATTTCTTGCCTCACAGGTAATAATTTCAGGTTTTGAATTCCGAAATGTGCCTGCTAGGTCTATGACATCACAATTCATGATGCTGAATTCAGAATAAACATGTTTTTTCTAACCTGTGTGACCACGAGTGATGATTTTTACATCACATTTGCGACATTTGGTGAAAGAATTTGACAACAAATTTCTTGTCTCTAATGTATTTCCAGGCTTCGAACTCAGAAGTGTCAATTCTAGACCGTGACTGTCACTTCATGATCCATGAAGCTGAATTCAGAATTGACATGTTTTCCCGAACCTGTGTGACCACGAGACATGTTTTTGACATCTCTTTTGCCTGTTTTGGGCAAAAAGGTAGACAACCAATTTCTTGCCTTGCAGGTAATAATTCCAGGTTCTGAAATATGAAGTGTGCATTCTAGGTCTATGACATCACAATTCATGACGCTGAGTTCAGAATGAACATGTATCTCCAAAACTGTGTGACTATGAGTGATGATTTAGATGTCACATTTGCGACATATGGTCAAAACTGTTGACAACAAATTTTTTGTATTCTAAGGTCGTATTTCCAGGTTCTGAACTCAGAAATGTCAATTCTAGGCAGTGACTGTCACTTCATGACTCATGATGCTGAATTCAGAATGGACATGTTTTTCCGAACCTGTGTGACCACGAGACATGTTTTTGACATCTCTTTTGCCTGTTTTGGGCAAAAAGGTAGACAACCAATTTCTTGCCTTGCAGGTAATAATTCCAGTTTCTGAAATATGAAGTGTGCATTCTAGGTCTATGACATCACAGTTCATGACGCTGAGTTCAGAATGAACATGTATCTCCAAAACTGTGTGACTATGAGTGATGATTTAGATGTCACATTTGCGACATATGGTCAAAACTGTTGACAACAAATTTTTTGTATTCTAAGGTCGTATTTCCAGGTTCTGAACTCAGAAATGTCAATTCTAGGCAGTGACTGTCACTTCATGACTCTTGATGCTGAATTCAGAATGGACATGTTTTTCCGAACCTGAGTGACCACGAGACATGTTTTTGACATCTCTTTTGCCTGTTTTGGGCAAAAAGGTAGACAACCAATTTTTTGCCTTGGAGGTAATAATTCCCACTTGTGAATTCTGAAGTGTGCATTCGAGGTCTATGACATCACAGTTCATGATGCTGAATTCAGAATGAACATGTTTTTCTCAACCTTTGTGACCATGAGTGTTGATTTTGACATCACAGTTGAGGCACTTGGTTCAAAATAGTTGCCAACAAATTTCTTATTTCTAAGGTCGTATTTCCAGGGTCCGAACTCAGAAATGTCAATTATAGGCCGTGCCTGTCACTTCATGATTCATGATGCTGAATTCAGAATGAACATGTTTTTCCAAAACTGTGTGACCACGAGTTAGGTTTTTGACAACACATTTGCCTGTTTTGGGCAAAAACGTAGCCAAATATTTCATGCTTCGGAGGTAATAATTCCAGGTCTCAATTCTAAAATATGCATTCTAGGAAAATGACATCACAATTCATGATGCTGAATTCAAAATGAACATGATTTTTCACACCTGTGTGACCATGAGTGATGATTTTGACATCACATTTGCGACATTAGGAAAACGGTTGACATGGAATTTCTTGTCTCTAAGGTTCTATTTACAGCGTCTGAACTCAAAAATATCAATTTTAGTCCGTGACTGTAACTTCATGATTCATGATGCGGAATTCAGAATGGACATGTTTTTCCGAACCTGTGTGACCATGAGTGATGATTTTGACATCACATTTGCATCACTTGGTCAAAACTATTGACAACAAATTTTTGGTCTCTAATGTCGTATTTCCAGTGTTCAAATTCAGAAATGTCAATTCTAGACCGTGATTGTCACTTCATGATTCATGATGCGGAATTCAGAATGTAATTGTTTTTCCGAACCTGTGTGACCATGAGTGATGATTTTGACATCACATTTGCGACACTTGGTGTAAAACAGTTGACAACAAATTTCTTGTCTCTGAGGTGTTCTTTCCTGAGTTCGAAATCAGAAATATCAATTCTAGGCCATGACTCTCACTTCATGATTTATGATGCTGAATTCAGAATGGACAAGTTTTTCCGAACTTCTGTGACCACGAGACATGTTTTGATATCTCATTAGTCTGTATTGGGCAAAAATATAGACAATCAATTTCTTGTCTCGGAGTTTCTGAACTGAGAAATGTGAATTCTAGGCCGTGACATTCACTTCATGATTCATGATGCTAAATTCAGAATGGACATGTTTTTCTGAACCTGTGTGACCACGAGACATATTTTTGACAACTCATTTCACTGTTTTGGGCAAAAATGTAGAGAACAAATTTCTTGGCTCGGACTCAATAACTCCAGGTTCGGAATTTGAATTGTGCATTCTATGTCTATGACATCACAATTCATGACACTGATTCAGAATAGAGAAGTTTTTCCCAACCTGTGTGACCAATAGTGATGATTTTGACATCGGATTTGCGACACTTGGTGCAAAAAGGTTGACAAAAAATTTCTTGTCTCTGAGGTCGTTTTTCCAGGGTCCGAACTCAGAAATGAAAATTCTAGGCCGTGACTGTCACTTCATGATTCATAATGCTGAATTCAGAATGGACATGTGTTTGCGAACCTGTGTGACCATGAGATATATTTTTGACAACTCCTTTGCTATTTGGTGCAAAAATGTAGACAACCAATTTTTTGTCTCGGAGGTAATAATTCCAGGTTCTGAATTCTGAAATGTGGATTTTAGGACTATGACATCACAATTCATGATGCTGAATAAAGAAAGCACATGTTTTTCCCAACCTGTGTGACCATGAGTGATGATTTTGACATCACAATTTCGACATTTGGTGAAAAAGTTTGATAAAAAATTTCTTGTCTCTAATGTATTTTCTGGAACCGAACTCAGAAATGTCAATTCTATGCTGTGACTGTCACATCATGATTCATGATTCTGAATTCAAAATGGACATGTTTTTCCGAACCTGCGTGACCTCGAGACATGTTTTTGACAAACTCCTTTGCCTGTTTTGGGCAAAAATGTAGACAACCAATTCCTTGAGTCGGAAATAATAATTCCAGGTTCTGATTTCTGAAATGTGCATTCTAGGACTATGACATCACAATTCATGATGCTGAATTCAAAAAGAACATGTTTTTCCCAACCTGTGTGACCATGAGTGATGATTTTGACATCACATTTGCGACACTTGGTGCAAAACGATTGACAAAATTTCTTGTCTCTAAGGTCGTATTTCCAGGGTCCGAACTCAGAAATGTCAATTCTAGGCCGTGACTGTCACTTCATGATTCATGATGCTGATTTCGAATGGACATGGTTTTCCAAACCTGTGTGACCACGAGACAGTTTTTTTACAACTTATTTGCCTGTTTTGTACAACAAGGTGGAGAACCAATTTCTTGCCTCGGAGGTAATATTTCCAGGTCCTGAATTCTGAAATGTGCATTCTAGGTCTATGACATCACAATTCATGACGCTGAATTCAGAATTAACATGTTTTTCCCAATCTGTGTGACCATGAGTTATGATTTTTGATGTCACATTTGCGACATATGGTGAAAAAGGTTGACAACAAATTTCTTGTCTCTAATGTATTTCCAGGTCCGAACTCAGAAATGTCAATTCTAGGCCGTGAATGTCACTTCATTATTCATAATGCTGAATTTAGAATGGACATGTTTATCCGAACCTTTTGACCGCGAGACATGTTTTTGACAACTCCTTTGCCTGTTTTGGGCAAAAAAGTATCCAAAAAATTTGTTTTCTCGGAGGTAATAATCCAGGTTCTGAATATTGAAATGTGCATTTGAGGACTATGACATCACAATTCATGACGCTGAATTCAGAATTAACATGTTTTTCCCAACCTATTGACCATGAGTGATGATTTTGGCATCACATTTGCGACACTTGGTGCAAAAACGGTTGACAACAAATTTCTTGTCTCTAAGGTCGTATTTCCAGGGTCCGAACTCAGAAATGTGAATTCTAGGCCATGATAGTCACTTCATGATTCATGATGCTAAATTCAGAATGAACATGTTTTTCCAAACCTGTGTGATCACGAACCATGTCTTTGACAACTCATTTCCCTGTTTTGGGCAAAAATGTAGAGAAAAAACTTCTTGCCTCAGAGTTTATAACTCCAGGTTCAGAATTCTGAAATGTGCATTCTAGGTCTATGACATCACAATTCATGACGCTGAATTCAGAATAACATGTTTTTCCCAACCTGTGTGACCATGAGTGATGATTTTGTCATCACATTTCTGACAATTGGTGCAAAAAGGTTGAGAACAAGTTTCTTGTCTCTAAGGTCGTATTTCCAGGGTCCGAACTCAGAAATGTCAATTGTAGGCCGTGACTGTCACTCCATGATTCATGATGCTGAATTCAGAATGGATATGTTTTTCCGAACCTGTGTGACCAAGAGACATATTTTTGACAACTCCTTTGCCTGTTTTGGGCAAAAATGTAGACAACGAATTTTTTTGTCTCGGAGGTAATAATTCCAGATTCTGAATTCTGAAATGTGCATTCTAGGACTATGACATCACAATTCATGACGCTGAATTCAGAAAGAATATTTTTTCCCAACCTGTGTGACCATGAGTGATGATTTTGACATCACATTTGCGACACTTGGTGCAAAATGGTTGACAACAAATTTTTTGTCTCTAAGGTTGTATTTCTAGGGTCCGAACTCAGAAATGTCAATTCAAGGCCGTGACTGTCACTTCATGATTTCTGATGCTGAATTCAGAATGAATATGTTTTTCCCAAACTATGTGTCCATGAGTGATGATTTTGATATCACAATTGCGACATTTGGTGAAAAAGGTTGACAACAAATTTCTTGTCTCTAATGTATGTCCAGGGTCCGAACTCAGAAATGTCAATTCTAGGCCCTGAATGTCACTTCATGATTCATGATGCTCAATTCAGAATGGACATGTTTTTGCGAAAATGTATGACCAGGAAATATGTTTTTGACAACTCATTTGCTTGTTTTGGGCAAAAATGTAGACAACCAATTTTATGCCTCGGAGGTAGTAATTCCAGGTTTTGAATTCTGAAATATGCATTCCAGGTCTATGACATCACAATTCATGATGCTGAATTCAGAATGAACATGTTTTTCCCAACCTGTGTGACCATGAGTGATGAATTAGACATCACAATTGGAACATTTGGTGAAAAAGGTGACAACAAATTTCTTGTCCCTAATGTATTTCCAGGGTCCGAACTCAAAATGTCAATTCTAGGTCGTGAAGACACTTCATGATTTATGATGCTGAATTCAGAATGGAGATGGTTTTCGCAAACTGTGTGACCAAGAGATATGTTTTTGACAACTCATTTCCCTGTTTTGGGCAAAAATGTAGAGAATAAACTTCTTGCCTCGGAGTTAATAACTCGAGGTTCGGAAATCTGAAATGGGCATTCTATGTCTATGACATCACAATTCATGATGATGAATTCAGAATAGACAAGTTTTTCCCAACCTGTTTGACCATGAGTGATGATTTTGACATCACATTTGCGACACTTGGTGCAAAACGGTTGACAACAAATTTCTTGTCTCTAATGTATTTCCAGGGTCCGAACTCAGAAATGTCAAGTCTAGGCCGAGAATGTCACTTCATGATTCATGATGCTGACTTCAGAATGGACAATCTTTTCCGAACCAGTGTGACTACGAGACAGTTCTTTTACAAGTCATTTGCCTTTTTTTGGCAAAAATGTAGACAAAAAATATCTTGCCTCGGAGGTAATAATTCCAGATTCTGAATTTTGAAATGTGAATTCTAGGACAATGAAATCAGAATTCGTGATGCTGAATTCAAAATGAACATGTTTTTCCCACCTGTGTGACAATGAGACATGATTTGGACATCACATTTGCGACATTTGAACAAAACTGTCGACAACAAATTTCTTGTCTCTAAGGTCGTATTTCCAGGTTCCGAACTCAAAAATGTCAATTCTAGGCCGTGACTCTCACTTTATGATTCATCATGCTGAATTCAGAATGGACAAGTTTTTCCGAACTTCTGTGACCACAAGACATATTTTGATATCTCATTGGTCTGTATTGAGCAAAAATATAGACAATCAATTTCTTGTCTCGGAGGTTCTGAACTGAGAAATGTGAATTCTAGGCCGTGACATTCACTTCATGATTCATGATGCTAAATTCAGAATGGACATGTTTTTCCGAACCTGTGTGACCTCGAGACATGTTTTTGACAACTCATTACCCTATTATGGGTAAAAATGTAGACAACAAACTTCTTACTCGGAGTTAATAACTCCAGGTTCGGAATTATGAATTGTGCATTCTAGGTCTATGACATCACAATTCATGACGCTTAATTCGGAATAGACAAGTTTTTCCCAACCTGTGTGACCATGAGTGATGATTTTGACATCACATTTGCGACACTTGGTGCAAAACGGTTGACAACAAATTTCTTGTCTCTAAGGTCGTATTTCCAGGGTCCGAACTCAGAAATGTCAATTCTAGGCCGTGACTGTCACTCCATGATTCATGATGCTGAATTCAGAATGGACATGTTTTTCCGAACCTGTGTGACCACGAGACATGTTTTTGACAACTCCTTTGCCTGTTTTGGGCAAAAATGTAGACAACGAATTTTTTGTCTCGGAGGTAATAATTCCAGATTCTGAATTCTGAAATGTGCATTCTAGGACTATGACATCACAATTCATGACGCTGAATTCAGAAAGAATATTTTTTCCCAACCTGTGTGACCATGAGTGATGATTTTGACATCACATTTGCGACACTTGGTGCAAAACGGTGACAACAAATTTTTGTCTCTAAGGTCGTATTTCCAGGGTCTGAACTCAGAAATGTCAATTCTAGGCCGTGACTGTCACTTAATGATTCATGATGCTGAATTCAGAATGGACATGTTTTTCCCAACCTGTGTTTTTATGAGTGATGATTTTGATATCACAAATGCGACATTTGGGGAAAAAGGTTGACAACAACTTTCTTGACTCTAATGTATTTCCAGGGTCCGAACTCAGAAATGTCAATTCATGGCCGTGAATGTCACTTAATGATTTATGATGCTGAATTCAGAATGAACATGTATTTCCAAAACTGTGTGACCACGAGTTATGTTTTTGACAACACATTTGCCTGTTTTGGGCAAAAACGTAGCCAAATATTTCATGCTTCGGAGGTAATAATTCCAGGTCTCAATTCTAAAATATGCATTCTAGGAAAATGACATCACAATTCATGATGCTGAATTCAAAATGAACATGATTTTTCCCACCTGTGTGACCATGAGTGATGATTTTGACATCACATTTGCGACACTTGGTGCAAAATGGTTGACAACAAATTTCTTGTCTCTAAGATCGTATTTCCAGGGTCCGAACTCAGAAATGTCAATTCTAGGCCTTGACTGTCACTTCATGATTCATGATGCTGAATTCAGAATGGACATGTTTTTCCAAAACTGTGTGACCACGAGATATGTTTTTGACAACTCCTTTGCCTGTTTTGGGCAAAAAAGTAGACAACCAATTTTTTGTCTTGGAGGAAAAAATTCCATGTTCTGTATTCTGAAAGGTGCATTCTAGGACTATGACATCACAATTCATGACGCTGAATTCATAAAGAACTTTTTTTTCCCAACCTGTGTTACCACGAGTGATGATTTTGATATCACCTTTGCGACACTTGGTGCAAAACGGTTGACAACAATTTTCTTGTCTATAAGGTCGTATTTCCAGAGTCCGAACTCAGAAATGTCAATTCTAGGCCGTGACTGTCACTTCATGATTCATGATGCTGAATTCAGAATGGACATGTTTTTCTGAACCTCTGTGACCATGAGACATGTTTTTGACATACTATTGGCCTGTTTTGGACAAATATATAGACAATCAATTTCATGCCTCGGAGGTTCTGAACTCAGAAATGTGAATTCTAGGCCGTGACAGTCACTTTATGATTCATGATGCTAAATTCAGAATGGACATGTTTTTCCAAACCTGTGTGACCACGAGACATGTTTTTGAAAACTCCTTTGCCTGTTTTGGGCAAAAATGTAGACAACAATTTTTTTGTCTCGGAGGTAATAATTCCAGATTCTGAATTCTGAAATGTGTATTCTAGGACTATGACATCACAATTCATGACGCTGAATTCAGAAAGAATATTTTTTCCCAACCTGTGTGACCATGAGTGTTGATTTTGACATCACATTTGCGACACTTGGTGCAAAACGGTGACAACAAATTTTTTGTCTCTAAGGTCGTATTTCTAAGGTCTGAACTCAGAAATTTCAATTCTAGGCCATGACTGTCACTTCATGATTCACGATGCAGAGTTCCGAATGGACATGTTTTTCAGAAATTGTGTGACCACGAGATATGTTTTTGAGAACACATTTGCCTGTTTTGGGCAAAAATGTAGACAAAAAATTTCTTGCCTCGGAGGTAATATTTCCAGGTTCTGAATTCTGAATTGTGCATTCTAGGACTATGACATCACAATTCATGATGCTGAATACAGAATGAACATGTTTTTCCCAACCTGTTTGACCATGAGTGATGATTTTGACATCACATTTGCGACACTTGCTTCAAAAAGGTTGGCAACAAATTTCTTGTCTCTAATGTATTTCCAGGGTCCGAACTCAGAAATGTCAATTCTAGGCCGTGACTGTCACTTCATGATTCATGATGCTGAATTCAGAATGGACATGTTTTTCCGAACCTGTGTGAACACGAGACATGTTTTTGACAACTCATTTGCCTGTTTTGGGCAAAAATGTAGACAACCAATTCCTTGCCTCGGAGGTAATAATTCCAGGTTCTGATTTCTGAAATGTGCATTCTAGGACTATGACATCACAATTCATGATGCTGAATTCAAAAAGAACATGTTTTTCCCAACCTGTGTGACCATGAGTGATGATTTTGACATCACATTTGCGACACTTGGTGCAAAACGATTGACAAAATTTCTTGTCTCTAAGGTCGTATTTCCAGGGTCCGAACTCAGAAATGTCAATTCTAGGCCGTGACTGTCACTTCATGATTCATGATGCTGATTTCGAATGGACATGGTTTTCCAAACCTGTGTGACCACGAGACAGTTTTTTTACAACTTATTTGCCTGTTTTGTACAACAAGGTGGAGAACGAATTTCTTGCCTCGGAGGTAATATTTCCAGGTCCTGAATTCTGAAATGTGCATTCTAGGTCTATGGCATCACAATTCATGACGCTGAATTCAGAATTAACATGTTTTTCCCAATCTGTGTGACCATGAGTTATGATTTTTGATGTCACATTTGCGACATATGGTGAAAAAGGTTGACAACAAATTTCTTGTCTCTAATGTATTTCCAGGTCCGAACTCAGAAATGTCAATTCTAGGCCGTGAATGTCACTTCATTATTCATAATGCTGAATTTAGAATGGACATGTTTTTCCGAACCTTTTTGACCACGAGACATGTTTTTGACAACTCCTTTGCCTGTTTTGGGCAAAAAAGTATCCAACAAATTTGTTTTCTCGGAGGAAATAATTCCAGGTTCTGAATATTGAAATGTGCATTTGAGGACTATGACATCACAATTCATGACGCTGAATTCAGAATGAACATGTTTTTCCCAACCTGTTGACCATGAGTGATGATTTTGGCATCACATATGCGACACTTGGTGCAAAACGGTTGACAACAAATTTCTTGTATCTAAGGTCGTATTTCCAGGGTCCGAACTCAGAAATGTGAATTCTAGGCCATGATAGTCACTTCATGATTCATGATGCTGAATTCAGAATGAACATGTTTTTCCAAACCTGTGTGATCACGAACCATGTTTTTGACAACTCATTTCCCTGTTTTGGGCAAAAATGTAGAGAAAAAACTTCTTGCCTCAGAGTTTATAACTCCAGGTTCAGAATTCTGAAATGTGCATTCTAGGTCTATGACATCAGAATTCATGACGCTGAATTCAAAATAACATGTTTTTCCCAACCTGTGTGACCATGAGTGATGATTTTGTCATCACATTTCTGACAATTGGTGCAAAAAGGTTGAGAACAAGTTTCTTGTCTCTAAGGTCGTATTTCCAGGGTCCGAACTCAGAAATGTCAATTGTAGGCCGTGACTGTCACTTCATGATTCATGATGCTGAATTCAGAATGGATATGTTTTTCCGAACCTGTGTGACCAAGAGACATATTTTTGACAACTCCTTTGCCTGTTTTGGGCAAAAATGTAGACAACGAATTTTTTTGTCTCGGAGGTAATAATTCCAGATTCTGAATTCTGAAATGTGCATTCTAGGACTATGACATCACAATTCATGACGCTGAATTCAGAAAGAATATTTTTTCCCAACCTGTGTGACCATGAGTGATGATTTTGACATCACATTTGCGACACTTGGTGCAAAATGGTTGACAACAAATTTTTTGTCTCTAAGGTCGTATTTCTAGGGTCCGAACTCAGAAATGTCAATTCAAGGCCGTGACTGTCACTTCATGATTTCTGATGCTGAATGAATATGTTTTTCCCAAACTATGTGTCCATGAGTGATGATTTTGATATCACAATTGCGACATTTGGTGAAAAAGGTTGACAACAAATTTCTTGTCTCTAATGTATTTCCAGGGTCCGAACTCAGAAATGTCAATTCTAGGCCCTGAATGTCACTTCATGATTCATGATGCTCAATTCAGAATGGACATGTTTTTGCGAAAATGTATGACCAGGAAATATGTTTTTGACAACTCATTTGCTTGTTTTGGGCAAAAATGTAGACAACCAATTTTATGCCTCGGAGGTAATAATTCCAGGTTTTGAATTCTGAAATATGCATTCCAGGTCTATGACATCACAATTCATGATGCTGAATTCAGAATGAACATGTTTTTCCCAACCTGTGTGACCATGAGTGATGAATTAGACATCACAATTGGAACATTTGGTGAAAAAGGTGACAACAAATTTCTTGTCCCTAATGTATTTCCAGGGTCCGAACTCAAAATGTCAATTCTAGGTCGTGAAGACACTTCATGATTTATGATGCTGAATTCAGAATGGAGATGGTTTTCGCAAACTGTGTGACCAAGAGATATGTTTTTGACAACTCATTTCCCTGTTTTGGGCAAAAATGTAGAGAATAAACTTCTTGCCTCGGAGTTAATAACTCGAGGTTCGGAAATCTGAAATGGGCATTCTATGTCTATGACATCACAATTCATGATGATGAATTCAGAATAGACAAGTTTTTCCCAACCTGTTTGACCATGAGTGATGATTTTGACATCACATTTGCGACACTTGGTGCAAAACGGTTGACAACAAATTTCTTGTCTCTAATGTATTTCCAGGGTCCGAACTCAGAAATGTCAAGTCTAGGCCGAGAATGTCACTTCATGATTCATGATGCTGACTTCAGAATGGACAATCTTTTCCGAACCAGTGTGACTACGAGACAGTTCTTTTACAAGTCATTTGCCTTTTTTTGGCAAAAATGTAGACAAAAAATATCTTGCCTCGGAGGTAATAATTCCAGATTCTGAATTTTGAAATGTGAATTCTAGGACAATGAAATCAGAATTCGTGATGCTGAATTCAAAATGAACATGTTTTTCCCACCTGTGTGACAATGAGACATGATTTGGACATCACATTTGCGACATTTGAACAAAACTGTCGACAACAAATTTCTTGTCTCTAAGGTCGTATTTCCAGGTTCCGAACTCAAAAATGTCAATTCTAGGCCGTGACTCTCACTTTATGATTCATCATGCTGAATTCAGAATGGACAAGTTTTTCCGAACTTCTGTGACCACGAGACATATTTTGATATCTCATTGGTCTGTATTGAGCAAAAATATAGACAATCAATTTCTTGTCTCGGAGGTTCTGAACTGAGAAATGTGAATTCTAGGCCGTGACATTCACTTCATGATTCATGATGCTAAATTCAGAATGGACATGTTTTTCCGAACCTGTGTGACCTCGAGACATGTTTTTGACAACTCATTACCCTATTATGGGTAAAAATGTAGACAACAAACTTCTTACTCGGAGTTAATAACTCCAGGTTCGGAATTATGAATTGTGCATTCTAGGTCTATGACATCACAATTCATGACGCTTAATTCGGAATAGACAAGTTTTTCCCAACCTGTGTGACCATGAGTGATGATTTTGACATCACATTTGCGACACTTGGTGCAAAACGGTTGACAACAAATTTCTTGTCTCTAAGGTCGTATTTCCAGGGTCCGAACTCAGAAATGTCAATTCTAGGCCGTGACTGTCACTCCATGATTCATGATGCTGAATTCAGAATGGACATGTTTTTCCGAACCTGTGTGACCACGAGACATGTTTTTGACAACTCCTTTGCCTGTTTTGGGCAAAAATGTAGACAACGAATTTTTTGTCTCGGAGGTAATAATTCCAGATTCTGAATTCTGAAATGTGCATTCTAGGACTATGACATCACAATTCATGACGCTGAATTCAGAAAGAATATTTTTTCCCAACCTGTGTGACCATGAGTGATGATTTTGACATCACATTTGCGACACTTGGTGCAAAATGGTTGACAACAAATTTCTTGTCTCTAAGATCGTATTTCCAGGGTCCGAACTCAGAAATGTCAATTCTAGGCCTTGACTGTCACTTCATGATTCATGATGCTGAATTCAGAATGGACATGTTTTTCCAAAACTGTGTGACCACGAGATATGTTTTTGACAACTCCTTTGCCTGTTTTGGGCAAAAAAGTAGACAACCAATTTTTTGTCTTGGAGGAAAAAATTCCATGTTCTGTATTCTGAAAGGTGCATTCTAGGACTATGACATCACAATTCATGACGCTGAATTCATAAAGAACGTTTTTTTCCCAACCTGTGTTACCACGAGTGATGATTTTGATATCACCTTTGCGACACTTGGTGCAAAACGGTTGACAACAATTTTCTTGTCTATAAGGTCGTATTTCCAGAGTCCGAACTCAGAAATGTCAATTCTAGGCCGTGACTGTCACTTCATGATTCATGATGCTGAATTCAGAATGGACATGTTTTTCTGAACCTCTGTGACCACGAAACATGTTTTTGACATACTATTGGCCTGTTTTGGACAAAAATATAGACAATCAATTTCATGCCTCGGAGGTTCTGAACTCAGAAATGTGAATTCTAGGCCGTGACAGTCACTTTATGATTCATGATGCTAAATTCAGAATGGACATGTTTTTCCAGACCTGTGTGACCACGAGACATGTTTTTGACAACTCCTTTCTCTGTTTTGGGCAAAAATGTAGACAACGAATTTTTTTTCTCGTAGGTAATAATTCTAGATTCTGAATTCTGAAATGTGTATTCTAGGACTATGACATCACAATTCATGACGCTGAATTCAGAAAGAATATTTTTTCCCAACCTGTGTGACCATGAGTGATGATTTTGACATCACATTTGCGACACTTGGTGCAAAACGGTGACAACAAACTTTTTGTCTCTAAGGTCGTATTTCTAGGGTCTGAACTCAGAAATGTCAATTCTAGGCCGTGACTGTCACTTCATGATTCATGATGCTGAATTCAGAATGGACATGTTTTTCCCAACCTGTGTGTTTATGAGTGATGATTTTGATATCACAATTGCGACATTTGGGGAAAAAGGTTGACAACAAATTTCTTGTCTCTAATGTATTTCCAGGGTCCGAACTCAGAAATGTCAATTCATGGCCGTGAATGTCACTTCATGATTCATGAAGCTGAATTCCGAATGGACATGTATTTCCGAACCTGTGTGACCATGAGACATGGTTTTAACCACTCCTTTGCCTGTTTTGGGCAAAAATGTAGACAACCAATTTCTTGTCTCGGAGGTAATAATTCCAGGTTCTGAATTCTGAAATGTGTATTCTAGGACTATGACATCACAATTCATGACGCTGAATTCAGAAAGAACATGTTGTTCCCAACCTGTGTGACCATGAGTGATGATTTTGACATCACATTCGCTACACTTGGTGCAAAATGGTTGACAACAAATTTCTTGTCTCTAAGGTCGTACTTCCAGGGTCCGAACTCAGAAATGTCAATTCTAGGCCGTGACTGTCACTTCATGATTCATGATGCTGAATTCAGTAGGGACATGGTTGTTCGAACCTGTGTGCCCATGAGACAGTGTTTTTATGCAGCTCCTTTGCCTGTTTTTGGCAAAAATGTAGACAAACAATTTCTTGCCTCGGAGGTAATAATTCCAGGTTCTGAATTCTGAAATGTGCATTCTATTTCTAGGACATCACAATTCATGATGCTGAATTCAGAATGAACATGTTTTTCCCAACCTGTGTGACCATGAGTGATGATTTTTGACATCATAATTGCGACATTTGGACAAAACTGTTGTCAACAAATTTCTTTTCTCTATCGTCGTATTTCCAGGGTCCAAATGCAGAAATGTCAATTCTAGGCCGTGACTGTCACTTCATGATTCATGATGCTGAATTCCGAATGGACATGTATTTCTGAACCTTTGTGACCATGAGACATGATTTTGACAACTCATTTGCCTGTTTTGGGCAAAAATGTAGCCAAATATTTCATGCCTCGGAAGCAATAATTCCAGGTTCTGAATTCTGAAATATGCATTCAAGGTCTAGGACATCACAATTCATGATGCTGAATTGAGAATGAACATGTTTTTCCCTACCTGTGTGACCATGAGTGATGATTTTGACATCACATTTGTGACATTTGGTGAAAAAGGTTAATAACAAATTTCTTGTCTCTAATGTGTTTCCAGGGTCTGAACTCAGAAATGTCAATTCTAGGCCATGTCTGTCACTTTATGATTCATGATGCTGAATTCCGAATGGACATGTTTTTTCGAACCTGTTTGACTACGAGACATGGTTTTGACAACATATTTGCCTTTTTTGGGCAAAAATGTAGACAAATATTTCATTCCTCGGAAGTAATAATTCCAGGTTATGAATTCTGAAATGTTCATTCTAGGACTATGACATCAAAATTCATGACGCTGTATTCAGAATGAACATGTTTTTCCCAACCTCTGTGACCATTAGTGATGATTGTGACGTCACATTTGCGTCATATGGTCAAAACTGTTGACAACATATATCTTGTGTTCTAAGTTCGTATTTCTAGGGTCCGAACTCAGAAATGTCAATTCTAGGCTGTGACTGTCACTTTATAACTCATGATGCTGAATTTAGAATGAACATGTTTTTCCTAACCTTTGTGAGCAGGAGACAATTTTTTGACAACTCATTTGCCTGTATTGGACAAAAATTTAGAGATCCAATTTCTTGCCTCGGAGTTAATAACTTCAGGTTCAAATTTCTGAAATGTGCATTCTAGGTCTATGACATCACAATTCATGACGCTGAATTCAGAATAGACAAGTTTTTCCCAACCTGTGTGACCATGAGTGATGATTTTGACATCACTTTTGGAACATTAGAAAATCACTTGACAAGAATTTTCTTGTCTCTCAGGTAGTATATTACAGGGTCCAAACTCAGAAATGTCAATTCTAGGCCGTGACTGACACTTCATGACTCATAATGCTGAATTCAGAATGATCATGTTTTTCCAAACCTGTGTGACCACGAGACAATTCTTTGACAACACATTTGCCTGTTTTTGGCAAAAAATGTAGACAATAAATTTCTTGCCCCAGAGGTAATAATTCCAGGTTCTGAATTCTGAAATGGGCATTCTAGGTCATTGACATCACAATTCATGACGCTGAATTCAGAATGAACATGTTTCTCCCAACCTGTGTGACCTTGAGTGATGATTTTGACATCACATTTGCGACATTTGGTCAAAACTGTTGACAACAAATTGCTTGTCTGTAAGGTCGTATTTCCAGGGTCAAACTCAGAAATGTCAATTCTAGGCCATGACTGTCACTTCGTGATTCATGATGCTGAATTCAGAATGGACATGTTTTTGAGAACCTGTGGGAGCACGAGACATGTTTTGACAATTCATTTGCCTGTTTTGGGCAAAAGTGTAGACAACCAATTTCTTGCCTTGGAGTTAATAATTCCAGGTTCTGAAATCTGACGTGTGCATTCCAGGTCTATACTTCAAAATTCATGATTGTGAATTCAGAATGAACATGTTTTTCCCAACCTGTGTGACCACGAGACATGTTTTTGACAACTCCTTTGCCTGTTTTGGGCAAAAATGTAGACAACCAATTTCTTGTCTCGGAGGTAATAATTCCAGGTTCTGTCTTCTGCATTGTGCATTCTAGGACTATGACATCACAATTCAAGATGCTGAATTCAGAATGGACATATTTTTCTGAACCTGTGTGACCACGAGTAATGTTTTTGACAACTCATTTGCCTGTTTTGGGAAAAAAAGTAGAGAACCAATTTCTTGCCTCGGAGGTAATAATTCCAGGTTCTGAATTCTGAAATGTGCATTTTAGGTCTATGACATCACAATTCATGACGCTGAGTTCAGAATGAACATGTTTTTCCCAACCTGTGTGACTATGAGTGATGATATTGACATCTCATTTGCGGCACTTGGAGAAAAAGGTTGACAACAAATTTCTTGTGTTCTAAGGTCGTATTTCCAGGGTATTAACTCAAAAATTTCAATTCTAAGCCGTGACTGTCACTTTATGACTCATAATGCTGAATTCAGAATGGACATGTTTTTCAAACCTGTGTGACCCCGAGCCATGTTTTTGACTTCTCATTTGCCTGTTTGGGGCAAAAATGTACAAAACCAATTTCTTGCCTTGGAGGTAATAATTCCAGGTTCTGAATTCTGAAATATACATTCTAGGCCTATGACATCACAATTCATGACGCTGAATTCAGAATAAACATGTTTATCCCAAACTGAGTGACCATGAGTGATGATTTGACATCACATTTGCGGCACTTGGTGCAAAATGGTTGACAACAAATTTCTTGTCTCTAAGGTAGTATTTCCATGGTCCGAAATCAGAAATGTCAATTCTATCCCGTGTCTGTTATTTCATGATTCATGATGCTGAATTCAGAATGGACATGTTTATCCCAACCTGTGTGACCATGAGCGATGATTTTGACATAACATTTGCGACATTTGGTCAAAATTGTTGACAACAAATTTCTTTTCTCTAGGTCATATTTCAAGGGTCCGAACTCAGAAATGTCAATCTAGTCCGTGACTATCACTTCATGATTTATGTTGCTGATTTCAGTATGGACATGTTTTTCCAAACCTTTGTGACCAGGAGACATATTTTTGGCAAATCATTTGCCTGTTTTGTGCAAAAATGTAGACAATTTCTTTCCTCGGAGGTAATAATTCCAGGTTCTGAATTCTGAAATGTGCATTCGTGGTGTATGACATCACAATTCATGATGCTGAATTCAAAATGAACAAGTTTTGCCCAACCTGTGTGACCATGAGAGATGATTTGGACATCACATTTGCGACATTTGGTAAAACTGTTGAGAACAAATTTCTTGTCTCTAAGGTCGTATTTCCAGATTCTGAACTCAGAATTGTCAATTCTAGTCCGTGCCTGTAACTTCATAATTATGATGCTGAATGCAGAATGACCATGTATTCCGAGCCTATGTAACCACTTGATATTTTTTTGACAACACATTTGCCTGTTTTGGGCAAAATGTAGACAAACAATTTCTTGCCTCTGATGTAATAATTCCAGGTTCTGAATTCTGAAATGTGCATTGTAGGTCTATTACATCACAATTCATGATGCTGAATTCAGAACAAACATGTTTTTCCCAACCTGATTGAACATGTGTGATGATATGACATCACATTTGCGGCACTAGGTGCAATGTGGTTGACAACAAATTTCTTGTCTCTAAGGTAGTATTTACATGGCCCGAACTCAGAAATATCAATTCTAGGCTGTGACTGTTACTTCATGATTCATGATGCTGAATTCAGAATGGACATGTTTTTCCGAACCTGTGTGACCACGAGACATGGTTTTGACAACTCATTTGCCTGTTTTGGGCAAAAATGTAGAAAACCAATTTCTTATCCGGAGGTAATACTTCTAGGTTCTGAATTCTGAAATGTGCATTTTAGGACTATGACATCACAATTCATGATGCTGAATTCAAAATGAACATGTTTTTCCCAACCTGTGTGACCATGAGAGATGATTTGGACATCACATTTGTGACATTTGGTAAACACTGTTGAGAACAAATTTCTTGTCTCTAAGGTCGTATATCCTGCGTCCTGACCCAGAAATATCATTCTAGGCTGTGAATGTAACTTCATGATTCATGATGCTGAATTCAGAATGGACATGTTTTTCCGAACGTATGTGCCAACAAGACATGTTTTTGACAACTCTTTTGCCTGTTTTGGGCAAAAATGTAGACAACCAATTGCTTGCCTTACAGGTAATAATTCCAGATTCTGAAATATGAAGTGTGCATTCCAGATATATGACATCACAATTCATGATGCTGAATTCAGAATGGACATGTTTTCAAAACCTGTGGGACCACGAGACATGATTTGACAATTCATTTGCCTGTTTGGCGCAAAAATTTAGACAACCAATTTCTTGCCTTGGAGGTAATAATTCCAGTTTCTGAAATCTGAAGTGTGCATTCCAGGTATATGACATCACAATTCATGATTGTGAATTCAGAATGAACAGGTTTTTCCCAACCAGTGTGACCATGAGTGTTGATTTTGACATCAAATTAGAGGCACTTGGTGCAAAACGGTTGACAACAAATTTCTTGTCTCTAAGGTCGTATTTCCAGGGTCCGAACTTAGAATTGTCAATTGTAGGCCGTGACTGTCACTTCATGATTCATGATGCTGAATTCAGAATGGAAATGTTTTTCTAAACCTGTGTGACCACGAGACATGTTTTTGACAACACATTTGTCTGTTTTGGACAAAAATGTAGACAACCAATATCTGCCTCGGAGGTAATAATTCCAGTTCTGAATTCTGAAATGTGCATTTTAGGACTATGACATCACAATTCATGATGTTGAATTAAAAATTATGTGCCAACAAGACATGTTTTTGACAACTCATTTGCCTGTTTTGGGCAAAAATGTAGACAAATATTTTCATGCCTCGGAGGTAATAATTCCAGTTCCTCAATTCTGAAATGTGCATTCTAGGTCTATGACATCACAATTCATGACGTTGAATTCAGTATAGACATGCTTTTTTCAACCTGTTTGACCATGAGTGATGATTTTCACACCACATTTGCGACACTTGGTGCAAAACGTTTGACAACAAATTACTTGTCTCTAAGGTCGTAATTCCTACCTTCGAACTGAAAATGTCAATAGGCCGTGACTGTCACTTCATGATTCATGATGCTGAATTGAGAATGGACATGTTTTTCCGAACCTGTGTGACCACGAGACATGTTTTTGACAACTCCTTTGTCTGTTTTTGAATAAAATGTAGACAACCAATCTTGCCTTGGAGGTCATAATTCCAGGTTCTGAATTCTGAAATGTTCATTCTAGGTCTATGACATAACAATTCATGACGCTGAATTCAGAATAAACATGTCTTTTCCAACCTCTGTGACCACGAGTGATGATTTTTACTTCACATTTGCGACATTTGGTGAAAAAATTTGACAACAAATTTCTTGTCTCTAATGTATTTCCAGGGTTCGAACTCAGAAATGTCAATTTCAAGCCGTGACTGTCACTTCATGATTCATGATGCTGAATTCAGAATGGGCATGTTTTTGAACCTGTTTGACTGGGACACATGTTTTTGACAACTCATTTGCCTGTTTTGGGCAAAGAGGTAGACAACCAATTTCTTGCTTCGCAGGTAATTATTCCAGGTTCTAAATCTTGAAATCTGCATTCTATACTATGACATCACAATTCATGATGCTGAATTCAGAATGAACATGTTTTTTTCAACCTGTGTTACCATGTGTGATGATTTTGACTTCATATTTGCGACATTAGGAAAACTCTTAACAAGAAATTTCTTGTCTCTCAAGTCGTATTTACAGGTTCTGAACTCAGAAATGTCAATTCTAGGTGTGACTGTAACTTCATGATTCGTGATGCGGAATTCAGAATGGACATCTTTTTCTGAACCTGTGTGACCATGAGTGATGATTTTGACATCACATTTGCGTCACTTGGTCAAAACGGTTGACAACAAATTTCTTGACTCTAAGATCGTATATCCAGGGTCCGAACTCAGAAAATCAATTCTAGGCCGTGACAGACACTTCATGACTCATGATGCTGAATTCAGAATGACCATATTTTTTATGAATTTGGGTGACCACGAGACATTTTTTTGACAACTCATTTGCCTGTTTTGGGCAAAAATGTAGACAAAAAATTTCTTGCCTCGGAGGTAATAATTCCAGGTTCTGAGTTCTGAAATGTGCATTCTAGGTCTATGACATTACAATTCATGACACTGAGTTCAGAATGAACATTTTTTCCCAAAATGTGTGACCATGAGTGAAGATTTAGATGTCACATTTTTGACATATGGTCAAAACTTTTGACAACAAATTTTTTGTATTCTAATGTTGTATTTCCAGGTTCTGAACTCAGAAATGTCAATTCCAGGCCATGACTTTCACTTCATGACCCATGATGCTGAATTCAGAATGATCATGTATTTCCCAACCTGTGTGAAATGAGTGAAGATTTTGACATCACAAGTGCAACATTTGGTGAAAAAGGTTGACAACAAATTTCTTGCCTCTAATGTCGTATTTCCAGCGTGAACTCAGAATTGTCAATTCTAGGCCGCGATTGTCACTTCCTGATTCATGATGCTGATTTCAGAATGGACATATTTTTCTGAATGTGTTTGACCATGAGACATGTTTTTCACAACTCATATGCTTGTTTGGACAAAAATGTAGACAACCAATTACTTGCCTCGGAGTTAATAATTCCAGGTTGTAAATTCTGAAATGTGCATTCTACGTCTAAGAATTCACAAATCATGATGCTGAATTCAGAATAAACATGTTTTTCCCAACTTGTGTGACCATGAGTGTTGATTTTTACATCACATTTCCGAATTTTGGTCAAAACTGTTGAGAACAAATATCTTGTCTCTAAGGTCGTACTTTGAGGGTCCGAACTCAGAAATGTCAATGTCAGGCCGTGACTGTAACTTCATGATTCATGATGCTGAATTCAGAATGGACAAGTTTTTGAACCTGTTTGACCAGGACACATGTTTTTGAAAACTCATTTGCCTGTTTTGGGCAAAAATGTAGACAACCAATTTCTTGTTTCGCAGGTCATAATTCCAGGTTCTAATTCATGAAATGTGCATTCTATACTATGACATCACAATTCATGATGCTGAATTCAGAATGAACATGTTTTTTTCAACCTGTGTTACCATGCGTGATGATTTTGACATCACCTTTGCGACATTAGGAAAACTCTTGACAAGAAATTTCTTGTCTCTAAAGTCGTATTTTCAGGTTTGAACTCAGAAATGTCAATTCTAGGCCGTGACTGTAACTTCATGATTCATGATGCGGAATTCAGAATTGACATGTTTTTCTGAACCTGTGTGACCATGAGTGATGATTTTGACATCACATTTGCATCACTTGGTCAAAAGGTTGACAACAAATTTCTTGTCTCTAAAGTCGTATTTTCAGGTCTAAACTCAGAAATATCAATTCTAGGCCGTGGCTGTTTCTTCATGATTCATGAGGCTGAATTCAGAATGGGCATGTATTTCTGAACTGTGTGACCACGAGTCATGTTTTTGACAACTCAATTACCTATTTTGGGCAAAAATGTAGACAATCAATTTCTTTTCTCGGAGGTAATAATTCCAGTTTCTGAATTCTGAAATGTGCACTCTAGGTCTATGACATCACAATTCATAACGCTGAACTCAGAATAAATATGTTTTTCTGAACCTGTGTGACCATGAGTGATTATTTTGACATCACATTTGCGGCAGTTGGTGCAAAATGTTTGACAACAAATTTCTTGTCTCTAAGGTAGTATTTCGATGGTCCAAACAAAGAATTGTCAATTCTAGGCCGTGACTGTATCTTCATGATTCATGATGCTGAATTCAGAATGGACATGTTTTTCCCAAACTTTGTGACCATGAGTGATGATTTTGACATCACATTTGCGACATTTGGTCAAAATGGTTGACAACGAATTTCTTGTTACTAAGGTAGTATTTCCAGGGTCTACACTCAAAAAGGTCAATTCTAGGCCGTGACCATCACTTCATGAGTCATGATGCTAAATTCAGAATGGAAATGTTTTTCCGAACCTGTGTGACCACGAGATATGTTTTTGACAACTCATTTCCCTGTTTTGGGCAAAAATGTAGACAGCCAATTTCTTGCCTCGGAGGTAATATTTCAAGGTTCTGAATTCTGAAATGTGCATTCTAGGTCTATGCCATCACAATTCATGACGCTGAGTTCAGAATGAAAATGTATTTCCCAACCTGTGTGACCATGAGTGATGATTTTGACATCACATTTGCGACATTTGGTCAAAACTGTTGAAAACAAATTTCTTGTGTTCTAAGGTCATATTTCAGTGTTCTGAACTCAGAAATATCAATTCTGGGCCCTGACTGTCACGTCATGACTCATGATGCTGAATTCAGAATGAACATGCTTATCCGAACCTGTGTGACCAAGAGACATGTTTTTGACATCTCATTTGCCTGTTTTGGGCAAAAATGTAGACAACCAATTTCTTGCCTCGGTGGTAATAATTCCAGGTCCTGAATTCTGAAATTTGCATTCTAGGTCTACGACATCACAATTTATGACACTGAATTCAGAAAGAACATGTTTTTACCAGCCTGTGTGACCATGAGTGATGATTTTGACATCACATTTGCGACATATGGTCAAAACTGTTGACAACAAATTTCTTGTCTCTAAGGTCTTATTTCCAAGGTCTGAACTCAGAAATGTCAATTCTAGGCCGTGACTGTCACTTCATGATTGATGATACTGAACTAAAATGGACATGTATTTCCGAACCCTTGTGACCACGAGTCATGTTTTTTACATCTCATTTCCCTGTTTAGAGCAAAAATGTATACAAACCACTACTTGCTCGGAGTTAATAATTCCAGGTTCTTTATTATGAAATGTGCATTCTAGTTCTGTTATATCACAATTCATGATGTCTAATTCAGAATGAAAATGTTTTTCCCAACCTGTGTGACCATGAGTGATTATTTTAATATCGCATTTGCGACATTTGGTCAAAAGTGTTGACAATAAATTTTTTCTCTCTAAGGTCGTATTTCCAGGTTCCGAACTCAGAAATGTCAATTCTAGGCCGAGACTGTCACTTCATTATCCATGATGCTGAATTCAGAATGAACATGTTTTTCCTAACCTCTGTGACGACGAGACAATTTTTGACAACTCATTTGCCTGTTTTGAGCAAAAATGTAGACAACCAATTTCTTGCCTCGGAGGAAATAATTCCAGGTTCCGACACTTGGTCAAAACTGTTGACAACAATT